>NW_024104434.1:0-448951 GCF_003945595.2 Pipra filicauda
TAGGGTTTGAAGAGGAAAAACAGACTCCTTTTGGAGAAAATGGTTCTTTTTTCGTGATGCACCCTGTGAACAATAATGTTACAGCATCAACCTGTTCTTTAATCCAGCATCTTGAGAACAACATTAAGGGTCAGCATCTGGGTTTGTCATCTACCCTGTGACTTCAGTTGCTTTGAAGGAGGTGAGGCTCTTCCTCCAGGGAAGGTTCTCATGGGACAGCAGTTGTTTCCACATTCCTTGTTTCAGAGAGGTTTTTTTTCCCATTATACAGCAGGCAGTTTGCATTGATGCATACGAAGCTTTATGCATTAACTGATGATGTTCCCCAAGTCTAGGTAGGAATTAATTTCCTTCTCAAGATCTTTGAGACAAAAGGGCTGGAAGTTCTTCCGAGGTTACCTGACTCTTCCCAGTGCTGCAGCACCCTTATTACCCTTGTGAACCCATCCTGCTCCTTCCACCCTTTCTCCTGGGTGCTCCAGGATAACACCAGATAACACCCATGGATGGGCAACCCTGCCTTCACCAAAACTATTCACAGGTCATCTCAATGCTTGAGTCCACTGTCCAGAGGGTTAGAAATACAGAAATACAACAGACTTAACATTTGCCTTGTTGACTTAGGATCCTAAATGTTTCCAAATATGAAGGAAGTTAGTGTGGCACTACCTTCTGTGGCATGAGATGATAACTGTGCCTCATCTAACATTACCCACAACAAAGAATAAACATCCATGCTCATCCCTCTGTTCATTCCACCCAGGGCACTGTCAACTTCTCAGACTGGTGGTGGGAGTTATTTGCAGGGAAACATCTCCATCTCCACTGATTGGAGAGACCCTGAATGGAGAGACACACTTGAAAATGTCCAGCTGGTGGTGAACCAGGACCTACAGGAACTTCACAGGGGGACACAGAGCACTCACTAGTTGAGCGTTGCCTAAGCCTGTCTTCCCTTTGATTGTGACCAAGAGACTGCAGTGTAGATTCCAGTTCCACCCTGCTCTTGGTAGGTTTGGGATCTAGCTCAAATCCTGGAGTAGGTCACTCAGACCAGGCATGAAAAGCACACCCTCCTTATCCTGATTTGCCAAAGCCATAAACTTGATCCATCATCAAAGGGATCTCTGACACAGTCACTGCTGGTGGTGGGTTTAGCTCTAGATCTTTGCAAGCCTGATGGGAGGGAACTGCAGGTTTTCTTTGAGTGGATTTGCCATTTGCTACCAGGAAGGTCAACCCCGTTCAACCTGCTGGAGAGAGGTCAAGGTCCCGTGTGTCCTTTGGCATCTTTTGCAGATGTTCTCCTCAGTGGACTGTAGCTCGCTCACACACAGGATGTAGGGACATAATGACAACTTCCTCTGGTCCCAGAGATTTCAGCAAAGCTCTCCCCACACCGGGAGCATTCCCACCATGTTCATGGCAGAGGTAGTGGTCAGGCTGGAGCAGGTCCAGCCCAGCCCTCTCTTCTTCCCGGAATTTCCTTTTATTGTTGATCTCAACAGTGTGAAACATAGACCACATCTGGACTGTTCTTCTGGACATTCAACTTTCTAACCAGCAACCCTTTTTCGTGACGTTTGTTCCCTTCTCTGGAAAGAGAGATTTTTGCTGCCTCCTTGGTTCACTGTTATTCTAATTGATTCAGGAGGAATTTCTCTGCTTTGCTGTGCCCTACCTTGCACTTGGCACAGAACTGAATCCTGAAAAACCCTCCATGCCTCTCTTCAGTGCCTTCAGATCTTGTGCCCTTCTGTGTCCACACACCATTGCACAGCTTGCTTGGCATAAATACATTTCTCAAATGCAGAATCATCAACAAAGCAGCCACATCTTTTGCCTCCATGAGCACAGGATGTCTCTCTGGACCCTTCAATAAATTCAGCGTCCATTTGAGACATCCCTGAGCAGCTTCCAGCTACTGCTCCATAAGGACACGTGCCTTCTCTAGTTACTGGGACACATCTGTCACTATGGGTGAATGTCCGAAAAACTGAGGGTTTGAATCACATCCCACCCTTCACTTGTGCCTCAGAAGTGGTCACATTTCTACACAGGGCAGAGGAGGGTTGTTGGATGTGATATGTTCCCTTCCATGTTCCTAAATCCATCCTGTAATCCTCATGTAACTGGCAAGGACTCTATTGCAAGGACTCCCAGAGAGAGGAGACCAGGCCACAAGCCACAGATTACTGGGTAATTATTGCCCAATTTGTTAATTTTCTTCTTTACGCTTCCACTCTGGCTTTTGACTCTCCTCCTTTTTTACCTCAGTAGAGCTGCAGCCCCTCAAAGCTGCAGAGCAGGGGGTAAGCAGGGGTGTGCCTCTGACTGCTGCAAGTGTAGGGGTGCACTTGCAGAGCTCCCTCCTTCTGGCTGCTCAACCTCAGAGCCAAAACTGACATTTTTAGGGCAGAGCAGCTCCCCTGACATCACTGCCTGCATCTGTGAGCTGAAGCCTTCCCTTTGCAGGCAGCAGAGATCTGAGGCACTTGCTGTACGAAGCAGGGCTGTGTCTGATGGAAAATATCAAGGTGAAGAGTTGTGAATGCTGCTAATTCTCCTCCACAAAATGCCAGCTCCCCAGGTACCTAATTAACATCCTTAACCCAGCCTGGAGGATGTGGCTTTACCCTGTGCTGGAACAGGGATGCTCTCCAATGCCTGTTTGCACAGCATTGAGCAAAAGTCAGGTTTGAATCCATTTGAGCTTTCTTAGATCAATCCAAGCCAAAAGAATGAACTGTAATATTCCTTAGCTCTAATAAATCCCATTTCATTGCCAATGTGCCAGGCTAAAAGAAGAATTTCTTTTTACTAGGAAGGAGGCTGCAGGCAGATTGCCTCCAGGCTGGCTTGATCTCAAGTGGGTGAAGTGTTTGCACAAAGTCTCCTGGCAACAATTTCCCAGTGTCTGGGCAGTAGGTTTGGAAGTGGCTTAGGCTGAATCAACAGTGACTCCACGTTTGGGGTGATCTGGGTTAATAACTCCTGCCCAACTTATCCTAGACCTGAGTGCCAGAGCAGTTAAAGCCATCACAGATGCCAGTACCCGTGTGCAGCAGGGAAACCTACCATAAACCTTTCCTAAGGTCAACACTTCGCTGGGAGTCCTGGCACCAGCAGGAGGGAGATGATGACAGGGTCTCACATCCTCAAGGTGTTTTCTTTTCCAACTGCTTGGAAGGCTCCGAGGTGTCTTTTCTTTTGCAAACACCACGCAAAATTGTCACGCTGGGGGCGTTGCTGATGTGGGCACCTGCACAGAACTGCAGGACTGGTGAGGAGCTGGCTGCATGGAGATTTCCCCTGCTATTCTCACCTCCTTTTCTCCTTTCCTCATGACAAACCTTGCAGATGCACTTGTCAAAGTATGTGGCTGCTCTGCTCTGCTGTTGTTTTTGTCACCAGCAAAAGGACAGGGACACAGGGGGGTGCAGAGGTAGGTTGGGCTGCATTACAATGAGGGAGTGAAGGGAAGGAGTAAAGGCCAAAAGTGCCTGATAACTGTTAGTCTGCATCTCCTGAGTGGGCCTTGACATCCCCTGGGAGTGGCGCTGGCTACCTGGATGTTTAGTGTGTCATGTGTCTGGAAGACACTGAACATGATGGAGTTGCCTCCAGGAGATGGTTAAGGGGTGTCTTGGTGCAAGTGATCTTTGAAGGACTTTGCATGTCACACAGGGTCTGGCTGCAGCAGAAAGAGTCCCAACCTCACCAGTACCAAGGTACAATTAGTCCCTATTTTCCCCATTCTCATAAGCAAGCTAAATTCAGCAAACCTCTGGCTATTAATTGTGGTGGGTTCCTTTGCAACCAGAGATCTAGAGAGGCCTCAGCTGTGTTCTCCTGAAGAGTTCAGTACTTTCACCATATGTTGTGACACAAGCAGGAATTCTCCTGTCTCCTCTGCACTTCTCCAGCAGGAAAATTCAGGACTTATATCTCCATCCTTATCAATCTTCTGATGACATAGCATCCACCTAAGCCAGACTTAATTTATTCTCCTGTCCCAGCCAGGAGTCACCAGCTACAGTTGAGATCCATGCCAAGGAGTGAGGCAGTATGTCTTGCTGATGCAGTTTAGCTTAGTTGTCCATTAGCCAGGCCAAATCAAACTGAAACATGCTGTGATTTGTCCTCAGCTTTCTGGGGCTGCAGGGATTTCAGGGAGGACTTTGTGCAACCGATGTCCTCCTGTAATTCCCATTACTGCTGATGAGAGTGACGCATTTCCACTAACTGGATGAATGTCCTTTAAATTAGGCTTCACTAAAACATGGGAGTAGGGAAATAAAGGAGAGGCAGTGTTTCAATTAGCTTCCAGTTTGTTTTCAGTCTTGTCTCTGAATAGGAGAGCTCCTTATAAAGTATTTAAAAAACCCACACTTTTATGCAGGTAAAAGAGCAAATGAGTTTATATGTACAAATCTTCAGTTCTTGGAAATAATAACATGTATTCTTTCCACTGCATGTTCTTTCTTTAAATCTCAAAACCTTTCATAGATCCAGTCCATGAATTAATCTCGTGTTATTAATCTTGTTAAAATGCAGGATGTAACTTAGAGCTTGCATTGGGAAACTGAGGCGCTGGAAGAGAAAAACACATGTTAAAAACTAAACCAGCATCACTATTAGGGCTGAGACTTACGAGTGGGGTTCCCCTCATCTGGCTGCAAACAGTAACTCATCTGTCCCGGCTTGGGTTCCCACTGAAATTAATTCCCTTTTCCAAAAGCATATTGATCATCTTAATCTACCACAAGCAAAAACCAGCATAAGGATTGGAGGTACTGAGGTACTGACACAGGATTTACAGCAGCTCTGCCATGCTGATACCCCAGAGAGAAGGTTTTGGGGTGGAAGGAAGCCAGCTGTGGTGATTTGTGTCTCAGCAACCCACAGCTGCTGCACCAGACACAGGGGAAACTGTTCACAAGACAACTGGGAGAACCAACCCCACAGAGGACATTGGAGTGGGGAAGAGGATATGAGTTTTTTGATAGTACTGAAGGAAGTGGAGGGGTCAACCACTACTCTGGGACATGAGGGACATTTGACCTCCTCTTTACCCTTTATTTTTCTGCCATGTCTAAAAAAGCACATGGAAAAACAGGAGGACACCAACTGAAACACTTGAAGTCCGGGACAGGGCCGGAGAGACAAACAGGGATTTTCCGAAGGCAACCCGACTCAACCCAGCCATTAACCCTCTGCTCCTCACTCCCAGCTCACTCCAGTGCTCAGCAACCCTCACTGTCCCCCAGGCACCCTCACAAAGCCCCAACCACATCCTAAACGCTTCATGGAGGGGGTCCATGGAGCCAAACCACTTGCAACAAGCTCTGCCCCTTCCCCTTCCCCAGTCCAGGCTTCAAACAATTCACCTCATCCCTAATAACTCAATGAGCTTTGTTATGACAAGGCAATGCAGTTAATGGAGAGTGAAATTGGAGAAGAATGTGTGGAAGTTGCAGCTTTTATCTCTAAAACAAATAGTGAATTCCTCAGGGCTGCTGCAGCCCCAAAACAATGATCCAGGCTGCCGGAACTTCGCAGGTTGCCCTGGTAACTTCCAGGATGGTTTGGGGCAAATCCTTGTCAAAGTGGGAAGAGGAGGCGGCAAAGCCAATGGGAAGAGATGTGGAGTTGGTGTTTGGAGAGCAGTGTGTGCCCAAGTGGCCAGCACAGAAGATATTTAGATTGGAGAGACGTGCTGCACCCAAGGATCATCTTGTGAAATTCCCGCTGAATCCAGATCAGGACTTCAAGGAGTTTCCCTGCTCCATCCAGAAGGAAATAATCTTGGTACATTGTCCAGCAAAATGGAGCAATCCATCCCAAATTTATTGTAGAGGTCTCCTACTGGTCCTTCCCAGCCCACAGACCTTTTCAAGCATTTGTGGGGAGGATGAACAGAGTGGATTTTGGAGCAGGAGTGATCCTCTCACTCTGGGCTTGAACAAAGAGACACCTGTTTTGCTCTTTACAGCTTCCCAAGGCGGGAAAGCAGAGAGGGAGGTGCTGAGCTCTTCCCCCTGTGATCCAGTGACATGTAGGAGTGATTCAAAGCTGTGTCAGGAAAAGTTTAGACTGGGTATGAGGAAGCATTTAATTACCAAGAGGGTGGTCAAACACAGGAACAGGCTTCCTAGAGAGGTGCTTGATACCCCAAGCCTGTTCAAGAGGCATTTGGAAAACACCCTTAACAACAGAGTTTAACTTGGTCAGCCCTGAGCTGCTCAGGCAGTTGGATTAGATAACTGTAGGTTCCTTCAAACTGAAATATTCTATTCTATTCTGCTTAGCTGGAGACACACAGAGTGACAGGTATCAACCAGTGCCTATTTCCAGCAGTGGAAAAATGCATCTAGCTGCTGGCCTGTCCCTCCTAAAGGGCTGTTTGCTTTTTTTTTTTTCCTGCACCTCTTCCTCTTCCCTTTTAATACAAAACCATCAGGCGAGCCCTGTATGAAGGACAGTGCACGACAGACGTGATGTGAAACTTCTAGATGTTTCTGTGAGCCACCCTTAGCCCCAGTGGGGAGAGGTTTGCCCCTCCACATTCCCCCTTCTAATGCACCTGCTGTCCAACAGCCATCAACGTCCTTGTGCATCCCGATGAAGGCATTTCTAGCACCTGAGATGCCTCCAGGCACCTCTATTCAAACACCTGCACTTTTCCAGTGATGATAATGAGCTCAAACGGAGATCCCTACAACTATCCTGGAGACACAGACACACAGATGTGGGTGTCTTGGTTTGGACCTGAATCCACCCACAAGTGGGTTTGTTTGTCCATCTGCATGTGGTTGAGGTGGTGACCAACCTCCTGGAGCAGATGCATTGCAGGAGGGTCAGCAACTCGCTGAAAAGGAGGTTCCTCCCTTCTTCTTCTTCTTCTTCTTCTCTTAAAAAATTAAACTCAAGAGAATCAGAAATTACATTTTTCTGAACAGCGAAGTCCAAAGCAAAGTGCAAGAACAGAGATCCTTCCAAAAAGGATCACAGTTGAGATCAGGATATTATTTCAGAGCTGAACCCAGATTTTAGAAGTCTTTGACTAATACCTATAGGATTTTTGCCTCTTCATCCTAGGAGTTCAGGGAAAGACAGTTGGCATTGTGAGGGGTATCCTGAACTGTTCTTAGCTTTCTCAAGGTAATTCCTGCTCCTGAGGCAAAGCTGCATTTTAGTTCCTCCTGGGTCAGCTCCAGGCTGAGGAACAGACTCCCACATGACACTGCTGACTCCTCATCTTCTGAAATACAAATACAAACATCAGACCACAGGTATTTTTGCCTCTTAATAAAGGGAGGGTACTTTGAGGGGTTTTTTTGGGTTTTTTTGCTTTCCTTCCTGAAATAACCACTTGGTGATCCTCACCCCAGGAGCCCACGTGCTGTTGCCCACGTCAGAGGTATCAGCTCTGTGTGTGTCGCCCTCCATCTTCCCATCTTAACCCCGAATTTGAATTCCAAACGTTATTACTTTGCGCCCGACCGCACAAGGAAATAGGTGACGACATCCAATAAAACCGGATTACTGGCAAGTTGAGTGATCCTAAGCTGGATCTCAGCCCGAGGATTTTCCTGCTGCGTCGCTTTCCTCGGTCATTTTCTGTGAAAAGAGGTAAATATCGCAAGGCTGCCTGGAGACGTCAGTCAGATGTTATGACGAATCTGAACACAGCTGAGAAGGAATTACAAGATAAAACTGTCATTGGGAATTTATCCACCAAGAGCAACTCCTGCTTTGTGTTTTCTCCTCCTTTGCCCAGTCTACTTTTAAGTTGCAGAATAAAATGGGGTTTTCATACCTCTTTGGGGAGACGAAAGAGCATCTTGGGATTTCCTCGACAAGGAAATCTTGTATCGGGTGAAATCTTCCTCCTCCTGAGGCCATTTCAGCCCAGCTGACTCACATACCTTGAAACCACTGACTCCCTGTCCTGTTCTCTCACAGTCTTAGACAAATATTTAGCTGGTACACACAGAAACAGGTACATGTCAATCTGTGTGCAGTGACAGGATTAAAAATGATACCTGACTGACTTAAGCCCGTGAGATTTTTAAATAATAATAATGTTAATAATAAATTTTAAAGCAAATTCCTATTTTTTTGCCCCCATTTCTCAGGCAGGTGTGCAGGCCATTCTCCAAAGGGTTTCTCTACACCTCAAAGACATGACTTTCATGTTTGGAGTTGAAAGCAAAAGCTTTCACATAATTTCCTGACCTTGTGATGTTGGTATTCAGGAAAACCTCCAGAGCTGGGACACTCGTGACAGAGCTCCCAGTGAGCAGTGCTGCACTGGGCATCAAAGACTGTTTACATCTCTCTGTGAAACACCTTTTTGACCTCCCTGGAAGTGCCCAGTTTCCCAAATTAGGGCTTTTTCTGACCTTTTCCCAGACTGATGGTAAAACATTGGTGCGGGATATGCTTTAACAGACCCCCAGCTTTTGAAGCAGCCATGCTAAATATCCCTTTCTCTTTTCCTTCAGCTGCTCATGATTCATAGCCCTGATCTGACACCCTCTCAGTAATTATCCCCTTTGAGGCAGAGGCGAGAGGCAGATCCTGGGCCGACGCCTGTACCCTGCAAAGCAGTGGGAATAATGCAAGACCTTTGTGCTGCCCCCTTGAAAAAGGGAAGCTTAGCACCATGTTTCTGGATGAATCAGTCTTTCCAAGAAGTGGAGAGTCTTGGAACGCCGTTATTTTACCCACCATGGCAACTGCCAGCAGCCAACACTTGCAGCAAAGGGAGGAGCAGCATGTCCCACAAGTAAGTTGAGAACTGACAAAACTCCCTGCGTAAGTGCCAGGGTTATGGTAATTAAGAGAAAACCCACATCCCAAATTAGCAATTTAAAAGGATTTAGGCATCAGGTGCTCAGAGGGTGAGGGTCCCTTCTCCCTGCATGAGGCCAAAGGACCAGCACAGCCCAGATCTGCTGATGGGACCAGCCAGATGGAATTCTTCTCCTACCTCTCATTACAAACATTGCACAATAAAACCAGTGGCCACCAAAACTAGGCTGATTTTTAAGTGGATTTCAGGTCATTTTGTTTTCCTTGGGTTTTCCCTGCCAAAGGAGCTCTTCTTCTGTCTGTCCTCCCCACAGCCGTCATCCACGGTGGAGATCCAACCCTGGAGGAGCCCATCTCCCAGGCACTGCTATCCCAGAGTAATGTGCCCTGGGATATTTTTGCAGTGTTTTGTGGGCACTGGTGCCATAGAGAGTTTGAAGAGCTCAGCATTCCCCCCCTCCTCTTCATCCCAGGGACACTGCTACGCTGGAGCACCTCAGATTTTCCCCTGGGCTGCTTTGACTCGGCAGTTAAAACCAAAATGTGCTGACTGGGAGAGTGTGTGTGTGTGTAAGTGTGACCTGATATTAAAAATACTCTGCAGGGGGAGAAGAAACTGCCTCTCTGATATTGGCAAGATTGATAATGTGCATCAACGTGCTCATTCACTTATTGCAGCTTGAGTTTCCCAGGTTTTAGGGGCTGTGTAATGCAGAGTTGTAGTAAGAGGAGGTGAGGCTGGGCTGAGGCACAGGGAAAGTCTCTCCACTGACTCAGAACCCAAAATCAGGACAAGAAGCCTTTTCTGGGGACAAATGCAAAGCAGGTAGGGAGGGTGAGCCAGCCAACCCAAGCATCTCCTCATCTTCTCAAGGTGACCTTGCAACAAGAAGAAAGTCCACCTTTAACTGAAGGCATCAAGAAAACTGTATTTGAAAAGTCCTTTTTGGAGGGAAGGTTATTTTTGCCACCTCTGGGTCCCGGCTGGGAAGGTTCCTGGTTTAGTTGGATCTGTCAGAGCCAGGAGAGGGATTCAGTGCAAAGCTTTGAACTTATTTTTAGTTTCCTCCCAGCTACAGCCTGAACATCAGAGAAAAAACTTTCAACACCCTTCCCTCTTGCCACAAAAAATGCCAAGATCTGATAATAATTTTGTCCTTCATACTCTGGGCATGTTGTTCCTTTAAGACATTCCAAACAAGAGTAAACCTTTCCTAGAAATCATCTTGTGAAAAAGTACACTCACTGTGGGGTAGAGGAGGGATCAGGGGGATTTTGTACCATTGGGGTACTGTGTGTGTGTTCAGATGGGTGAAAGTGCAGAAAGTGATCCCAAATTAACCCAAAACTCCAAAGAAACCCCCACTCATGGTGAGAATCCCAAAATGAACCCAATCTAGATGAAAATCCCCAAGAAACCCACACCTGGATGTGAATCTGAAATCAAACCCCCATCCAGATGAAAATTCCAAATCCACCCCCAAATGCCCGTCCTTATAAAACCCACAAATTTTCCCCATGCAGGCAGGAATCCCAAATTGATCCCCAAGTCCTCATCCAGATGAAAATCCCAAATCCTTATTCATGTGGGTGGGAATTCAAAATCAACCTACAAACCCCCATCCAGACAAAAACTTACAATCCCTCACAAGTCTTCCCCCCAGTGAAAACCCCAAATTCACCCTGAACTCCAGTGAAACCTCCCAGTTCACCACTATGCAGGTGGGAATACCAAATCATCCTCACACCTGCCATTCCAATGAAAACCCTAAACCCTCCCCAACTCCCCAGTTCCAATGAAAACCCCAAACCCTCCTACATTCCCTTTCAAACCGCCCACCCTGACAAAACCCCCAAATCCTTCCCAAGTCCTCATCCTGATGAATTTTCCAGATCCCCTCCACACAGGCAGGAATCCCACCACCCTGATAAAAATCCCAAATCCACCTCTAAACCCAATGTACTCCCCAAATCCCTCCATGTAGGTGAGAGCCCCAAATTCACTCCAAACCACCATCAAAACAAAACCCCAAATTCTCCCCAACCACTCGATTCCAATGAAATCCCCAAATCCCCCCATGTAAATGCAAAATCCCACCGAAACCTCTCACCCTGACTAAACCCCCAAGTCTCCCCATGCAGGTGAGAACTCCAAATCCCTATCCCAAAGAAACCCTCCATTTCCCCCCATCAAGCCAGGAGTCCCAAATGTCACCCTAAAGTCCCCAATCCGATGGAAACCCCAAACCCATTGAAACCCCCAAATCCCCCATGCAGGTGAGAACCCTAAATCCCCCCAAACCTCCATTCCAACAAAACCCCTAAATCCTCTCCAACCTCCCAACTCCAATAAAACCACAAAATTGCCCCATGCATTTGAGAACCTTAGATGCTCCCAAGCCCCCATCCCGATGAAAACCCCAAACCCAGTCCAAACACAATGAAGCCCCTAAATGGCCCTATCCAATTGAGAACACCAAACCCCCTCCCAAATTCGTCACAACCTCATAATTTCTATGAAACCCCCATGCTCTCCCCAAATCTCCCACCCTGACTAAAATCCCAAATTCCCTCATGCAGGTGGAACCCCAAATACAATCCCAAACCCCAATCCCAACGAAAGCCCCAAGTCTCCCCACGCAGTTGAGAACCCCAAATCTCCCCCATACCCTCATCCTAAAGAAACCCCAAATCCACACCCATCCCCCAATCCCCCAAATCCTCCCATGCCGTTAAGAACCCCAAATCCCTCCCAAATCCCAATCCCAACAAAACCGCCAAATCCTTCCCAACCTCCCAAATCCAATGATACCCCTAAATCCCCCCATACTGCTGACAACCCCAAACCCCCGTCCCAATGAAACCCCCTAAATCCTCCCCAACCTCCTCACTCCAAATCTCATGCAGCTGACAGCCCCCAGTCCCCCCAAACCCCTATTCCAACAAAATCCTCAAACCCCTCCACACAGTTAAGAACCCCAAATACCCCCTCACCCCAAAATCCCAATGAAACCCCCAAATGCCCCCATGCAGTTGAGAACCCCAAATACCCCGCACACCCCCATCCTAACGCAACCCCACATCCCCTCGGCAGGTGGATCCCCCTCTCCTCATCCCCCCCTCCATCCCCATCCCCATCCCACCGCTCTCTCCCTCCGCTCCGGGGGCGGAGGCGGGGGCGGGTCGGGGCCGCTCCGCGCCTCCCCCGGCGGGGAAAGGGGGGGCCCGGGCCGGGGCCGGGGAAAGGGAAGGGAGGGGAGGGAGGGCAGTGGCCGGGGAAGGGAGGGAGGGTGGGAGGGAGGGCATCTCCCGCCCGCCCCGCCGGGATTGAGCGCCGGGAGAGCGGCGGGACGGCCGGGAAGCACCATGCGGGCTCCGGGGCTGCTGCCGCTGCTCCCGCTGCTGCTGCTGCTGCTCGGTGAGTGCCGCCTCCTTCTCCGCTTTTTGCCCTCGCCGTGCCTTTTCCCCACCTTCCAGCATCCCTCGCCTTCTCGTCCCCCTCTGTTTTTCCTTTTACTATCGGCGAGTTTGGAAGATAACGATCCGGGGGGGGGGGGATGCTGAAAGCCCACCCGCCTCCTGAGTCCGGCTTATCGCCCCGCTTAGCCAAAACCAGAGCGCATCCAGCCCCCCGCGGCAGCGCAACTTCGGGTGCAGGAGCCGCAGTGCTGGTTCGCTCTGCAGCGGGATGAGCCAAACCCGCTGCTTCCCGCCCGCATCCCTGCCCGGGCGCTGGGGAAACATCTGTCTTGGGAGAGCGATTTTTTAGGGTCCCATCGAGCAAGGGGGGGACCTTGGGTTCGGCTTGGTGCGGCTGTTCTTGCAGTGGTCCAGCGCTCCGGGTGCTGCACGTACCGAACACGAGCCATCACCTCTGACCGTGGAGATGGCGTGGGAAAAGAGTGCGGGGGGGGAGAAAGCAATTCCCTGTTGGAAGTTGATGGAGGAGTTGGAAAAAGGTTAAACTGGAGACCCCTCGCTGTGGGGCAGCGGTGGAGCCGGGCGGGATGTGTCGTGTCGGGGAGGTTTGGGAGTGGAAGCAGTGCCTGGGGTCCTGCGATGGTGTTGGGGTTCAGGGTCTGGTGGGTGATGGAGTGGGAGGTCTGGCTCTTTGATGGGGTGTATTGTTGGAGAGGTGGCCAAAAAAACACATGGAAAAGCAGCAGGGAAAGGAAATGCACTGATTCTTTGGAAAGTGAATAAAGGTAGGGAGGAGTGGGGTGTTTCTTCCCTGTAATCAAAGAAGACAAGGGAGGTGGGAATCTAATAAAATGAAATAGTATAAAATAAAATAAAATACGAAATAAAATAGGAGAAGGTGAAATCTTGCTCCGACTCCTGTCTCCCAAAAGAGCCTCTGCTGAGCTGAATGTGCTTTTATTCAAGGTAACAAAAGCTGGAGGAGGCTCCGGAGGTAAAAGCACAAGTGGAGGCAGGGCCCTGGGGATTTAACTGTGGGGTGAATTCCCAGAGGTCTGGCTGAAATCTCTGCCTGCCTATTTTTTTCCTGTTCCTCTCATGGAACTCACGGTGCCGGGGGTTTGGTGGGTGAGCAGGTGTGAGCCCCCATCTCTCCCGGATGCCAAGGTGGGCTTGAAAAGAGATTTCTCTTCCCCTTAAAGCTCAGGAAGGCTGAGAGTCATTAATATATCGGCATAAAGTAGGAGCAGTTAACACAATTTTCTTGTGCTGGACAGAATTTAGCTGAGTTTAGCTGACTTTGCCTTCTCAGAAGGTTTTGTTTTGTTTTTCAGAATGGGGCAATAAATACTCTGGGCTCGGGACAAAACAGGCTTTCAGTGGGAGGATGTGGGGGGACCTGTTTCTATAACACTCTCAAGTGATCCTATTACACCTTTCTCAGAAATTAATTAACTAAATCCTTGAAAACAGCATTTTCTGTCATTCATTGCTGCTCTTAAGTTCTGAAATAAGCTCCTTAGAGATGCTTTTATGTTGCTCACTGGGTATTGGCACCAGGATTTTCTTCCTTAGGGGCCAAAATAGGCATCCCAGTTTGCTGGGTGTTTGGGCTTGGAGTCTCAAGGCTGATATCTCTGCAATCATCTGAGCTACTCAAAGCTTAAAATTCATCTTTTTTTCCCCTCCTTAAATGGGAAGAAGTTGAGTCTGTAAGTGAAACTGCAAGATTTCGAGTATCTTAAGAAATCGGGATGGTACCTGCATGATTTGCTCTCCTTGAACTGGATGTGAAATGGGTGGGTGAGCGGGAAGTTGGGATTTTGGATCATGTTTTTGGAAGGTGACAACCTTTGTGCGTGGGGCAGAGCAGAGTCAGCGCAAGGTTACTGAAGTTTTTTAAAGGCAGCTCTTTTGGGTACAGCTATTTCTCTAGAAATATTGACTTCCAGGCTTGTGGCATCCCAAACCCCTGATTCTGCAGAGATTCCCTCTTATTTCCCTCCTTAAATCAGGATAAAATCAGCTTCAGACAAGAGCGTACAAGAGATGCAGCAAACATGGCACTGGGCAAATAACATCTGTAAATTCAACCAGCCAGTGAGTGGCTCAGTTACCCATTACAGTGTCTTCATGGGATATTTAATTTTATTTTCTCCTTCCCCATATTGCGTCTTGTATTCCCACAGGGGGGTCTGATAACAAAATTGCATCAGGAAGAGAAAACCAATTCTTTTTATTCACAGAGGATTCAAAAGAGCCACAGCACAAACCTGTCCTGGGGGCAAAAAAGAACAGGAAGGGGCTTTACTGGAGATCAACCCCCGGATCAAAACAAACCTCAGATTGATGGGTTTTAAATCCTTGTTGCCAAAACACTGCTTTTCATTCCCAAAGCTGGGCTGGCTCCCTGGTACTGGGAGTTCCCTGGTACTGGGAGTTCGTGTTTGTAGAAGACAAGCTGTCAAAGATGTGCATTTTTAAAAAACCATTTTATCCGTTGAATACTAATCCTGACATGGGCGGGAGGAGGCAATTTGGGGCCATGTCTCCTGGAGAAGAAAAAAATGGTTAACCTGAGGGTTTCAGAATCAGCAGTGAAGCAGAGTGTCTTCTTAATATATTTGCTGTTGGAGGAACTTTGATAAGATTTTTGCAACCTTTCTGCAGGCTGTTTTAGCAGTGCGGCATCTTCGATTCCCCCGTGGCAGAGCAGGTACAGTAATAGTAGCCTGGGGCCTGTTTGGAAGGCTTAATTAAAGAATTGTTTGTAAATCATTTGAAGATCTTTGGATGAAAGGAACTGGAACCATGCAATATGCTGATTTAATTCTGGAGAGTTGCTCTAAAGGTTTGTGACAAGGAGGTTGGTGATCATTCATGTTGGCGGTGACGGGAGACCGGCTGGAAATATCTGCTCTCAGCATTTCTAGGGAGGCTGGGGTTGCACTTTGGTTATTATTTACTTTATAAATCATGTATTTTCTCTTCCCATTTGGGGGAGAGAAAGTTCTGGGGTGTTTTGGGGCTCAGGCCGTGGGGAGTGATGGAGGTTATCCGTGGCCAGTGAGGATCCCTCTGCTGTGCTGCTCCCCTGTGAGCGCAGAGAGGAGCTGCTGGGGTTTAGGTACCCCAAATTTTGCCCCCTTCTCCATGATGCTGGTCTGGGTGGCCTCTTTGCCCTGTCCTCAAGGACCCACCGCAGCACCCAGAGCCCCCCCTGGGGGCTTTGCAGGGCTGGGGAGGATGGAGTGATTGGGGTTTTATCCTTATTACAGAGTGATGCTCTGTGGAGGTGAGATCCTGCTGTAACATCTGCCTGTGCTATGGGAGCTCAAGCCCCAAGCCCAGGTGCCTTCACCTTTATCTCCAGGGGGTCCAGGCAGTAGCAGGACCAAGTACGTAGCAAATCCATCTGTAGATGCACAGAAATTCCTCCCTTCCCACTGCTGATCTGATGGGGAGTGACACAGACAGAACCACGCAGGTTGTGAGCCTGAGGATCCGCCTCACCCTCAGTTCTGCTCCCAACCTGACAGCGCTCTTGCATGACCAGCAATCACCCTCAGCTCCGAGGGCTGAACACCACAGAGGGTTTGAACTCTGCAGGAATCCAGGTGGCCCTGTTTAGTCCATTCCCCATGTGCAGGAGTGTGAAATCTCCCCAAGCCTCCGAGGACAACTTCCTTGTCCAAAGCCTGTTTACGTGCTCAGCTTCTTCCATAACTGGCCCATCTCCATCTAAGGATGTTGTTTCTGAATTCTTGCAATGCCTGCCCTTTCCTTCACACAGAGCTCCTGAGCAAACCTGGCCTTTTTTTTCCCCACTCTAAGCCATGCACAGTCATCTGGCATTTGTTGTTCTTCAGCTACCTGTGCTCTGTCTGCTGCAACCCCCAGGGCTTTGCTGGATACTCCACATGTCAGAGAGCAGTTCCTTTGGGCTTGGAATTCCCAAACAAATCCGCCAAGTCTTTCTCTTGCAGTTTGTGAGACAGCCAGGCTCAAGCCTGATTCTGCATGGGAGTCTTGCAGGTCCCACTGCATGGTGGGGTTTGGGGAAGTGCCACCCATCTCCCCCCAAACCCTCTCCATCTGCCATTGGGGCTTAACCAAAAGAAAATCCCTATTTTCCTCCTAGAATTACCTGGTGTGATGGTGTCCTACAACCCAGAGTGAAGCTGCTTTCTCCTGTTATTTTGGAGGCTTGGGAACAGTTTGTCTGAGCTTCATCAGGTTTTATGGCTCTAATGTATATTTGTTGTAGAGTTGTACCACAGCCTTGTTCTCTTTGCTCTGGAGATCCTTGTGGAAACTGGGTGGAGGCAGGAGGGATGTGCTCTGCCCACATCACAGCTCCAGTTTAGAAGTGCCTAAATGTGCCATATCCAAACACATGTTAATATTTGTGCTAAACAACCCTGTCTGAGAAGGTAGAGCTGGGGAGAAAAATACGATCTTCCCTGTTACTGTACAAAAATCATATATGAAGAGCTGAAAAGCTGTTTAAAGGACTGTGACAGAGTTTCTGCCTCTGTTTTTCCTGTTTTTTCTTAAACTATGTGCTGTTTGGTGGAGAGACCGTATGGTGAGCGGTCAGGGATGGGGAGATTCTCTCAGCTGGGGCTGCTGCAGGACAAAGAGCAGTGAGAAGTGTTCAAAAAACAACTAGACGTGGTGCTTAGGGACCTGTTTTAGGGGTGGACCAGGCAGTGTTAGGTTAATGGTTGGACTCAATGATTTTAGAGGTCTTTTCTGGCCTTCCATGGTTCCATGAAGTTCTGGTGAGCAGGGGACTGAAATGCAACAACAGCTTTCCATGGCCAGAAGCAACCGCGCGACGCTGCAAGAGCAGAAGGCACAAGCCACAAAGAGGGCTTTTATCATGAGACCCACTAAATTTGGAGCTTTGTGCTGTGATTCAGGAGGAGCTGGTGATTTGCACTGCTTGTTTTCTACCCCTTTATAGTGTGACAGCCTGGGGCCACCAGATGCAGTGGTATTTTTCTTCAAGGTGAACTTCCCGGGGATGGGTATCAGTGTCCTCACCTCCTTCCAGAGCCAAGGAAGAGAGTTCATCATAGAACCACAGAATGGTTTGGATTGAAAGAGTCATTAAATATCATCCAGTTACACTCCCTCCCATGGGCAGGGACACCTTCCACTAGACCAGGTTGCTCCAAGCCCCATCCAACCTGGCCTTGGACACTTCCAGGGATGGGGCAGCCACAGCTTCTCTGGGCAACCTGTGCCAGGGCTTCACCACCCTCTGAGGAAACCTGAGGTTCCCTAAAGGATGATTCAGCCTCCTTCAAGTTTCTTGCTCGCTTTGAATTACAATTAGTGCTGGAAATAGTGAGTGTCTGGAAGAGTCTTAGAAAATGCCAATAGTAAAGTTACTGCTTTCTGGAAGTACAAAATTTGTTTTGTGGGTTATTTTGGGTGACCTTTTTCAGGATTGCATGGACATATTCACTTGATTTGAGTCCCAGTGTGTCTCAGAGTCAGCCTTTGGTACCAAGTATTGCTCCCCATGGAAGTGGTCATGGCGCCAAAGCTGCCAGAGTCCAAGAAGCATTTGGACAACACTCTTGGGCACGTGGTGGGATTCTTGGGGTTGTCCTGTGCAAGGCCAGGAGTTGGATTTGGTGATCCTTGTGGGTCCCCTCCATATCTGAATATTCTGTGATTCTGTGAAATCCTTTTGGAACCAGAAAGTGCCAGGATGCCCCATCAACCCTAAAGAGAAAAAAAAAACCCTCTCTCCTTCAAGACTCGGAGTGAAGTTGCTCCGAACTCCAAAGGCGCCAACATCCTCCAGTGCCTATTTGCTTATTGAGCCCCAGGCCTTGTTGATGAAGGTTTTCTCATCACTAAATGTGTCTGTTTTGCAGATCTCTGCAGCTCCTGCTGCTCTGCACGTTGCAGGCACCTTTTCTGTCCCGTGGAAAACGTGTGTCTCACAGCTCGCTTGGCCGCGGGCCAGGGGCACTCAGCAGGCACCGGTGACACTTCGGTGACAAAGTATTGCAAGGAGACAGGGAGGATGCAAACATCTTGTTAAAATTAACTGAGTGTGGCACCTCAATGCCCTGCAGAGAGCAGACGGGGTGAGGAAGGGGAATGAGCCTTTATTTTGGGCTGAAGCACCTGCTTTTAGAATGTGCATCCACAATAAACCAGCTGAGGGAAGGCGACGTTGAGGTTTCGCTTTCAGCAATGGCTTGACTTGTGCATGATGTCCAAGGTTCTGTGTCCTGGTGTAGTGCTGGGGCTGGGTGGTGGCAGAAGGGCACTGGGCTCCAGTTTGGGATGAACTGGCTTGTGGAGGAGGAGAAAACTGGGAGTCCCAGTATTGCCAGCTCTTCTGTAATTGGAGACAAGTTGCTTCTTCCTCCTACTGAGGGACCCAAGGTAATGCCATGTAGGTTCAGATATTTATCCAGGGTGTTCAAGGTTGGAGCTGAGCTGTTCTTTAATTCAGCTGCATCCTCTGAAGGCAATTTAGATGTGTCTTGGGCTAATTTGTCCACTAGAAAGGTTTGTTTCCATATATGCTCCTCAACATGATCCAACGTTGTACCAAAAATATCCAGAATCTGCTCCTGGAAATACTTATCATAGAATATACTGAGTTGTAAGGAACCCATCAGGATCATTGAGTTCATCTCCTGGCCTTACACAGGACACCCCAAGAATCACACCGTGTCCCTGGTGTTGTAGAATAGTGTCTGTATGTGCTTAAAAACATAAAAAAAAAAGGTGTGTTTCGGGATTTGGAAGAACGTCTTGGTGGTGGGTCAGGAGTGCACCCTAAAGGCTGCAAAATGAAAAGGCAAATATGATATATGATCCTTGGGTTTAAAACCCAGATCTGTGTTCGATGCCAGGTTCAGGACAGATCCTTGGAAATAGGCAGATGGGATCTGTGTTATAACCTCCTCCAAAATGGAAATGGGAATTTTTTATCTCTGAGTTAGTCCCATTTTAGATGTTGGTTAGAGGTCCAGTTGATATTCTTAGGATCCTTAATAAAAATTGCATTAATCCAGAGCCTTTTTCTCTGTCTTACAAACTCTGTGTGCAGGGAGCTTTGGTCTGAGGCCACATGGCTCATGAGAGTGGTGAAAGGCAGAAGGAAGGTCATTTTGCAGTGGAAGAATAAGGCCTTAGTTATTAATGGCAAAGGCTGAAATTTTCTCTTGCAGCCTTAATTGATTTTAGCAAATTTAACTGGAAGAGAAGGGAGAAATTGGCTTAGAGTTATTAAGCTGTAGTGCTTAAATATATATTAAATCTATTGTAGAGAAATGAGGAGACAACCTTGTCAGACATTTATTCTAAGTGGCTTCTGTTAGATGAAGGCAAAGAGAAAAATGCCAGATCTCTAACTTTGACAAAGGGGACTTGAAAGGCTCTTCAGAAAGATTTGGAAAAACTGTATTTGAGAAAGTCCTTCTTTGAAACCTAATAGCAAAGACCACTTTTTTCTTTTTTTTTCCCTCCTCCCTGGAGTCTGAAGGCAGGAGAGTGAGATAAGACATTCCACCACGTAGGCAAATGGGGGGGGGGAAGAAAAAAAAGGAAAAGTTTAAATGATACTGCTGCAGGCTGAGGGAAGTGGAGAGCTCTCAGGGTGACCATTATATGCTGCTTATCAAGATACTGCAAGCCTTGGCTGTGAGAAAAAGCAGAGTAGAGTTAAGGAGATGCTCTGTGCCAGCAGGGATCTGGTTAGCAGTGGCTGTGCTGGAATAACATCAAGTAACCAAGGTCTTGGGGATAGATAGATATATTTATGCTAAATAAGCAATAAAGTTGTCTTGGTTGGACATTTCTAATTTATTAAGCAACAGAAGAAATGTTTAAAGCACAGGTAAAGGGAGCAAGTTTCTACCAGGTACTAGGCCAGCTAATAAGTAACACCCTCAAACCAGGCTGTGATTGCTCCAAACCAGCTTTCTCATTAATGCATTTTTTCAGTCATCACTCTCTGCTGGTGCCCTGATTTGGTTTTGGAGCCTAAAGGAATAGAAATAACAAATAAATAAATACAAATTTGCTCCCATGGGTTTCTCTTGGCAAAGTGGAGAAAGTAGCAACGTGCAGTAAAAGCACAAAACGACCCCCTCGTGGTTTTTATTTTCCTTTTCGTTATTTTTTCCTTCTAATATGGGTTTCATTTTTACTCTGATCTGGCTGTGAGGTGTTTGTGCTCTCCACTGCCTCCTTCTGAGGCCACATGAGTTTATACCAAGTCCCAGCAATGCCATAAGCCCCCAGAATCCCACATGGAAATGAAAGTGTGCTGCAAATGGGATGAACCAACAATTCTGGGGCTCCCAGAAAAGCCTCATCCAACTGAGAGACAACAGGGCAAATTATAAGCAAAGTGGGACATGGCATCACATCAGCTGTGAAGTCAGAAAGCAAAAATCACCCCCTTGAGCCCATTTTCCAAGTATGCAAGAGTTAATCTCAGCCCATCATCACTTGGGGTAATTCCCATGCCAAAAAGGCCATGAGAGGTGTCAATCTCTTTGGCATAAGGAATAAATTTTCCTGTCCTGATCAGTCGTGTGGAATATTGTGGGGGAAAAAAGTTTAGAGATTAATACAACACTCTGTTATAGAAAATTATTTTGTTTCCTTAAAACTTTCCCAGATGGCTAAAAAAAGCCCTCAAGGCTCTCAGTCTGTGTGATTTTGGAGGCTTCTAAGATAGTTCCTGCCTATGAATGGCACCAATAAATCCCCATTAACTTCATTCAACGGGAGGACGATCTTTTTTTTTTTCTCATTAAAACCTCACAAAGGGTTCAAAACCTCATTTTATGGCAGGGTGCTTTGATTTAAATTGATGTGGCTTAAATTATGAATTTTAATCACGACTTAAAATACGGCAGGAGAAAGTCAGAATTTGAATGATTTGATTTTAATCATGTTTTTCATTTACAATTCATAGCTACATCCCTTCAGCAGGGCTAATTCTCCTCATTGTAAAACTTGGAGATTTACAGCCCACTCTTGCCTTTCAACTGTGTTTTCCAACCAGGTTGACACACTCTTGAACATATTTGTTTAAGCAATTTTATAGCCTGATGCCTCTCTGTCTTGATTTCTAATTTATGCATCTCAGAAGTCTTCCTTGGTAATGATGAAAAAAACTAATTCGGGGTTTATTGGTGGAAAACGCTCTTTGCTTGGAGAGGAAATTGCTGTTAAACTGACAGATGCAAAACCAGCATTTAAAATTCCTTTAAGTCACATCAAATAACCCAGGGCCTGGTTACCTAATGAATAAAGTTTTCAACACACTTTTGAGCTCAGCGCCGAGCAGTTCACTGAGCAAATCTCAAGCTTAGTGATGGGGTTTATTTCACGACTGAAATGAATTGTTTCGTGTCCCTCGAGGATTCTGAACAAGCAGGAGTTGTTCCCTTAAAATTCACTTTTACTGTTTAAAACGGGAGAGGAAACAATTTTATTTTTCAGCTGCCAGTTCCCAGTTGTTTTCGCAGCTCGGAATTAACTGTGGATGGAGCGGCTGGCTGTGTCTCCCCTTGGTCTGCAGAGGGAATTTCAATGGAGAGCTGAGGTTTATATGTGTAACTTCTGACAGAAGAACCCCACGCTGAGTGTCTGGATACCCTGGATATCTGCCCATAGTGTGGGCAGAAGGCAATTAAAGGAAAGAGAAGCAAGAATTAACGAGGCTTCCTTTAACTGGCTGCCTGTTTTTTGTCCCGCATCCAAATCCAATCCTGTTTAGTGTTAGAAAATCCAAATTCCCCAAGTGCCATGAGTACCCTGCTTGGGTTTGGTCTTACTGAAGTATATTTAATATTTTATTTTTTTTTTAAATTTGGTCTTTTACAAATTAGGAAGAGATTTGGCCTTGACGGATCGTGGCCCATGGCAGTGAGCACACCCATTCCCAATAGGACAAGCCCAGACTGGAAAGATCCTTCTTGTGTCCAGGGGACCAACATAGCCTAGCAGATCCTGGTGGACCTCCATCCATTCACAGTGCATGCCTATCATGGCAGTTTGGTGAGGATAGCAGGGATAACCTGAATTCCCCTTCTTTTTTCCCAAGTAAAACACTATTCATAGACAATTCCACAGAGCCTGGTGAATCCTGGATCTCCTCATCCAGCCTATTTTAATGCATCTCATTGCTGATCCAACATGAGACCATTTTATCCAGCAAGTCTGAGAAATAAAACTTTACAATTTAAGGCAACAATCACAGGGGGTGGGGAAGAAAGGAAAATAAAATGATCTTGAGATGATTGTGATGCCACTCCTGCCATCACTGCTGTGCCACTGCCAGTGACAATGGTGTTCTGTTTCTGCCACAAAACATCAGTTTAGGCTCATAAAGTTCCCTGATAAGCTGCAGTTGAACCCAGCCTAAGGTGGAGGATGCACTAACAGACCCTGGGCAAGACCCTGCAGCCCTGACTCTGCATTTGATTAGCCCAAATCCCTCTCAGGGTGTTGGGAGGAGCAATATCCCATGATGGCCATGGGAGCCAGAGGCTCTTCCATAGTGAGTGGTTCTCCAGACCCGGCCTATAATTTACTATCTCACCCCAAACCTTATTTCCTGTGGAGTTTTCCAATCAGGAGAATGTCAGTGGTGGATGGGGTGGTGATCAGCAATTCCTAATGAGGGAAAGGATGGTCAAAACAACCACTCTGGGCTGCACAGCGAAGCACAAAGCCTGTCACCCACCACTGTCCACATTACCCACTTCAGGTTTCTCCAAATCATGGCTTCAGTTTCTGGGGGTGATTTAGGGCAGCTGAGTTGGGGGGAGAAATCTTTTATTTTGGCAAAGCAAGTGGTACAAAAAGAAGAAAGGCAGACTGGTGGGACGAGGGGGAAATGTAGCCATGTAAGGTGGGTTGGTGGCAGGAGAAATAGGGGACCCCATGGTCAACATGTGTGTTGTGTGGTCCTTTATGAATGCCCTTTAGAGAGGGTTAGGGGGGGAGAGACAGGAATCCAAATTGATAGGATGAAAAAGTGAAGAGATTGTTTTCTGCTTTAAAAAAATCCAATTTTTTGTGTGCTGCTGTTACGCATCTGGCCACGGGTGGGCTGGGTAAAATTCTGGGGGGTTTAAAGGACTTTTGGTGGCACAGGGAACCCCAAGGGAGCAGGGCTTTCCCTCCCCTGATCACATTAGGAATGAGATTACAGCATCTCATCAGCATCTTGCCCCACCAGCAGCTCCTGCAGAACCCTCTGCTTACTCTCCCTGGCCAGTGCAGAATGTTCCAGCATTGCAGGACACGGTGTGCACAACTGGATAGGCCTCGGGATGGGTGGAGAGCCCCAGCACGATGCTTATTGGTGAGAAAGTTGGGGGGACACTGTGGAGAGAGGGTGTATTTTGGGCCAGACCCAAAGCTCTGGAGGGTGTGGCTGCTGAGGTCCCACTGTGCAAACTCTCCGTGTGCTCTCACACAGGAAAACCCCGCTAACAGTCCTGATAAAAAACTGCAAAATCAATAAATAATAATTTTTAAAAATCGGAAAACCACCAAAAAGACGCTGCGTGTGCCTTGCGGGTTTGAGGAGAAGCGCTCGGGGGGCCGGCCGTGCCGAAGGAATGCCGGCTATTTCGGGGCTGTGTTTGTGTTTGAGCTGGCGGATGAGGGTGGCAGCTCCACTCTTTGTCTTCCGTGAGAGCATTTTGCGTGTCTGGCAGGACCACTCCAATCTGATTAGGAGGGGGCTCGCTGGAGGGGGGGTGACAGCAGCGATGCCGGGATGGATGTAAAGCTGCTTTCCCTGGGAGCAGGGGCTGCCCCGAGCCTGAAACACAGCCCAGCTGGCCTTTTAGGGAGGGGTTCCTTATAATCCAGCTCAGAAGCAGTTTTGGGGCACGGGTTTATCTCTGTCTTGGCTGGGAAAATTGGTACCCTGAGGCGCTGGAGGAAGAGGGTTGATAAAGCGGATGGTGAGTGGGACTAGCTCTGGGAAACCTCTGTAGGAAAACTGGCTTTGAAGCTGGATTTTGGAAAGCACTTTGGGGATTCACTTTATTTACTCCCATCCTGAAGGCTGACGCTCATCACAGTGGGGGGCTCAGGGAAGGGAAGGGTAAGAAAAGTGCAGCCCATGAGCTGTTCCCGCAAGGATTTCGGCTCAGTCTGAGCAGGGGCACTCACCCTACTGAGGGACAGGAGAGAGAAGGGGTAATAAGATTTTGCCTCTGCCCAAATCCGGCAAGACCAGATGCTCACAGCCTGTGTCTGAAGTAAGAAGTATTCCTGATGCAGGAATTTGTTTCACAGAGGCAGGGAAAGACCCTCGGATCTCTCAGCTCCTGTTTTTAAGCAACAACTCTGTTCTTTGCTGATGTGGACAGATGTCCCTGAGGTGCCTGTGGGCAGATTTCCCGTATTTCTCCTCACAAAAGGCTTGTTACAGGAGCTTGGTGACACCTGGACCTCTCAGGACTTCCCAAAGTCTAAGAGTTGCACATCATCCCAGCCTGCTCAATCCATGGATTTTTCCACGAAACTACCCAGAGTGGGGAAAGGAGGAGCCCTCTCCTTGATCATATAGATTAGGAATAATGCATTTGTTTTGTAGCAATGAAGAACAACTTTTGGAGCTGATTGGGTTTGGATTTGAGCCACCTTCCCAAGGGTGAGGGTCTAACATACAAAGGTCCTGCTGCTGTAAATCATCTCCATCACATTCCCTTTTCTCCAACACTATTCTGCTCCCATTTGGGAGATCTGATCCAAATCTTGCAGCAACACAGAACTTGTCCATCTGCTGCATCCCCCACAGTCCCAGAATGCAATGCTGGCTTCTAGCATGGGTGTCCCTTTTATTTTGCTACTCTGCTGTGCAGAAATTTGCTGGACAAAGGACTTGGTGCTGTTGATCTTCAAGGTTCCTTTCTGTGATTCTGTGGTGATTCTATGTCAGGTAAGAGGGGCCAGGAACATGCCTGCACCAGAGAGCAGTGTCTGTAGTAGGTAGACTTGCAAGTTATTAATTATTTAAAGCAATCAGTTACTGAGAATTTAAAACAACCAACAATCAATTACTGAGAATTATCAATAATCGCTGCTAGAAGTCATTGTTTGCTTTTGATGGCTCAGCTCTTTCTTGCCTCCATGCTCAGCAGGCTCAGGGCTTGCTTTCTTAGTGGTGTTCAGCAGCATTTTGCCCAGATAATAATTTCCAGAGATGTCAGGATGAGGTGGGGCTCAGGGCAACGGGAGGGTCTTTTTGCACAGCTGATTGTGCTTCTCCAAATGTGCATTTGAAATCTGTGTGTGGATTTTTCAGTCGTCACTTCTGCCCTTCCATAGTCAGGGAAGCTCTTTTCTTGTATCTCATAAAACTGGGTGGTTTCTGCAGCAAATTCATGCTTTGATTTGGCTAAGGGTCACTTGCAAATATGACAGGGCTGTTCATGTAGCTTCAGCCTTCCCCAGTGTAGCACATCCCCCAAGTGGGGCTGCATTTGCTCTCCCTCCAAACTCCCCACTCCTGGATTCCAACCAGCAGCACCCACTGAATCCCAGCTCAGTGCTCTCTCCCTCCTCTGCTCTGCCGATGCCCTTCTGTGGGTCCAATCACAGACCTGACCTGCAGTCCCTGCCCTCTCTTCCCATCCCCAACCCCACTGTGACTCCAGCTCAGTTTTCTAAAGGAAATGTCCAAGCTGACATGACGGAGTTTCGCTGCTGAGCCAAAAGCAGGATCTGGTCTCTGCTGTCTGGGGAACGGAGGAATTTGAATATTACCATCAAGCCCAGCCCCACATCCCACCCCTGCACCCAGAGCTGCTGGTCACCTCCCTGCAAGGTGGGAATTCAACCTGGTGTTTGCAGACCTGATGGCTGCTTTTAGGAGAAAGAGGAGGATGATTAACAGCAGGGAGGGGATGCAGCTCCTTCTTCCTTCCTGCTTCCTTTGCTCCCTCCCCTTGCCCTGCCATGGCCTGCCCTGCAGCACAACCTCCAGGCACTGCCCTGGAGAGAAGGGTTTTGGTGGCAGGGAGATATTTTGATGGCAGGAAGATGCCAGCAAAGCCCTGAGCTCAAAAGGTGACATGGACAGGGGTCTTTTCCAACCAGGCCACTGTGGGTGTAGGTGTTGCAAGCTTTCCTTCCCATGAGATATCATTTAGGATTTTGCTCCCTAACCAGTGAATCTCTTCATACTCAAACTCGCTACCTGCACTTACCTGTCCAGGGAGTCTTTGGGGAGCTGAGTATGGCCACTGTGTCATGCTGCATTTGTATTATAGATTATATTTTTTGGGTGCGGTTTCTCAGCACGCAATGCCATTGAAACCCAGCGAGTGCAAAGCTTTGGATCCCCATCTCGGTGACATCCCGCAACTTCCCATGCTCTTCTGCTCAGCTGTAACCACGCAGGAATCTCACTCCTTGCTGGGCTGCTGGGTGGACAACATTGTTCCCCTATTGAGTCATAACAATGAGGTCACTGGGCTGGAAAGACAATGTCATTCAGCAGCCAAGAACCCAGCTGGCTGATCCCGGTTGTGTCTCATCTCCTATGACAAAGCCACATTTAATTGACTAATTAAAGCCTTTGCAGGCTCCATCTTGGAAGGGGTGAGCAAAATAGGCATTGTTCTTTGTCAGCATTAAGTCAGGGCAGTTGGCCGATTAATAAGCAAGACCTTTCTTCCTTCTCCACTTTGCTACCTGCTGTGGAGGCCTGAATTCCTGGTCCTGGCAATGGGAAAACATCCTCAGAGACAGCCCACCATGTGTTTCAGGGCAAGGTGTCCGAATGAGGACCCAAGGACCTCAAGAGAGCCCAACCAAAGCCCACTCTGCCCTGAGGTGACCCAGCTCAAACCACTGTTGTGGACTTTTGTGAAGCCTTTTGTTGAACACTCGATATTTGGGGTTCCCAGCTCCCTCTAGGAGTTTGATATTGCACCCAAACCTGCAGCATTGGGGTGCTCCCATACTCTGTACAGCCTACAAAGACAATTTGGTCCACTGGCTGTGGGACAAAAGCATTTTTCTCCCCATTTATGGGTCATCTTTCCCTTTATGCACATTTTGGGTGGTGCAGGCCGGATGCCCACAGCACAGGCAGAAAGCAGGGACATGTCCAATAACTGGCACTGTCCACAATAAATCTCTGCTTCCCTCAGCTGAGCACTCCTGCAGTGCCAGGGCCTTCACCACTCTCTGGATGAAGATGTTTTGAGCCCTGAGACCAACAGGCACTTCTGCTCTCAACACTTCTTGCTCTTATTGCCGATCCAAATAAGATCATCCTGAAAATAGTGAATAAATGTGCCCTAAGGGACCTTTCAGGGTAAGAGCTGTTTCGTGCTGCTACGTTGCCGTTTCCATTAAACCCTCATTTTTCTTTTTCCGCCCTCAATGTGATTGTCTTACATCAGATTTATCTCCTTTCTTGCTGCCCAGGCCCAGCTGAGCGGGGTGTATGTTTACCACGGCCGGTGTCCCAGCCCTAAAGCACAGCAGCTGCTTCTTTTGAAGAACATACAAAGCAAGGAAGAGGAGCAATTGTTTGGGAGGAAGTTGAACCATAATGTAATAGACTCCCATGGGATTTACTATTAGTAATTATTTGTATTGCTCTGGCACCTCACCAAGGTTGGGGCCCCGGTTAGAAAGGTGCTGGACCAGCCTGTGAGTGAAGACAGCTCCTCTATCCAAAAACTGTCCACTCTTGCATGTAGAGATGGGGAAACTAGGACAGGGAGAGGTTAAGAAATATAATGAGGTTTATTCTGGAAAGTTGTGGCTGAGCAAGGGTGTGAGCCAGCACATAGTGCTTCCAGGAGCATCCTTCCTCTCTGGAGGTAAATACTAGAACATGGAATCATAGAATGGATTGGACTGGGAGGGACCTTAAAGCCCATCCAGTTCCACCCCCCTGCCATGGGCAAGGACACCTTCCACTAGACCAGGTTGTTCAAACCCCATCCAACCTGGCCTTGAACACTTCTCTCAGTAAAAGGCCACTGAGTAATAAATATGCTGTGCTGGAGAACCTTTCTTTGGGACAGCACTGAAAAAGGTCATCACTCACTGTTCCTGCCTTTAATCAGTGATTCCTGTGATCATGTGTATTATTTTAAGGAGGGGAAGAGCAGGAGTTGTTGAAGAACACAAGTTCTTCAAATAGAAACTAGGTCCTAGTGGTCCTGAAAAACAAAATAAAGCAAAACAACAACAATAACAAAAAGCTAAAATGGATATTCTTTTTTCTGTAAAACCAACTGTTAAATAATGAGGCAATTATGAATTTGCCAACAATAGAAGTTGATCAGATTACAGAGCCTGTAAAGCCAGATCGTCACTGGAGCCCTTTGGTGGGAAAGAAACTCAGTGCCAGACAGTCTTTAAATAGTTTTGAATAGGAGGGAGGGTTTGCTGTGTCCTTCCCTTCCTAGGCTCTCCCCACCTAAAGAATAGCACCGAGCCTCCTGCCAAGTCCTCCGTGTCCAGTCAGTGCCCAAAGGCTCAACTCGCAGGCACAGCTACATAAATATCTGTAGGTGCATATGTACACATGTGTGTATATATAGAGCTCCCAGTTATCCAGGAAGACCCCACCCTGAGGGAGGTGTGGGTGTGGAACAGAAGAAAAAAAAAAGGTGGGACCCAAAATAGCACCGGCACACAAAGGATCCCAAGGAAATGTGGAGCTCTCCTCACGGCATTAACAGGAAATCTCTGGGCTGCTGGCTCGGTAACCCTGGCTAGCCAAGGTCATGGGGGACTGGTCGTGGTGGGGGGACAGATCCTGGCATCCATCTTCTGCAGAAACATGGAGTGAGGGGGGTGTGGTGGCAGCTTGTGTGTCAGTGAAGGTTTGCAGGTGTCCCAGACGCCCCCGCAGACAAACCTGTCCCCAGCACGGCCTGAACGACCAGCAAATTCTCACTGGGGGGGGTGAGTATTTAACTAGGAATCACCCAAAAGTTTACGTAGAGAAGTTGGGATGCTTGAGGAGGTCACCAGTGCCTGTTGGATGTGGCTCCTATGTCACTTGGCATCAGTCGTGTCTTTCACCCCGTCACATCACGGCGCCTGTGAGTCTCGATAGACCAAAAATCACGGAATCATAGAATGTCTCAAGCTGGAAGGGACTCATAAGGATCATCCAAGATATTTCAGCTTGTCATCTTTGGGTCCATCCTGGCTTGGTGGTGGGTGACGTGTGAGATGGGCTGGGGGAAGCAACATGACTCACGACCCCAAAAAAGGTCAAAAATAAAGTTGCTGCTGGAGGGCGTAAATTTGGGCCGACCTGTGACTCACCAAGGGTGCTGGGAGCACAAAGGAGGGTGAGGCTTTGGGTCTTATCGTGTCCCCACCATCTCTTTTCCGCTGGCCCTTTCTGCCCTCGAGGTGGGCGAGCAACCTCTGAGTCCTGCCCAAGCCTGGCCCCGGGGGTCTGGCCACCTCCCCACCAAAAACCTTGGTGGCAGGAGCAGGCAGAGGCTGCTGAGCGAGGGCGATTCCTGCTGTAAATCTTCGGGAGAGGTGGAGAGGAAAGGGAGGTGCAAGGAGCAGGGGACAGTGTGTTGCAGCACCACAGCGGTGCTGTGCCAGCACAAACTGACCTCCCAGTCACCCAGCTCCAGTTTTTTTTCCCCTTGTACTGAAGCTGCCTGTGACCAGGCTGAGGTCTCCTTATTCCTTTGGGTTTGGAGTATCTCCTCTTCATTTCTGACCTTCAGGGCTGCAGGTTGGACCTGCTCCATGCTGGGCCTGCAGCAAGTGTCAGCCTCCAGCTGAGGGTGGAATCATCTGTATTTATGGCACAAGTTTGGGCATGAGATCCCTGTTGCTAATGCCAGCTTTAATGCCCCTCTGTGGTCTGGCTTTGCTGGGCTGTGAGATCCCAAGGGAAACCAATACCCCCTATTTGGGTTTGGGGTTAATCCTTTTCCTTTAAGAAGTGACCCCACCACAAGACAGGGCATGTTCCCTCCGCTCCTCTTCCTCACTGCAAGATTAGTGGGATACTCATGAAAAGTGGGGGCTTTTTGGCTGCAAAACCTCTCCACGGGAGCTCTGCTCTGCAAGAGCCCTGTGGCCCTCATCCCCCATGGATAAAGTCTAGACACATCACCGATGCTCGGCGCCCAACTGGAGTGACATGAGATGTGACAACTCCTCCCTGGTGCCCGCCAGCTGGCAGGGCTTCAGCTGGCAGGATGAGTAGCTCAGGGCCAGCTCCATCCCTGCGTGGCTCGGTGTGAACCCAAATACGAACCCAGCCAGCTGGAGAGGAGAGCAAGGCGATGGATTTTGTGTCCCCGTGCCCCTCAGCAAGACTGGGATGGTGAGCCCACCTTGCCCCTCTGTCCTCCTGCCCATCCTGTCCTAGAAGACAATGGGTGATCCCACTGCCCTGTGCACCCACTCCCCAGTCTTGTGGGGACAGTGCTCTGTCCACTCTCTCCTTAATGTCCTGTTTTCCTCCACGACAAAAACTGAGCAAAACTGAGCTCCAGGGAGACCTTATTGTGGCCTTTCTGTACTTCAGGGGGCTTGTAAGAAAGATGGGGACAAACTCTTTTACAGGGTCTGTTGCAATAGGATGAGGGGCGATGGTTTCAAACTGAACAAATTGATTATCTATTCAATTTAGATTAGATATAAGGGAGATATTTTTTATTGTAAGGATGGTAAGATAGTGGCACAGTTTGCCCAGGGAGTTGATGGATGTCCCATCCTTGGAAACATTCAAGGCCAGGTTGGATATGGTTCTGAGCAACCCGGTCTGGTTCAAGATTTCCCTGCTTGTTGCAGGAGGTTTGGACAGGATGGCTTTTTTCTGGCATCAATCAGAGCTTTCCATGCCCAGGAATCACAAAAGGCCAACCTCAGCCAGGGAGGCAAGTGTGCCCCATCCCTGATGTTTGGTCAGTGCAACATCTGGGAGCTTTTTTCTGCAGGGACCATCACCAGATTTCTCCTGAATTAACTTCCTTAAACTTCATCAGTTCCCTCTCGTCAGCTTTCAGAGCTGAGGAGACTTTAATTTGATTTAACCTACTTCATTTTGGCTAAATTAAATAAAGAGTGATTTAAAGCTGAAACAAGAGTGGCCACCTGGTGGGTTGTGTGCACTTTGACTAATCCACTCTGAAATCATACCTCCTTTTAATTTTAGATTAATTTTTCTGAGTACCTCGGTGTAGACAAGCCATCAGGCTGAATAAAGATCAGTTCCTGTCTCGCAGGCTCATGTCCTCCCTCCTCCTCAAGTTGTCTGGAGCAAAGTCCTCCAGGAAAAGCCAGCCAGGGAGGATTCATCTCTCTGGGGTGGGAAGCATGGGGAGGAACTTTTGCTCTGTCTTAATGAATAAATCTGTGTCCCCAAACATCTCCACTGGTGAGCAGCAGCTCCGCGGCGGGGCTGGAGAAAGGAGGTCAGGTCCCCAGGAAGGGCTGCTGAGATGTGACAGCTCAGCCCTCAAGAGCAAAGCAGATGCTTTGGCCAAGGAGCATTTAGTGTTGGCTTCTCCAGAGCTCTCCTTCCCACCACCTTGCCAACAGTTTCACAGCTCCTTAGTGCTGGAGTCAGTTCATGGCCCAGCCGTCAACTTTGGAGAGAGGTGGTGAACTCCTTCAAACCTGAAGAAAGATGGTGAAGCTCCTTCAACCCTCTGAACCTCTTACCACACCTCTCTGAACCTCCCTGGGGTTCAGAGCGAGGTGGTGAAGGAAGCTGGGTGGTCTCCTCATGGAGCCAAAGTGGAATTGTCAATCTGGTAGCTTTAATCATCTCTCCATCCTTCTTATGGCCCTGAGATTCCTCTCTAAATTCACACAAATCTAGACTTTTCATCTATTTACTTTTTGGTTTTAAAAAGGTTTTTTTAGCACTTGTGTTTATTTGACAAAAGCCTAAAAGAGCATCCTAAAGACTTACCACATTGAAGTTATGCAAGAAAACCCCCGGATATTCAGTGTATAATCAAGTCGTGGTCTTAAGAATTTCTGTGGATTTCAGTGTTGTGTTGATTCTCTTTTGAGACAGAGGTACCTGGGCTTTACCTTGCTGCAGAAAGACTTTTCTGGCCCATTATTCAGTGTAAATGCTGAGTTTCTTCCAAAGTCCTGGGTGACTTTTGCAGGAAAAGAGGGGTCTTGGGGTTGAATGTACCAGACATGGTGTCCTTCAGCTGATGGGTGATTGATGCTCAATCACTGCCACAAATCCTGCTTCGAAGCAGCAAGGTCATCACAGGATAACTCCACTCTAATGGCATAAAGGATTCAGGAGAAGGACAGGAGCGTGGCCACATTCTGTGCTTTGAGGGTCTGGTCAGGCAGGGATGTGAGGCTTTTTTTGGCTCGTGCTCCCCATGTTTCCGCTCCAGCGGCTCCGCCACCATTTCCTCCACGATGAGGTGTTTCTGTTCAGGCTGCAGAGCCCCCAGTTCATTTTGCAGCCTGGGAAAGGTGCAGGACTGGAGCCAAGCCCCTTAAAAATCCCATCAGCTCCTGGTGGAAATAGGATGTTTCCAGGCTCGGTGATCAAAAATGTCTGGGGGTGGCGTGGACAGAGGGGCGCGCGTGTGTTTGTGTTTGTTTGCCTCCCTGGCAACCTCTTGTGAAGGATTTCAGAGCTTTCATTTTCCACAGTGGTCTTCCTGTCTCCTTTTGATTATTTTTTCATCTTTCCCTTCACTTCTTAGACAGCTACAGATTTTCCATGAGAAGAATCGTGGAGACACAATCCCAAATAGGATGTCCTATGTTTATCCTTAAGAGAGGCTGGACTGGTGCTTCCTCCCACTGCTGGCATTCCTCACCTCTGGCTGGGGCTGGCCATGGGATGGAACACGGCCTGGGATTAGACTTGAAGATCCTTGTGGGTCCCTTCCAACTCAGCATCTTCTGTGATTCCGTGATTTGGGTGAAATGTGTCCCTTGTCACAAATTTCTGGCAAAAACAATCTTTGAGGGGAAATTCAGGAGAGCATGGCATGGAAGACAATTCAACAAAGTTTTTGAGAGGGTGGGAGTGAGGAACACTGAGATACTCCTGCTCCCTCAAACCCACTGTGTGGTCATTAATTAGTGCAGCAAACAAACCCATTTCTGCCTCCCCAAATGTGGTGTTCAGAGGCACCAAGGGATCAAGGAGGAGATGTGTCAGGGCTGCAGGGGAAGAGGAGTGTGGGGAGATGTGCCTTGGGATGATTATTTTTAATATTTGTCATCCTTCCAAATGAAACAGCAGACAAGCTGAGCTGGCTCAAATACTTGCAGAAAGAGCTGATGGGGAATTTGTTAATGAAGCAGGTTTCTCATCAGAAAATGCCGGTTCATCAGAACCTGGATTCTGGGGACATGTGTGGCAGTCCTGGTAGGAAAAGTGTATCAGATTGTGGATGGGTTTTTTGGTTGAAACCAAAGAGGTTTAAAGGCTGCTGTGTGAATTAAATAAAGTCAGGCAGATCTAACAGGAGGGACAGAGCAGCCGAAGCTCGTGTGAGGTTTGGTTCAAGTCCTGCTTCCTGGGCTTCAGGGTTACTTCTACTTGGTAGAAATAGGGACAACTTAAATTTTTCCCAGTTCTGGAAGCCAAATGGCTTTTGGCTACTGTAGGGATGTGACTGACTGCAAAATCCTGCAGACTGGTAAGAGTCCTCAGGATGATGCTGAAATACTGTGGGGACATGCCCTAAATCTCCAGCCAAGGGGTATCTCCAGGCTGGCAGTAGAGGAAAAAGCCCTGGATGCTCCTCTCCATCTGGAGATGAAGCAAAATTGCTTGGGGCTTGAAGCACATCCATTTTGCCCACCTCCATGTCCAGCCAGTAAGGGTTTTATTGGGAAAGTCTTCCAGAACAGAGGCTGTGGGGCAGGTTCCTTTCATTTGACAGCAGAGAAAAGGGCAATTGTCAGCATTATTGCCTTGAGCTCTCTGTCACTTGCCTGCAAGATCTAAACAGCAGCAATTTGAAGAGTCTTTTCAACAGAGTCTTTTCACAGAGGGGTAAAGAAGGTTCCCTACTGAAAACAAACCCAATGGCTTTAAATCAGAGTCCAGGCATCCTCGTTTCATAGAACCATAGAATGGTTTGGGTTGGAAGGGACCTACAGATCATCCCATGGGCAGAGACACCTTCCACTAGCACCAAGTGCTCCAAGCCCCATCCAACCTGGCCTTGAACATGTCCAGGGATGAGGCAGACCCAGCTTCTCTGGGCAACCTGTGCCAGGGCCTCACCATCATCACAGTAAGGAATTTCTTCCCAATATCCCTTCTAACCCTGCCCTCTGGCACTGGGAAACCATTCTCTGTGTCCTGTCCCTCCAGACCCTTGTCCAAAGTCCCTCTCCAGCTCTCCTGGAGCCCCCTTAGGCACTGGAAGGGGCTCTCAGGTCTCCCTGGAGCCTTCTTTTCTCCAGATGAACACCCCCAGCTCTCCCAGCCTGGCTCCAGAGCATCTCTGAGCATCCTCTGGACTTGCTCCAGCAGCTCCACGTCCTTCTGATGTTGAGGACCCCAGAAATGGAGGCAGTTCTGCAGGTGGGGTCCCACCAGAGCAGCGTAAAGGGGCAGAATCCCCTCTCTTGACCTGCTGCCCACAGTGCTTTTAGTGTAGCCCCTTCCCAAGTGTTACTGCAGCACTAATTAGGTCTCATCTTTAATATTTTGCAGAGCAATTCTATCTAAGCTGTTTTGCAGCAGTTCTTATTCTGGCTGGGTTTTGGATAGGACAGACATCCCTGCCCTGGATAATTGGATTAGAGTCTAATGCTCTGGCAGCTGCTGTTGGACCTTTCCCCATTCCCCATTCCCTAACCCAGGAAGCCAAGTTGGTCTTTGGCCTGGGTGAAACTGTTTCATAATGCTGATGGTGAGCCTGGCAGGAAAGGGGTTGGGTGATGCTGGTTTGGAAGTGCATCTTATGAGGTGGACAGTGCCATTTTTCAAGGGTGAAAGGTGCTGTGTACACTGACAGCATCCTCGTACCACCTCCCTCACCAAAATCCCAGCAGGTAGCTCAGGAGGACAGTGCTGTTTGGATCCCACCTATCCCTGAGCTGATGGAAGGGAGAGAGCCCTCTGCACAGGCAAAATTAAAAGCCTTGTGAGGTATTTGCTCTGGTAGCCCAGCTTAATTCCAGGATAAATAACACTGCTCTGTGATATTCTGCCAATCTGATCGCTCTCACAGTTTCAAAAGGAGGTGACAAATTTCCTGTCCTCTGCAGCGACTGGTCCCTGCTCCACCTCAGACACGGCTGCATTAAAACACTCCTTTTGCCCAGGAGCTTCTTGTGATGCAAAGACAAGTCCAGGAGCCTCCTCACTGGCTTTGGCACACGCTCTTCCCTAGGAAAGGCCACCCCTGGAGCCTCAGCCCCCACTTTCCCTTTGATGAACTCAACCCGTTGCCCCTGTTCAATCAGGAAAGGCTGCAAAAAAGGGGGAGGAAAATAGGAACTTCCTCGGGCCTGGCTCACATCCCTTCCCCTTCCCCGGCTTGTTCAGGCTCCTTGGCTTTCTCATCCCGCCTTGGGAGGAGCAGGAGCCGGCTGGCGTAAGGCTCTGAGCCGGGCTCAGCCCGCCGGAGTGGGGTGTGTCACCCACCATTTCCTAAGTTATTCTTTTGAGTTTCCTTTTCTCACTATTAATAGAATTTCAGCCAATATCTGAGCTGTTGCAACAAGGCGGATGGGGGGGGGGGGAGAGTCGGGGGAGGCGTTACCAAAATAGGAAGCGGGAAGCTGTTGGGCAGGGAATTAATCAGAGGAGCTGCGTGGAGAGGGAATTAATCGCTGGCTTCGGGTGGGCTGATGGGAGGATGGACAGGACGTGTCCTTTCACTTTGTGTTTTGCGCTGATTTGATTCTCTTTCTGTGCTCCAAGCCGTGACCTTTCCAAACGAGCTTCTCCCCTGAGCACCTTCCCCAGCCTGCAAAACACCACGTACCCACTGCACCGAGGTTACAACCAGAGCATCACTCCATGGCACGGTTTAACTGAAAGAGAGAAGCTTTAGATTAAATATTAGGAAGAAATTCTTCCCTGTGAGGGTGGGGAAGCCCTGGCACAGGTTGCCCAGAGAAGCTGTGGCTGCCCCTGGATCCCTGGAAGTGTCCAAGGCCAGGTTGGATGGGGCTTGGAGCAACCTGTTCTAGTGAAAGGTGTCCTTGCCCATGGCAGGAGACTGGAACTGGATGATCTTTAAGATGCCTTCTAACCCAAACCAGCCTATGATTCTGTGATTAGTGGTGGTGCACAGCAGCTCAAAATTCTGCCTGTAACTGCTATTGTAAGGAGCTGTGTTGGCACAGACCAGCACATCTTTCCTTTTACGTTTGGGGTGGCTCTTCAAATCCCATCAGCTCCTGACCAGAGAACTCCCACACCAGCCCCATCCAGGAGCACCCACGGTGGCACTTCCAGCCTCCCAAACACTGCCCACTGCGGGCCAAACAAGCCCATCTGGAGAATTAGCAATAAGGGAAAGTTCTCTCCCCTCTGGGGCTGTCCCCATCATGGCCACACCATATCCCAGGCACAGTCATGGGATACACATATCCGGACATGAAATCATGTTTATGCAGGGGACTCATTTCCTCTGGGCTGTTTGGCCGCCGTGCTCACGGATGCGCGTGTGGAGGGCTCACCCTCTCCTCCTGTGGGTCTGCCCCACTCCCAGCACAGAAGGTTTGGGTTTTCTGAGTGGCCCACGTGAGAGAAGAAGTGCAGACCAAAGCTTCAGACTCACTGCAACCAGTGCTCTCAAAATACCCTGGTATCTGCTCTATTCCTCTCATTTTCCCCCAAATGACGAGTTGGTGACGGTCCAAAAAGTGAAATCAAAGAAGTGGCCTTGTCGTGCCAAAATGCAGCCAGGAAGGTCAGGGGCAGGTAGTATTTTTTTTCTGCCTTTTGGAAAACAGGGTGAGGGACCCTGGCTGAAATTCAAATGAACTTTCTTTTGGAAAGGATCTCCTCCGGGTGCAGGGAGTGATAACTTGGAGGATCTCCTCTCTCATGGCGTGTGTTAAATCCTTTTATCTCCGTGAAGGGGTCACTTTGTTTCCTGCAAAAAGACTTACTGTATCTTTTGTGAGTGATTTTCATGCTGAAGGGGCACTGAACATAATCCTGTCCTGTCTGGTTGTTCTTACCACCAGTCTGTGGTCACAGGGCTTTTCTCCTCCTTCAACCAGATCCTTTTTGATTCCTCTGTTGAGCGCATTTGTCAGGCAATACTGGCCACCAGCCCAGGCAAACAGGGGCTTGTTACCAGTTATTACCCCTGGGTCCACTGGCAAAATTTGGCACAGGTGGCCAGTGAAGGAGGAAAAGATAAAAACATCATTCTCTGGCATTTAAAGGGATACAGTACATGAAGGAAAACAGTGACTCCTGGGATTCTTGTGCTCTCACTGCTTGTTCTGTATTTGTTTCTGCTTTGTTTTTATGTTTGCAATCATTTTGCCTAAGCTAGGCCTTCTGCAGGTGGTGAACCTGCAAGACACCAAAACCATGCAATTTTTCTAAGTAAAATACATTTTTCTCCAGTGCTGCAGTGAGAGAGTCCCTGGGCAAACACCTAATGTTGAGCTCAGAGCAATAAAACTGCAGAAGGGTATTGAGCCCCGTGACTGCAGCAGCACTTGACTTCTTGAGCAGCAGTGAGAAAACAGATTAATCTAATGCAGATGCAGAGAAAAGGTAAATTTGGCTGAGAGAAAGGTGCCCAAAAACCTGCAGCACAGGTGTGGGGATGGATACAGGTGTTGGTCCTCCATGGGAGGAGGATTTTACCAACTCATAGCCACACTCTCGCCTTTGGCTTGTCGTGAGTCCAGGCCACAGTGCTGCACGTTTTCTTGGAGTGTCAAGTTTGCAACCTGCCTGGATTTCTTCTTCCTATGGCTGCTGTTCACCACAGCTGCTGCATTTCAGCCAGCAACAGTCATTCTTTAAAACAGTCTGCTTTGAGACAAGCAATCTGTGGAGGAAAAAAGGGGGAAAGGGAGAATTTGGTAGCAGCCCAGCTGAGCTGGGGTGGAGGTAATTAAAGAAACATCATCTTCAGATCAAGTTTGGTATGGGAGGTATTTTGCAAGGGGCTTTCCAGTGGTCCCATCCAGCCTGATAGAGCAGGAGCAGGTCTGTGTGGCCACTTACCAAAGAGATGCAGGTCATTACCCACCAGAGGAGAGTGATTTCTACCTCTGTGACACTAAGCATTGCCCAAGTTTAGCCAGGGCCATGTAGTAGGATGTATAGGATGTATAGTGTCCTACTTGCCCATGTGGTTGGCACCCATTGAGTCCATCCCTCAATCCCTCCATCCATCCCTCCATCCATCCATCCATCCATCCCCCTCCATGGCTGCTCACCGCTTCCAAGTAGGAGTGTGCTAACTCCTCAAGTTGCTTAAATCCCACTTAAATCACTGGTCCTGGCTTAACGAAGAAGAATAAATTGGTCTTTTAACATCTCTTGACCTTAGCAAAGAGGAAAACCAGGAGTGGATGCAGAAAGATAAAACACCAGTAAGTTTTGTGGGCATCAACTTGAGTCTTGGTTCTTCTCCCAGTTATTTTTTTGGTCAGTGTCACCCTGTGCACCTCAAAAGAAGCCCAGCTAGCACCACAGCCAGGGCAAGCTTGGAGGATCCCACCAGATTCCTGCATCCCTTGCTTTGGGCTTTTGCCTCCATTTCCAGTTTAAAGTGGTAAAAAACTATCTGCAGCTGCCCAGGTCGAGGCGGGGAAGTGCTGGGGCAGGGATCCTGTTTTCTTGGACCACAGGGTCCCAGCTGGCCACTGGGCCTGGCCCAGAGCCAAAGCACGGCCCCTTCTCTTGTGGACAGGGTTGAATGGAATTGTCTTTCTGACTTCTCTTTGGTGCCTGTGCTTTCTGCCTCTCTGGGATGGGACTGTGGCACAAAGAGGAAGCGAGAGCAGTGGGTGATTTCCACTTTGCTTCCAACCCTTTCTTTATTTACATCTCTTTTATGTATTGTTGCTACGTTTAGGGGATATTTTTGCTTTACCTCTTCTGTTGTCAACAAAGTTTTACACCCTATTTATGGGACAGACCCATTTTGTGGCTCACTGGATGCCTGGCCTCTCTCTAGTGATGGTGCAGCCATCATTGAGGATTCAGATTCAAGGCACACAGGTTGATAATAAAACTGAGGAGGTGGGTAGATCAAAACTCCCTCCTGTCTTTGGCACTTGGGGTTTATCTGTCAGATCCCTGTGACGGTGTTTTGCTTCCTTACCTTTCCTTCTCCTGCAGACAGCGGTCAGCCTATAGGAAATATGACTTATCTCCACAAAAGCTCTTTTCCTGCAGATATAATGGAAATGTTCTCTCACAAGCCAAGTGTTTCCTAAAATAATTCATGCTGCTAGTTTCAGTTAAATTCACATCTTAATGGTGTTTCCAGGAATGGGAATGGCTGCTCCCAGAGGCTGGTGGGGAAACAAGAGTAGGAACAGTATTTCAGGAGGAGGTCTGCACTTTTATGGAGTGACAGGACAAGGGGGGATGGCTTTAAAATGACAGAGTACAGGATTAGACAAGGTATTAAAAAGAAATTTTTCCCTGTGAGGGTGGTGAGGCCCTGGCACAGGTTGCCCAGAGAAACTCTGGCTGTCCCATCCCTGTAAGTGTTCAAGGCCAGGTTGGATGGGTCTTGGAGCAACCTGAGATAGTGGAAGGTGTCCTTGCCACAACAGGAGATTGAAACTGTATAATCTTTAAGGTCACTCTCAACCCAAACCATTCTATGATTCTCCTGAAATGGTCAGGCAGTTGTATTAGCAGATCATTACAGGTCCCTTCCAACTGAAATCTCCTCTCCGACCCTCTCCTCTCCTGTCCGACCCTCTCCAACCCTCTCCTCTCCGACCCTCTCCGACCCTCTCCTCTCCGACCCTCTCCAACCCTCTCCAACCCTCTCTGACCCTCTCCTCTCCAACCCTCTCCTCTCCATTCCACGGGACCTCAAATCTGTTGCAGCCTCCCTACCCCAAATCCCACTCCTCGAGTCCTTCTCAAGCATAACTCCACCACGCCAGGTCCTGACATGGTGGGGTTAAGTTTTCCCATCAGAAACTTGAGCTTTCATCAGGCCCTTGACACACAACCAGTGCTAATGGGCAGGTTCTGTGAGAGCAAATCCTTTGCTGTTGTGCCGGCACAGAGGAACGAAGCAGATCTCTGGAGAGCAGCATTAGGCTGCAAATCAGATCTTGGAAGTGTGTCTCCTGTTTGGGAGGGTTGGAAATAATGTACAGATGCTTCATGAAGGAAAAAAATAGCATTCTTCTGTACAGTCACCAAATGGAAGACACCCCCCCCCTCAAAATCAGGTTGTTGCCTTGACTCCGGACAGATCCATGGATAAAGTGGCTCAGTGCAGCCTGCGGTTCCTGAAAGGTGAAATATTGGTCAAACCTTTCCTGGGGTGAATTTGAGCAAGAGCCCAGAGCTGGTGGTTACCACGTGGAGAAATTACCTCTGCAGCAGTTGATGGAGCTCCTGCAGTGATTACAAGCAGAAAAATAGACCCAAGGTTTTATATTGGTCTAGTAGTGAAAGTACCACCTTTTAAAGCTGTGGGATGTTGCAGAGCTCTCTGCTGTCAGAGGGTTCTCTCTTGTCAGGAAAGCTGTCCTTCAGCTGAATCCCTCACTGAGAAACAGCTTCATCATCTAAGAACTTAAAGTTTTGTTCAGAAACCAACCACAGATCTCCTTATGTAGGATAATGGGAGGTGGTTGTTTGGACTCGATGATCTTGGAGGTCTTTTCCAACCTTAATGATTCTATGATTCTAAGTGTCACCTAATTTATCATCACCACTTCAGGGATGTGAGAGACCCTCATAACAGGGTTGGACAAACACACTCGGCACATCCCTTGCTGGCCCCTTGTAAGGGCTGGATCTGCTTCATTTTGGGAATCACTTGCAGGGTTTTGCATAGAAGGTGGTGGACCTGCCATGTGAGAGGGACCTGCCTTCAGGGAACCAGCAGGTCTTGTCCTCCTGCTCACACTTTGAAGTCCTGTGAGTTTGACTATGTTTGTCATGGAGGTTCCTCGGGTTTCCTCCTCACAGTGATACCAGAATGTGGAATTTGATATGAGTTCAGAGAGCACGAGGCAAGACCCGAGTGAATGACTCAGGGTTTGTGGGCAGCGTTTATTTCTACAAATACCTGTTCTGGGTGGAAACCAAGGGCAGCTTCCTTAGTTCACGGTTTATCTTGGCATTTTTACTTTTCCGCAGGTGCCAGCTGTGAGGATGATCCAGCTCCTGCAGGTCCAGACGGAAGTGACACCATCACCACGACCACAGGCACCAGCAAGGCACAAGTGACCACCCCTACAAGCAGTGCAGGAGACACACCACCCGAACCTAAGTCACCTACCACAGTTCAAATGACCACCACAACAGCCAAGCCAGAAACCCCTGCACCCTCTGTCACGTCACCCACCGCTGCTCAAGGCACCACCACTGCAAGCACTCTGAGAGCCACCCCATCCACCCCTGCATCATCACCTACCACAGCGCAAGGGGCCACCACCACCACCGCCAAACAGGGAAACCCAACACCCGCCCCCACCACATCGCCCCCCAGCTCCCAGCAGGCCGGCTCTGCAGCCAGTTCTGGAGCATCCACAGCCAGCCCTGCTGCAGCCCCCGCTGCTGCCGAGCAGCAGACCAGTCCTACAGTCAGTTCGGGAAGCTTGGGGACCACCACTACTGCAAACCCTGTCCTCACTCATGTGAGCAGCCCTCCAACCACCCAAGGAGGTTTAGGGGCTGCTGCCACATCCAGGTCGGATGCTCAGGGAGGCCAGCCTCCGGATCATTTGGCCAGTACCACTGAGAGCACTGGAGTCCTGAGCAGCAGCTCTGCCCTTGGCCCCAAGGACCGTGCCCCTTTTTCTACACATGTCACCAAGCAGCCTCATTCTTCTTCCAGTTCTCCAGCCCAGGACCTTGCCTCTTCCACCAGACCTGGAAGCACCAATCCTTCTGTTACCCCTTTAAGTGGATCTCTGCCCCGCCCCACCAGTAAAACATCTCCGACTTCACCACCTGGCAGCATCCACAAGAGCCCAGAGGCAGCCACCACACTGACTCCTGGAGCAGGTACCAGAAGATGAGAACCTTGATTTCTTGTGCTGGGAGGCCCTTCTGTGGTCTTTCCCTTTGTCTACCCTGAACACCTCCTGTCGTTACGGGGTGTCATCACCTCGTCTCATTTTAGGACTTCCCAGCCTAGTTGTCTCTGTGACATCCTTGCATTTAGGTCCCTGTTGCCGTCGGCGGAGGTCGAGTCAATGCAGTCAGTGAAACTCAAGGCAAGAATCAACTGGCAAAGCATTGACAGTGGCTTTTGGATGGACTAAACAGTGCCCAGGGCACCATCAACTGCAGTGACTCGATCTCCAGTGACAGCAGACGGGGGCCAGCAGCGATGGGTTCAGGGGCGGGGACCGACGCTGCAGAGCTGCTGAAACAGTCTGACAGCACCCGGAATGTTGAGTGTAGGAGATCCCTAGTACAGCTGACAGCTTAGTGAAGGCTGTCTGGGCATGCACAGCAAATGAGCTTTAGATGACTAAGGAGATTTTGTGGCTAAACTCTGAGTCTGCAACCTCTGAAAGAGTCTGAGCACTTGGGGAGGACATTCTTCACTGCTGCGGGAGGGGTTTGGCTGCTGGCTTCTGTCTAAGCAGCATTAGGAGTGTCCATGTGGTGTTCAGGATCTTGCTGAACACCATTAATATGTTTTATCTAGATCTCTGGAGCTTTACAGAGTCATGTTAGTTACAAATGCCCTGCTGAGGCACAGTTTAGTGTCCCCCTTGGCATTTTCTCTGGTAGCATTCCCAGGGAAGGAGTCACCCTGTGGGAGTGTGAGAGCTCCATGGAGCCTTCCAGACTTGGCTGGGATTGTGGGTTCAGCTCCCATTTGGCTCTGAATAAAAGCTATGATGACACTGAAGCCCTTCATCATTTTCCCCTGGAGAATGTCATTCTTGAACCAATTTCCAGTTACCTGGAATAAAGAAGCCACTGTAAAACCATCTCCATCCCCTTCAGCTGTTGGCATCACTGAATGGGCCAAGGTCTTAATGCAAGACCATCTTCACTGGATTTGCCTAAGTCATGTTTTGAGCATTTTAGCAGCCATAAGGAGGTGAAATGAGTATCACCATGAAGGATGTTTCATTCCCCTCCTGCTCCACAGGACTGCTCTTCATTAAAGGATGATATATGAAAACATGTTAATTCAAATTTGACCTCAAGCATTAAGCCTAAAGAGGTCTAAAAAACCCTTTATATTTAATAACTAGGTGAGGGAATGTAAGAGAAACAGATGGCTTTGGAATTAATTCTCTCCTGGAGCCTTCAGAATGTGTCTGGGAGAGAAATATCCCTCATCTTCTCTGTGGAAGAGGCAGGAGTCCCAAAAGCAAACAGGCTGTGAACATCCTGTGGCATTTTATTTCTCTTTGTCATCATCTAAGGCTCAATTAGGAATGCAGGGATGAAGATCCATGTCTTCAAAGGGAACTGGGGAGGCAGGAGGCTGCTATGCTCCTTACACTGCTCCCATTGCACACATAATTCTAAGATGCTCCAGACCTTTACAAAATCATCTGAGGTCCCTCAGATCTGAGACACCTGCATGAGGGTGGTAGACATGGGGCTCGTGCCTTTCTGGAGTAACAGGCAGGCAGGACACCCCAGGCTGTCTCACTTAGCACCAGGCACTACTTCTAAACATGTCTCCCTGGACTTCTTCCATGGAGGTGCAGCCAACAGAGGCTGTGGCACTTCATCCCCTCCTAATGGAGGTGGTTGGGAGATTTTGGGTAGCCAGGTCTGCCTCTGTTGAGGAAACCCTTCATGGAAGACACCCCAGGTCAAGTGAAATGAATGTCATCCCATACTTCTTTTCTAGGTGATTACCCAGCTACCCACACACAGCCATCACAGCCTTTGGGTTCAGCTCTCCAGAATGCTCTGATGGGTTTCAGCAGCAGAAAGTAAAATCAGGAATGATATTCTTTCCATATCGAAGTTAATCTAAAAAAAATATAAATAAATTAAAAGGAGCAACCCAAAGCCTCTCCAAGCTTTGACACAGTGATCCTCAAGGCAGGGCTAGAGCTGAAAGCTTATTTTCAGCTGATCCCTAACAGAGCTGTGTCAGCTGTATCCTCTGTACTGTAACAGTGTCTCCCTGCTTGTTTGTGTTTTTTGGTGCATGTAGAGGACTCAGACCAGAGAAGCCACGATGTTGGACCTACATCAGCCAAACCCACCAGTGCCTCCCGGGGCCCTGGCAGTGCCCAGCCATCCCCCCCAGCCCCAGGGGACCACACAGTGCCCAGCAGTCCTGGCCACCAGCACCCGAACACTTCTTTCCAAAATGAGGTAATGACACCTGTGGGAAGGTGGGCACTCTGGAGTACCTTTAAAGGTCATTTAGTCCCATCCCTTTCTGCTGTAGCTTTCCAGTGAAGAGACACAGAGGATGGAGGTGAAGGGGAGCATGTCCAGAGAAGGGAAAGGAGCTGGGGAAGGGTCTGGGGCACAAGTCTGATGAGGAGCAGCTGAGGGAGCTGGGGGGGCTCAGCCTGGAGAAAAGAAGGCTCAGGGGGCACCTTCTTGCTCTCTACAACTCCCTCACAGGAGGTTTTAGTGATGTGGGGGCTGGTCACTCCCTCCAGGTAATAAGTGACAGGATGAGAGGAAATGGCCTCAAGATGTGCAAGGGGAGGTTTAGATTGGATACTGGGTAAAAAAAAGTCTCTCTGAAAGGGTGGTCAGGCTTTGGAACACCCTGCCCAGGGCTGTGGTGGAGTCCCCATCCCTGGAGGGATTTAAAAGCCGTGTGGATGTGGCACTTGGGGACATGGTTTAGTGGTGGCCTTGGCAGTGCTGGGGGAATGGTTGGATTGGATGATCTTAGAAGGCTTTTCCAACCTAAATGATTCAATGATTCTGAGATTATGGTCTGGATGTTGAACAGGGAAAAAGTGAAATTTGGGAAGGAGGGAAGCGTTATGGAGAGCAGAAGCTGCCTTGGTGTGAACTTGGACTTGATGAGAGGGCAAATATCACAACTCAGCATAAACAGCACATGGATGATACCAGCAGAAAGTGGTTTGGGAACTTTGGGGGGTCTCAAAACACAATTCAGGATAACCAAAGTGCTGGGAAGGGGATCCTGTTTCTGGATGATCATCTTTTGTGGGGCTGGGCTGCATCACAGTCTGCTGGCATGGATCTTCCTACTTCCCATGAAATTCCTGCTTTACCCCATACTGCAAATCCTAGGCCTGGTCTGGGAAGGGCATTAGCAAACATTCCATGGACAATCCTGTCAGTCATCTGTGAAAACCCTTTCCACATATAAAGGGCTGAGTGAAGGGCTCCTGGGCCTGTCTCGTGTCCATAAAATGGAGCAGAGCTTTTGCTGGGACATCTCCTGGTTTGGAGCAGTTAAATCAGTGACCAACTGTCCTTCCAACCTTTCCCAGCTGTTGAGAGTTGCTTTTCTTCTGTCTTTCCAGGTCATCTGCAAAGATGCTAAAGGTGCACCTGTAGAGGTGCAAAACAACTGGCTCACCATGTATCTGAAAGAAGCCAAAACCTGTGTAAGTACCACCTTTTTGGACTTCCATGGAGGATTAGCAGCTGAGTTGTGAGGGGAGATCAGCTGCTGCTCTGAGCACGTGAGAAAATGCTCACAAATAAGAGTAATTTCATCAAAATAAGATGTGACCAATGTAAAATGGTGAATGCAAACCCACGCTCAGCAGTGTCAGCCAGCGGGGGATGTGGCAGGAGGAGAGGCTCATGTGGTTTTCCTCAAGCTGAAGGACCAGCTGAGGCCACAGAGGTCTTACAAAAAAGTTAAATGGGAAATTTTAAAGGCTAAATCTTTCCCTACGCAAATCCTGACAGAAGAACTTTTTGCCTTAACTGAGGGGCAGAAATTTTGTTCCAAAACGTAAGAAAGGAATGTGGTGCTGCTCCAGAGTTGTTGTGTAGTTGGTGAGACCTTGCAACCTCACACTGGGTTAGGGCAGCATCCAACTGCAGAGCAACTGGGAAGCACTGGAACCTGGAGTTTGGGACTCACTGTGCTCCTTGATGCTGTATCAGCTCTCACAGAACCCTAAAGTGAGAGCAAAAAACTCCATTTCATTTGTTTTGGACCCTGTACAAGACCAGGGAGTAGCAAAATGTAGTGCCAAGGCTGGGGACAGGCAAGCCCAACACAAGTCTGCACACCAAGACCCCTTTTGATGGGTCTGCTGGTGTTCCTGAGGGATATCCACCTTCAAAGTGGTTCTTGTGGAAACTATGAGTCTCCTGTACTAGGGAAGATGCAAAATACTGATAACTTCTAAATAGGATGAAGTTTTAGGCTGATGATAAAGAGGAAGAGACGCCACTTGGCTGGTGAGGTCCTGACAGGACACACCTGAGCTGTTGGGTGGGGCTCAGGGGTGGGTTTTGGCATTATAATGCCCTGATTTCTGACAGTCTAAGCATCAGGAAACTGGCATTTCAGGGATGTGGTCACAGGCTGTGCCATGGGCAGGGACACCTTCCACTAGCTTGGGTTGCTCCAAGCCCTGTCCAACTTGGGCTTGGACTCTTCCAGGGATGGGGCAGCCACAACTTCTCTGGGCAACCTGTGCCAGGGCCTCACCAACCTCACAGCCAAGAATTTCTTACTAACATCTAATCTAAATCTCTCCTCTTTTAATTTAAAACAATTCCCCCTTGTCCTATGACTCTCTTCACCAAGTGAAGCCACACTGTTCATAAAACCCCTTGAGACACAGGCTGAGACGAGCACAGTCATTCCTGCTGACCACAGCAGCTCTGGAAATTCCCTGTACCTTGGTGATGGCCCTGCCTGGCAGCCCTGGAGAGGGCTAGGACCTCCTGACAGCACCCACGGTGCTCCTGGAGGAGGGGAAGCACCTGCTTCTGCTGCCATCTCATGGTCATCACCTTCCTACTTGGGCTGCTGCTGGCTGAAAGTGCTCCTTGCCCACACACCCAGAGAAGTGATGGTGTTCTCAGTGTTGCTGTCAACGCTGAGGATGACTCCAAGGGGGGACCTTATTACCACGATGCCCCAGTTTCTCCTGGGACCACCCCTTTCCCCCTGCAGTGTCTGGACGTGGCTGCAGGTTTCATGCTGGGAAAGCTTCTTGCCAAATTTTATACTGAATATAGAAAAAAATATTTAAAGAGATTGACAAAACCCAGTTTTGGAGCCTGAGATCAGTTATGACCGTGCCGGTGTTTAATGCTTCCCTCTTCCTTGTGGGTACAGTTATGGAGCCGCTGTCCTTCCCATTTTGCTGGAGGTTTTTTGGAAGCACTGGTGAGTTAGGGAGTAGGCAAGCATCCCAGCTTGGCCTCATCCATCACTCCTCTGTGCCCACTCCATCGGGCAATGGAGTGTTGGAGCTGGTGAGCAGCGAGTCCGTCGTCCCGTTTCCCTTTGATTCCTCTGGGCTTAATAATGAGCCGAATCACTGTTAGTACAAAATGCCAATTATGCCTCAAAACAGCCACAGAAAGGCTCCAAGGGTGCATCCTCCCACAGCAGCACCCTCCTGGGCTGCCAAAACAACTCCCATCAACCTTCCACTCGATGGATTCCTGAAAACTGCGACCGGTTTTGTGCCTCCTCAGCGGAGCAGATAACAGAGAAATGGCACTATGCAGCTTCCCTGCTTTGTAGGCCCTGGTAAACATGTCCCCAGCCAAATCCTGACAGCAAAGTGAAAAAATCCTTTGCGTTTCACAGCCCGTGGGAAAACAGGAAAGTGTGTGCTATAAGGAGAAGTGGCTCCAGAAACAGTTCCAATCCTGAGCCAGAGTTGGGGCGGCGTTGTGCTGAAAATTCAGATCCAGCAAGAAGCCAGGGGAGCATCGAGGGCAATATGGGGGACCAGTGGTGGGGGACGTGTCCAGATCACACGTGGCAAGGGAGAAGGCACTGTGCAGCCACTCACCCCAGGGCTGGGCTCGTGGGGCAGCAACATTGATGCAAAGACCCCAACAAACAGTTGGGACTGAACCCAGGAATTGTGGACGTTTCGCCCCATCCCACCTCAGTTTCTCCAGTAAATTTAAAAATAAAAAGGAACTCAAACTATAAATAATAAACAAAAGCCAAATATACAGTTGGTACCACTTTGTGGATCAAATATACTTTATGGGCTGGTTGGTTCCCTGCATCCTTCCTCTTCAGGTGATGCTTTGAACCAGCCCTGAACAGTTTGGTCCATGTATCCCCCACCCTCTCCTTCTCCTTCCTTTAATTAGAGCAGGATCTTAATGGGGTTTTTAATAAGGCTTATTAGCTTGATGCTTCACATTCCACAGGATGCCTTTTCCCAAGGACTGGCTGTCAAGTATTTTCAGTTGGGTTTTTCTTGGCTGCTTGAGTAACTCCCTCCTTGGAAGAGATGGATGTACGGATGGGTGGATGTACAGATGGGTGTTCTGCTCCTCATCCCAGCCCCAAAATGAGTCAGGTGAAGCAAGAGGTGATGATGTCAGAGGTGGCTGGTGCAGCCCGAGCTATGGTTGTGCCACATGACCCTGTGGCCTCTTCCCAGGGAGTCACTGGTCCTCCTCCATCGTGTCCCCCACCGGGTTGTGGATGTGCCCAGGGAGCTGAGTCGGTGGATGCTTGGGAGAACCTGCTGCAGTGGGGGTTGCAAAAGCAACAGCAGGAGCACCTGACCTTTACTGAAGGAATTTCTGTGTGACACCCACCAGTCTGGGCACAGCAGGACATTGCCCGGAGCAGGTGGAGGGACCCCCTGACCGAGGAGGGTCGTGGTCCCCCTCGCCCTGTCCAGCTGGCGGGGCTGGTTTGTTGACTCAAGTGCTGTTACCTCATTCGGGGATGTTGGTTTTAGGTCCCCGCCAGTGTGGGAACCGGATCCGAGCTGCTCGGCAGCGCCTCTCAACTCCGGCCAAGGAATGCGAGCGGGGAGGGGAGAGCTGCCAGGGCATCCCTGCCGGCTCAGCGGCCTTACCCTGCCCTTCTCCAAGCCTGGAAAGGGGTCAGTCCCTCCAGTTCAGCCTCGGAAGGGGTTTGGGCGCTGCTCACCAGCCGGCAGTGAAGTGGGTTTGGTGCTCAGTTGCGTTTTAGCCTCGCATCCAATTTCCTTTCCCACCCAAGAAAAAAACATTTTAAAAGCTTTTTTTTTTTCCCCACAGAGTGGTAGGGAGAGAAGCGGGTTATTAAGGGCTGGGGGAACGCAGAGCTGCGGGGGAAGGAGGATGCAGGGAGGCAGCAGAGGCTTTCCCTGCCTCTGCCGAGCAGAAAGCGCTGCACAGCCAGGGATTGATAAACCTCAGGACATTCCAGGCGTAGGAGCAACACCCAGCGTCCAGACATGATAAAACCACCGCCACGACCAAGCCACAGCCCCCTCCTCCCTGTCCTGTTGGGAACCAGCTTTCTAGGGAATGCCACCTCGTCTTGCTGCCCCGGGGGCAGGTTTCCCATGCAGCTCTTTTCCCAGGAGCGCACCCGGGATGGTACAACTCCCGAGAGGCCCGAGGGAGGTTTCTCCCGGTGCGAAGTGAAAGGACAGGCGAGGTTCCCGGGGACAGCGAGTGCTGAGCTCACCCTCGCACTGTACCCGGGGCCGGCCTTCCGCCCCGGCAAGTGCATCCTGTCTCCACTGACTGCTTCCCAAATATTTAGATAAGATGGGGTGAGATTAGGTGCCTTCCTCGGCCGGGCAGCTCCCATCCTTGTGGTGCAGCAGGCGGGATGCTGCCGGCCGCCGGTGGTGTTGGAGAGGGAGGGGAAGGTTTGGGGGGAATGGAGCTGGCAGGAGCAGAGCCTTTCCCGTCCAGCCACCTCGTTTCAGCATGGATTGAGGAGTTTTACACACAGGACTCTGCAGGCAAGACCCTGTGCACGAGCACCTGTGCACAAAGGAGCTGTATATGCAGCATGTTCCATATAGGACCTGTGGAGGCCAGGTCTGTGCATGGAATCATAGAATCATTAAGGCTGGAAAAGCCCTCCAAGACCACTGAGTCCAACCACTAACCCAGCACTGTCAAATCCACCACTAAACCATGTCCTTTAGTGCCACATCCATGCTTTGGGATCTGTGCATGCAGGAGGGTGATGGTCTCTAGTGAGCTCCCAGCTGCTACAAAGCGCTGAGCAGATACAGAAAGCCTCAGGAATATCTTAGAGGGACCATGGGCTCCACCTACCCCTTTACCACTCCTCCAGTGCTGACCAGGCTACTCCCCCCAGGGACACTCCTGCTTGCCCAGAGAAGCTGTGGATGCTCCATCCCTGGAAGTGTTCAATGCCTGTTTGGATGGGACTTGGAGACACTTGGTCTAGCAAAAAATGACCCTGCCCATGGCAAGGGCATGGAACTAAATGATTTTTTTAAAGTCCCTTCCAACCCAAACCATTCAGTGATCCATTTTATAATTCTATCCAAAAGCAAAACACTGTCTCTTGCTCTTCCCCATGGGGAAGTCAGGAAGCTCTAAGGACAGGGACCCGTGTTGGTGAGGACAGATGGTAGAAATGCGGGTGGCAGAAAGGCTGAAGATGCCTGTGGGGGAACAGTGGGGCTGCACAGCCCTGCCCTGCTGCCACTGTGGCCCCTCAGCCTCCCCAGCCCCCCCGCCCTGCTTCCCTCAGGGACCTGCTATTCCTGTAACACCGAAGGCTGCGGCTCACAGATAAGGCTGGTGCAGGGCCCCGGTGAGGAACTGCGGCCAAGAGCTCGGCTTCTTGTAAAGAAACTACTTTTAAACTTTTCCTGTTCCCTGGGAGGGCCGGCAGCAGCCAGGCAGTGCAAAGGGATGAGGGAAGATCACAGAATCACAGAGGGAATTTGGTTGGAAAAGACCCCTGAGGTAACTGAGTCCAACCTGTGACCGAACACCGCCGTGTCGACTAGACCATGGCACCGAGTGCCACGTCCAGTCTTCCCTTGGAGGGGTCATTCTTAGAAGATGGGACATTTCCCATCGCTGTTGAAGGGGTGAGGTGTTCCTGGGCAGTCCCTGGGTGGGGGGACAGGGCTGACCCTCGCTGTCCCCACAGGCTGAGTGGAGGACGGCGAGCGCCAACATCTCCTTCTTCGAGAGCTTGTGCTCGACGGGCCGGCACACGTTCGACGCCAGCAGGGAGAGCTGCACGGTGACACTGCTGTCCCACGAGCCACAGTCCCAGCGCTGGGACGTGCAGGTGGTCCTGCACCGTGAGTATGACCCCGCCCTCCTGCCCGGAGTGGGACAGGATGGGACTGGCACTGGGGACCCTGGCACGGGGATGCAGGTGGAGGCTTGGCAGAACCCTCAGGTCTGGTGGGGCTTGGCCAAGGGGCTCTGTTCTTTGGGCTGCCCCATCCCATTGGCTCAGAAGACTCCAGAAATGAGCTTTTCTCTCCAAGGAAAGCACCGGATCCCTCTCCCATCCACGATGCCTAAAGGCAGGAAACCAGTCCCCAGGATGAAAAATTCCTCCCAAGTGGTTAAAATCCAGTGCCCAGTTCAAATCCTTCCCTAAGGGACCACAGAGGGGAGTTTCTTGCCCATGTCACAGCCCTTTGGGGAAATCCATCTCAGCCCTGGGATGCCCAAATGTTGCTTTAGGACCAGGGTGCCAGGCAGAAGGAGACATCCTGCTGCTGTAACATGAAGGCAAGGAAGGCCTGAGCTCCATCTCCCCCTTCCTCATCATCAGGGCAACCTAACCATGCATTAGGTGGGGAGTCCAGCCTCCGGCATCTGACCTAAGGCAAGGCAGCCAGGCACTGGGGACTAATCCTACACCACTCTGGCATGGCCTGAAGGAGCTGGTAACAGCCCCTCGTTGGCCTCGCTCATAAATCATCCACTGGAGATGCCCCCAACCCCCTGGGGCTGGGGGATGGTGGGGACTGAGGGTTGTCCCCCTTCCAAGAGATCCTGGCTCCTTGTCTGGCTGTGAAGCACCTAAAAGGGTTGGCTTCATGCCCACACATCTCCAGAAAGAGGATCACCCCACAGACCAGAGGATGGTGGCACGACCTTGTCCCCCCCCGCCTTGTGCTCATTGCAGCCTCTTTCTTCCCCCAGTCCCTTTGCACCCTGAAAACATCCTCGAGGAGCTGGAGAGGAAGGACAAGTTAGAGCAGGTAAGTGGGTCCCTGCTCACAGCACAGCTTCCCCAGGGCAGACGTGCCCTGAGGTGCATCTGGGTGGGTGGCTCCGGGGCCTGACCTGTCCCTTGTGTGGCAGTTGGGCATCAGCATCGCCAACGTCACCAACGACAAAATGGAGAGGGAGGCGATAATCGACGAGTTCAGCACCCCCCTGATCATCACCATCGTCACCCTGGCCGGCTCCCTGCTGCTCATCGCCGCCATCTACGGCTGCTGCCACCAGCGCTTCTCCCAGAAGAAGGACCAGGTGAGGAGGCAGGGGGTGGGACGGGTATCCCGAGACCTTTTCATCCCCCTCGGGAGATGGAGGATCACCGGGGTTGCCGTCTCTGCTGGTGGAGACATCCTGGCTTGCCCAGTGGGCACCACCCTCGCTCAAGGGTTGCCCAAGTGCTGTGGGTGCTCCTGAGGGGCAAGAGCTGCTTCTTTGGTGGGGAAAGCAGCCAGGATGAAAAGCAGGAATAGGAGAGGCCGGGCACTCATCCCTGCTGCCACCCAGGGCACAGCACAGCTGGGCAGCACCCTTGGGTCATAATTTTGACAAGAAAGGCTTTCTCAACGCAAAACCCCCCTCCAAAACCACCTATACGCCCCCCCCAAAAAAAATTCTTGAAATACTTTTATGAGTAGTGGGTGCCCAGAATCACCTCGATGCCTTCCCAGGGATGCCAGGGAGCCCGAGGCTGTGTGCAGGGGGGGAGGGAGGAAGGAGAACATCCACAGGAGGGCATCGACCCTGCACAGCTCAGCCTTTGTAAGAGCTGGGCCAGGGCCAAACCTCAGAGCAGCAGCAGCAGGATTTAAGGAAGAACAGGACATGGAAAACGAAAATAATGTAATTTTTATCTCAGGAAGCAATTTTGGGTGATTTTAGTGCAGCATCCACCTGCAAGGACTGGCCATTCCCACACCCTGTGGCACCGGCACCAGGGTTTTCATTGTTCCCAGCTGCTCTTGCTGAGGATTCAGCTCCAGAACAGAGAGAAACAGAAAGGGAGGGAAAAAAAAAAAAAGGATAAAATCAAATTATGTAATCAGGGAATGAAGAAGCAAACCCCTGCATCCTACTTCAAGTCATTTCCCCCAAAACCAGTTCATCCTTCCCCGGGGATCCCAATCTTTGCCCCACAGGGATAAGGCAGCCTTTGCTTTAGATACTTGCAGTGTAAAGGAGGTGAACATAGGAGGCAGGAAAGAGCAAACCAACACCAGCATCAGAATTGCCTGTATTTACAAGGCTTGATTTTTTGGGAAAAAAATGGGGGAGGATGCAGGACCTCAACAGATGCTTGACCTGCAGTGTGGTCCCCTTGGGGTTTCATCATCCCTTGGATGAAATCTCCCTGACTGGGATGAAAAATATCCCAGCAGAGACAGGGAGCAGTATAACAACTCTTGCCCCATATTGCTCAAAAAACAGGTAGAAAGAGGGTATTTTTAGCGATGGGAATGTGTGTCCCTCAAATATCCTGGTGCAGAGGAACAGGTACCAGTCCCAGTTGGATGTTCCGGAGGTAAATTCCCACCAGGCACCGGGTAAAGCAGCGCCACCAAAGCAAGGGATGCGAGTTCCAAAAATCAAACACATTTCTCCTTCCTGGCTTTGTTTTTGGGTGGTTTATTTTGTTTTCCTCCTGCTTCGTTTCCAAAAATGATTTGAAAGTTTTTTTTTTTTTATTTTACTTTTTTTTTTTTCTCCAACCGTCCCTCCCCTCCCCTCCCTCCCTTCCCCCCTCCGTTGTTTTCCATTGGAAATACCCAGCACATCCACCCTGATCTCCCCGGGTTTGATGATGGACATGTGGCCCTGATCTTTAATGTGAGTTCCAACACAGGGGTCGGAGGGGCGGGAGCTGCACCCATAACACCCCCAGCTCTCACCTCCGGCGCTTGGTAGGGTCCAGTAGCTTTTAACAGGACTAAAGCCTACTAAAGCCCAGCTTAAAATCCCCCTTCCCCTTGCTGCATGGCCAGGGGGTGCCTTGCCACGGCGGGAGAAAGCGCTGCCCGAGCATCCATCCATCATTTTGGGGGTCGGACCAGCAATCCCACAGGGAAGCAGCCCCTGGGAGAGCCCAGGTGTGTTCTCTGCTTTCCACCCCACCGTCCCTGCCCACATCTCCCCTGCTGTGAGCGACCCAGGGGACCCCCAGCAGTGCCTCTGCAGCCCCTCTGCCAGCACCAAGCCCTGCAGTTTTCCTTCATCATCCCTTTCCTTCTCCATGGATTCCCTCCCACGCCTGTCTCCTGACATTTACTAGGAGCACTGTAATAGATCAAGCTGTAAATCGAGGCAGATTTTAACAGGGGTGCCCACTGAGAGCTTTACATTCCCCAGAAAGGGCTCACCAAGGATTGCAGTTCCCCACTGAATCCTTCCAGGGAAGGATGGGGATGAAGGACCCACTAAGAGCCCTGCTGTCCCAAAAACGGCTGACCAAGGACTGCAGTTCCCCACTGAATCCCTCTAGGGAAGGACAAGGATGAAGGAGCCCAAGTGGATGCAAAATTAGGATAGGCTGGGGGTCTGCCAGGGGATGAAGGGCTGAGTTGGAGCCTGAAGCACATCAAAGGACCAGGGTGATCAAGTGCTTGATTCCATCATTCCCTGCTTGGTTTCCACTGAGCTCCAGGATAAGGAGGGATGATGCTTATGGAGGGGCAAGAGCCAGCAGCTTCTGCAAGGTGGGAGCTGCCCCTGGGTCAAGGAGGAGAATAATAATAAAATAGCTAAAAAGGGACAGGGTGGGAGAAAGGGGAGGGGAAGAGCGGAGTTGAGTTAGGCAGGTAGGAGTTGGGATGCAGGGTTGGGGCAAGGCAGCAACACTCAACCTCTTTCCAAGGTCCTGAGTGGACCAAGCTGAAGCTGGCAGCTGCTCCTGGAGGTTTTCCACATGTCTCTGGCTGCTCTTTCCTCCCTCCCATCATTAGCAGAGTCTCTCTCTTGCCAGCTCCATGCTATCCCCTCGCTGCCCCCCAGCCTCAACCTCACTGTGAAAGTCCCTATATGTAGTTATATAAATCTATGGGGCAGCTGTCACAGCTGCCTGGGGGGTGACAGCCCCAAGGTGACACTCACAGTGTGGCCAAGATGTTTTCCAGTGGGGTTTATGGGTTTTCTTTTCTCGTAGCAGCGCCTGACCGAGGAGCTGCAGACCATGGAGAACGGCTACCATGACAACCCCACGCTGGAGGTGATGGAGACCTCCTCCGAAATGCAGGAGAAGAAGGTGAACCTCAACGGTGAGCTGGGGGACAGCTGGATCGTTCCTCTCGACACCCTCATGAAGGAGGACCTGGAGGAAGAGGAGGACACGCATTTATAGGGTGCAGAACACGATCAAGCAAAAAAACGACCACCACTCCCCCCAAAAATCCCCTTAATCCTTCTACACACGCACACACAGCTCCAAAATAAGGCAAAATCCCCCCCCCAAAAAAAACCAGAAAATTCCTTAATGAACTAATCATGGCCCCTTGTGCCACCACGTGGGTTGCAGGACGGAAGAGGAAGGGGCATAAGACACCTCTGGGGCACATCGAGTCAAGACACTTTGGTGGCCACATCAAGACAAGCATCCTCCACCCCCCACCCACCTACCACACCAGAACTGAACAGCCATGGGCAAACAGGGTGGCTTTGCTCCTGAAGAGCTGTTGGTGTCTCCTCCCATCCCACATCCAACCACGCCAACCGCATCCTCCAGCTACCGAGTGACTCAAAACTGAAGAGAAATAAAGCAAGTAGGATGGGAGAGGGAGCAAATCCAACAGCAAACCAGCAGCTGGCAACTACAGCTCAAAAACCCCTCTGTTTAGTCATCACTCTGCCCTCCCCAGCACCCAGGTATGGAGTGGAAAAAGCTGGAAAAGCCTGTTCTTTTTGAATCCAGTTTCCATCCTTTCCCCAGAAATCGCCGGCTAAAACGCACAAGAGCCCCTCGCTGTGCCGTGGGCAGGTGGATGCATCTGGACCCAGCAGGATGGGAGGGATGCAGCAGTGCCAAGTGATGCTCAGCCCTGTCACCCAGGGCTGTGGAACAGATCCTACACCCACGTGGAAACCAAGAGAGGTGCAGCAGCTTCTTGTATTGATGGGATGAGATAGGGGAGGAGAGGAAAAGGAGTAATTCCTTGAGTTCGTCCCTCTTGGGAAGGGTGTGGAGATCAAGAGCGATGCCAGGCATGTTGGGGGTTTCGTGGTGCGGGAGACCATCTCTGGTGCTGCATTTCCCTACACAATGATCAGTCACCTTCCAGGAATTATGCAGCAGCACCTCACGGCCTTCATCCATCCTGCAGGAGACTGTGGGTGATGTGCCCCACCATGGTTTGTGATTTTTGTGCTCATGTTTTTCTGCCTGAGCAGCAGAAGAGGTAAAGGAGCAGCAGAAACACGAGCCAGGCAGCCTGGCGGCATTCAAGGTTTTCCACCTGTACAGCCCTTGGTGTTTCCTCCCCTTGAGGTTTGTAAGTTCAGCCCAAGCTCTGAAGCTCTTCCTCACAAGCCAGTAAACTAACAGAGACCTGCAAAGCAACTTCCAGCACAGCAGCAAGGCTGGGACTGAGGTTTGTCCTGCAGCCCTTGGTTTGTCATCTCTGCTGAAGTCTACAGAGGGGAAAAGAAACCCATGGCTGGACTGAGGCTGTTTCTGGTTTTCTGTTCCCCATCACAGCTCCTGAGTGGCTCTAAAAGGATGGGGAGAGTTTCACACCTTTGCACTGGTGCCAGTGAAGCAGCTCAGCACTGGCAGAGTCAGGGACCCATCCTCCAGCACACGGGAAAGAGAGGAGAGGACCAGAAGGTCACCTAGGTGAGCACACCTCCCACTAGGAGGATGGTGGTTGTCCCAAGCCCCCTGCAAACCAGAGGAGCTGCAGAGAAGAGCAGTGTCCAAGCACTGCTCTCCCTCTCCCATTTGCCATCAACTGTGCACTCATCATGTGCACAACAGGGAGATTTCCTTCAGGCTCTGCTACCAAGTCAACACAATTGGGATCCGCTCCCACGGCTGCCCTGAATGAGGGGAAAAGCACAGCCAAGCAATGGAAAGCTTGGAGAAATCAGGTTGAGTTGGTCCTTGGGAGTACTCAGGAAGCAGAGGGTCGGGGTGGTTCTCTCAGCCCCAGGACAGGCAGAAGATACAAGAGGCTCTTCCCCCTTCTCCCCTGCACCGAAGGGCAGAGTCTGAAGTGTTCAAAACCTTTCTATTTTTGTATGTAAATATTCCTGCTATTCATTAGCGATGTATCCTGCACACCTCACTTACCCGTGCACTGCACTATGGGGAAGTCATTTTGGAGGGGAGGGGAAATAAAAGCTAAAATAAATACCAAAAAAAAAAAAAAAAAAAAAAAAAAAAAAAAGAAAGGAAAAGCTAAAGGCCAGCCTGGTAGGGCATCAGAATTTGACAGGAAGCAGGAAAACACCTCTCGCCCAGGTAACCCTGCGCCACAGCTTTGTCCCTGCTCTGGCAGCATAAAGCTCAGCTCAGTAACGTGGCCACAAGGCTCAGAGAACCGGTCTGGGTATCCACAACAGCTTCCACGAGTGTCTTGGCTTCCCAGTTGCCCTGAGAGACGAGCAGCAGGTCGGTGACCTCACCTTTCTGTCCCTCCCAGACAACAAACAGCAAAAACACGGGGCAGCAGCAACGCTGTGGTCGCAGGGGGCTGGTGTTCCATGAGGACACCCCTGGCAGGGCATCTCCAGGCAGTCGGGCTTTGGCATGTGCCTAAAGATTCCCCCTTCCCAGCAAAGAGATGCCGAAGTGCTTTAATGAATCAGGTCCAAAGACTTTCCAGGAGAACCCTACAAAGGCTTGAGATCAAACAACCTTAAATCTTTCCGAGCAGAGACCAGTGAACTGCTCAGCAAGTGCTTATAGTGATTTATATTTGAATAGGAATTGTACATTTATTTATTTTTCCAGACACCATATTTTTAAACCACTAATATTTTATAGTAGATTTTCCTTCCCCTATTTAAAGAACTATTTCCACAGGAAAAGAAAACAGTACTTTTTTTTTTTTTTATGTTGAGAACATTCTTCTTGGAAAAAAAAAAAAAAAAATCAGGTAGGAAATGCAGCAATGAGCATCTTTGGCCTTAACCCTTCCCTTCATAGCTGTAGCCATAATTGTTAGACCAAAAATAATAAACAAAGGCATTTCCTCCCTCCCTGCCCCTCCTCCCTTCCCCACGCTCCTCTTCTCTCCCCCAGAACAGCTTTAACATCCGACACGTTGTACAAAGAGATTATTGCTCTTACCTTTGGGAGAGAGTTTTACAAGCAGCTCAGAGGTCCTTGCAAGAGACTTTTCTATTTTCAGATTCACAAGGAACGTGTAAATACTTTAGGACCATTTTATCTCCCGCTCTCAGTGCCATGACCCAACTGATGAGGTTGAAACTGTGACTGTTGCCTACAGAAGACACACAGAAGTCATAATTCATAAGGGACTGGAGAAGGAAAATCTAATTCCCAAGGTGGCTACCTGTTGAACCTTGCACATATACTAGAGCTCTTATGTACTGTGTAGCAGCATCTCTCACGGGGACAGGAGTCTGATTTACACTGGAATTTACTGAGGAACTGGATTGTAGAGATTATTCTTGCATTTTCCTACAAATATATTTTGAAAGCATCATGTATTTCTGTCAATAAACATTCTTAAGTAAAAGACTCGTTTCTTGGCTGAGTGAGAAGGGGGTGGGCAGGGCTTGTGCTCCAGAGCCACAACCTTCTGCTCTGCAGATGTTACATGGGAAGACACTGAACCAGCAGGAGCAAAACCAACCCAGACCTTCCTGGTAGTCAACCATGGAAAAACTGGTATTTTTCCCATGCAGGAGGAAGTATGATAGCGGTGGAAAACTTATCTTAATTTATAAAACAGATGACTCAGATGGGTGGGATGCTGGGTTGATGCGGGTAAGGGCAGCCCCACCACGGCCAGAGCACTTGTTTGAGCTGTGGGTGCCTTCAGGCTCACGGAGGGAAGGGAGAGGAAGCTCATCCTTATTTCTGCATTTCATCCCAACGCACTCCTGGTCTGCAGCCTCTCCTCGCTCTCAGGTCAGGCTGTGGAGGAGGGAATCAAACCTCACATCCGTAAGCAGGGAATGGCATCACTCGAGGGCAGCAGCAGCGTGGGCAGTTCATCTCTATTTGCCTCCAAGTGCCCAAAATAAAACATTTTGTTCCAGGTTAAGTCTCAGCTCATGTAAAGAAGAAAAAAGCAAAAAGGACTTTGGTTTAAGTCAAGTATTAAAAATCAGTGGTTTGCAGCAGCCTATATTCTAACTCTGTGTTCCTCCTCAATAAAAGTTGTTGTAAATGTTAGGAACACACTGGATTTATGGGATACCGACTCTGCTCACCAGTGATGTCAGGGAACAAGGCCAGACGTAATGCACCACTGGTTTCACAATTTCTCCACCACTACAGCACCTTCACAGACATTTTTCCGTTCTCAGAAGCGATATGTGAACAAACAGACCTTAAATAAACACCCTTGCTGGCATATACATTTTTATTAAGAAAAAAATGAACAAAATACATTCTCTCCTTATGTACATTACATACAACATAACTACATTGGTAGATATTCCTCGTGTCACTCATTCATTTATGTACAGCATGGGGCTCACACACCAACCCAGAAATCATCAAAGATGATTTATGCCAAGGAAGAAAATTAACACTCTGAGCTGAACAAAGATCATCCGTAAAGAAAAGGGCGGGATGGGGAATCACCAGAGTCCAGGAATGATTCCTGTAATCACCATGGGCTCAACACAGGACTAGTCAATATTTAACTTGCCTATTGAAACACATGAGCAGTTCACAGTGTTCATCACCCCACGGATGCTCCTTCCCAGCCCAGGGCTGTCCACACCCCTCAGCTCAGCTCTCCTGTGCTCAGGTGTCTGAGACAACAACTGCAGGACAGACACCAACGGGAATTCAGACGGACACCAGAGGCTGCAGGATTGCTGTAGAGAGGCAAAGGCTTCAAGCTGGCTGCCAAAACAGAACAAGAAGGGCCAAACTGTGGACAGGGGGTGGACACTCACGCTTCCAGAACTACGTAGGCATAACCAGCTTTCGGGGACCACACACAGGATTAGAGGACGAGCTAATGAACACTGAAGGTCCAGACAAACAAACCACCACACAGTACATTGCTACCATCAGAGTAGAAGCAACAGCTCGACAAACAGCCAAAAGACCCATCCCAGCCAGGTAATGGTGCCCAGCCAGCTCACTGCTGTTTGATCCCAAGCTTTCCAGATCCTGTCTGTGCTATCAACTCACCCAAGAGGGATGATGGCAACAGTTCCAAAGGGAGAAGGTTTAACAAAGCTCAGTACTCCAAAATGAGACACGGTGCGTCTCAGCATCTGAATACACCAGATGCACACCACCACCAGCCCCACAAGGACGGGAATGTCATCTGTAATTAACAGGGAATGAGCCCACAGACTTTGATTCTCTGCCCCCTCAGCAAAGTGGTCTGTGCAGTTTGAGGCCTCCAAGACCCAAGACTCCCATAAACACATTTGTTTGTATAATTAAGCTCGTTTCTCTGGCTTATGGTCTCCCCACCATCCCCTCATTTCCTGCTGTGGAGGAGGGTGTGCTGGAAGAGAGCAGAAAATACAGCTCTGGTAAATAGTAACAGCTACTAATAACAAGGGGCTTGTTTTCTTTTCCAAGATCCAGCACAGCAGCTTCTGAAGTGAAAAGTGTTTCACACATCTAAACATCAACGGGAGGGAGGGGAGGAGGGATAGGAATGATGAGGGAGAGATGAAGGCAATATTCCCTCACCACTGCAAGTTTGCATTCCCGGGGACCACAGCAGACAAGAGAGGAAACCAAGTCAGCAACACAATAGTTTTCCATTTTCCCCCTAAGAGACGAAATTTTTGTCAAAACCTCAAAAAAAAAAATTAATTATCACCAACCCAAAAAACTTTTCAGCCTCTAAGTGGTTTCTCTAAGGAACAAACCCTGTTCACATGCTGCAGCACTTCTGTGTTTAGTGAAACACTGAGTAATTGATTGAATCCCTTGGTTACTAAGTCAGGATATTTAAAGTGTATTTTCTCATCACTGGGGAGAAAAACCTATCCACTGGCATTTGGGATGTGGAGATGACTGCTACCACCAGAGTCACTGTTGTGGTCTGGCCTCCCCCCCCCCACCACATTAATTAAAAAGCACCTGATCTCCCTTAATCTCACTGGCAGCTTTCACTAGAAAGCTGAGAACATTTTTAGGTTTTAACAATCTCTTAAGGCAGCCAGAGCTGATGGTGCTGTACCACCTCTGGGCTGTTGGAGCAAGGTTAAGCCCATCTGGCTTTCTTGCCATCACTGTGGAAGGACTGGAGAGAGAGTAAAATCTGTATGAGTCTCTCTGGTGTCCTTGGGGTAGAGGGGGACCAAGCTTGAGGTGAAGCTCCAGGACTCCAAGATCCTGGTATTGCATCACTTCCATTGGAAAAAGAGCCAGGGAATCCGGCTCACATGAAAAAATCAGGTGTAAACAGCAGAACTACTTGTTAAAGAGTCTTCAAAGTCCTTCCACAAAGACAGATCACATCTTACACACCTACTCACATGAGCCACTACTGTATTATCCCTAAGCATCTTTCTCTTCCCATTCCCCCTGCCCTGCTACACTGCAGAAATAAACCAAACCCCCACCCCAATACCAGCTGCTTGCCTCCACCAGTGAAAGATTTGGGGTGATGAAAGCAGGTCCAGGAACCTTGGACAACTTGAGGGTTGGTCTCATCACCCTTTTTCTTCTGTTGAACAACTACTACCCTCTTGGGGCCAAGAAAAACAAACCCTGAGACAGGAGGGAAGGCTTATGACAGCACTGAATGTGGGGTCATGGAGGGGCACAAGTAAATCATGTTGCAGTGGGAAATCAGCTCCCACGCTTCCCTGTCCTTACCCAGGATGAAAAACATCCCTGGAAAGAACAATGTAGATCACAAGGATCCTCCCTGACTGTCTCAGAGGCAGCAGGAAGGAGTTTTGCAAAGGAAGCAACTGGAGGATGGTGTGACATGGAGAAACTGCTGCCTCAATAACCACCATGCAGCTCTAACCTCTAATTCTTCAGCTGGTATCCATTAAACTCAGGGAAGTCTGAAGGCATTTTAACAGCAGTGAAAAGCCACACAGGGAAAGAAAAGTCAGAGTAAATGGGGAAATAGCCAAGGAACCATGCTTTCACCATCATATCTGCTCGTGATAAGATTTTCCTTTCAAATTAATAGTAAATCAAAAAATCCAAGCAGATAGAGCCAGTTTTGAGCCATTCACTCATATTCCTGTTTTCAGGAATGAACTGTGATGCCATGCTGGAGCTGAACAGTAGGCTGATTTCTGACAGCACTCACAGTCTCCAGGTCACCAGTAATAGCTGTGCTGACTTAGAGCAAACAGCTGGAAGCCAGGACAACATGTAGTTCTGTCTGCACCAAGTATAAATTAAGATTTCAGAGTACCCAGGTGATCCACTGACAGCAGCTCCAGTGAGCGGCTTGGAAGCAGAGCACTGAATTTGGGTCACAGCAAGTGCCTGGAGTTCAACCCTATCAAATTCAGTCCATGAAAGCAAAGGAGACAGCAGCAATGTGTTACCTTCAGGATATGTGTCTGGGGAAGATGCTGCCTTGCAGATCTCCACACCTCAGCCATACAGCTGGAATTACATCCAACCCACGCAAACAGGTTCACATATATAACCAAAGCACACGTGGATAATCCCAAACTCCAGCCAGTTCTCTGACCTCTGCCAGGAATGCCAAAAGGATACCTGCTGGCATTCCCTGCGAGGTTTTCCTGGGGGACTCTCCAACAGCAATAAGCAGGTCATTAACTGGCTTCCACTCCAAAACCACACTTGGATCCACTGCCTACAGACAAAAGCATCTGGAGTCAATTGATCCAAGTGCTGAGCCATGGACTGTTATCATGGTTCCAGTACAGTAAACCTACTTTTTCCACTCCAACTTTTCATTATAATAGAGGCTTTCAGTAAAAAAGGGATTTTGCCTATAAGCCATTACCACAACTCAAATCATTTCCAGTATAACCTTTTCCATGACAGGATATGATCAGGTCTCCCATTCCCACAGGAGTTTTAGATACACTAACAAGCTTCTGACAGCACATTTACATTTCAACACTATTTACAGCTTATATACTACTACAATCTAGACCAAGAACAAGTCATATAGTTGTTCTTAAACTCTCCTTTCACAAAATAAGACCCATTTCCAAATTATCACATGTACTTATTAAAATAGGCCAAGCTCAGAGTTTCTATAATCTTCTCCCTAAATCAAAACACCAATAATTTTAATTTTTAACTGGGCCCACCTCTGTTTCTGTAATAAATACAGCTATAAAACAACACAAGCACTTCCAGAGACATAACATGAACTGCTTTTACTGTCAGGACTTCACTTGACAATAGCCAAACATTCCTTAACTCCGAGCCAACTAATAAGCTAAAATTCAAAGCATACACGGGGACTCAAGGTTTCACAAGACATTTTTCCACTTGTAAAAACAAAGGGACCGAATGGAATCGTATCTAATGATTTTTTTGCCATTTCCCCCAGAAGTGGCACAGCGTTCCACCCACAGAATTACTGCCCGCACAGAGGTGGAGGCTGCACAGAAGTAATTCAAACTACAAGCTTCACTTGATGAGCTCTACAAAAGTATTTCTTTCTCAGTTCTGAAATACAGGAGGCAGCAAGAAAACTAATAATATTTGCGTTACTCTCCTGCATTTGAAACAAGCAGCACTGATGCTCATCTTTTTCACAGTAAGAGCAGCAAAACAAGTTTCCAAGTGCTGCTCGGGCCACTGCTCTGAAATCCCTCACTCCCCAGTGCAGGTTGGCACGGCAGGGCCAGATCAACGTACGGCTCCGTCACACAAAAAAACCTCCCTTTGAAAAATCTGCACACATCAGGAAAATGATTCAGAAAGCAGCTGTTCCACAAAGCCCTATGGAAAACACTCTTCCAGACTCGTTACTCGGCTTTGGAAGGAGTCTCTTCTGGAAGAAGACACGGCTAATGGAGACCTGGACGCTCACGGCTGCCAATTAAAGGAACACACGGATGAGGCCGTGGCATTCCCTGGCCACCAGCCCCACACCTCTGCCACCTTCCTGCAAATAGGGGGGTCCAATTAATTTGCTTACTGACTCCTCAATCATTAAATTTTAGTCATTAAATCACAAATTTCCAGGTTAAATTGTTATAATCAATGACTAAAAATGTTTCAGCAATTTCACTTAACTCTTGTCATTCCAATTCACAAAGGGAAGCTTTTCTATGCTCTTTAGGAAAATTCCCTACTTTCACTCTAGTTGCCACTGCATGAGGCTCTACCTTAAAAAAGATTTTCCAATTGGGTGTTCCCAGACTGATTTTCCAAATTTAGAGTGAGATTCTGCTAACCTGATGTTCTGGTAGGAAGCTTCATCCTGATCCCTGAGCTAGGTAGGACATTCCTGTGTTCACATAGAGCCATCCTGGGCAAACAAAAACCAAATTCCAGATGTTTATTCACACAACTGGATCCGACTACCTTAACTACACATACAAGATGCCATCTAGGGAGAGGGCAAACTGAACTTTTCCAAGACAAAGTTCTCCTTCCTCATTATACTCAGCAAAAGGAAGAGATGATAAGAACAAACACATCACAAATATCTTTAAAAGAGACAGAAGATAAAAACTACAATTAATTTCAGTGAACACTCTGCATCACCCTTCAGGCCTCCCTGGGATCAATATTAATCAATGAGATCCTCAAAAAAACATGGCAAGAAGGTGGCTAAGGTCTCCTAACTTTTATCCTCTGTCCTTCTGCCACATGAAAACATTCTGGGTAATGCTGTAAGAGCAGCACTTGCTTGGAGAGGTCATTTTCGGAGAACTCTTAAGAACTTCTACCTTGTGACTACTTGGAGGGGTTGTATAAAACAAAAATTAACAAACTCACTTAATTCTACCTAATCCAAATGACCAAAAAAGTCAGTTCTGTAGGGCTTTATTTCTCTAAGAAAATGTGTCACTGAATAGGAACAATATAAAGAATAATTTCTTGTTTTCCAAAGAGATGATCTACTGAATGATAGTGTAAGGGTCACTGCCAGTGAAGAACTAAACTCATGGATCTCAAAGGATATTAAAAAAGCTAAAACAGGACTGAAGTCTGGGTGTCTGTATCAAGTTTATCCCACCCTGATTTCCTCCAGCTTTAAAAGACCTGCCAGAACCTTGCAACTTTGGCTTTAAAGACCCCAGTCCTCGTGAATGAGTCCCTCTCTGACAAGGAACGACACCTTCCTCTGCAATACCTTATTTACAAGTTAACATGGAATTTACAGATAAAACTACTGTAGTGCAAAGATTATGTGGTGTCAGCTTCATACACAAAGTCACCTTATAACCTAAGGTAGAGGCAAATAGAGTACGTTTGTCTTGCCTAAGCTAAAAAGCAGCCTCAGACACAGCCTGCAAGCGGTGATGGTGAGGTTCGAAGGCTTCTCACGCACAGTTTGTGTATTTATAAACCTGGCATGCACCGGGCTGTGAAACACTTTCAGGTGGCTGTTTTCAGATCCAGTGGGTTTCTTTTCTGTTTGTACTTCGGGATTTCTGTAATGAGCACATCTAATGCTTTCCTGGAATATCACCAGTACCTTTAAAGATCTGCATGCAATTAAACCCATGGCTGATTTTGAAAGGAAACTTGTACTTCACTGCGCAAGAATTTTTGATTAGGTTTTAAAATCAGGCAGTGCAGCACACACCAATGCAAAAAAATCATTTAATTTTGATTCCTAGCTTTAAGGTCACAGGAGAAGGAAAGACCCTTGGCAAAGCCACAAGAAGCCTTTCCTTTGGCTTAACCTCTCTGGCCACACGGTGCCTCTGCTGCTCAACAAATACTCAGAGGCTGAGCAAATATTTTCTGCTGGTTAATCACCAGCTGCCATCCATGAACTGCACTGGTGTGAGCCCCCATCGATCCGCCTGGGATAAAGGCAGGTCAATATTTGATCATCCTGAAGGGCCCTCGTTAACTGGGACTGTCAGTCCTGCAGAAGCAACTCCGACAAACCATCGATTCACACGGTGCTACAAAACACAGAGCCGAGGCTTGCCAGGCTTCACAGGCACCCCCCCACGCAGAGGACAACGAGTTTGGATCGAATTTCTGTGACACAAATCAGACCTGACACCATGCACTGCTCACCACCAACGCCATTCACAGCTTTTGGCAATCCTAAACTTCTCCTGTGCGCTCCAGCCACGTCTATCTTTTGGCTTCATATGTGGTCATCCAAGGCGGACACACATAAAAATTTATGAAGAGCCTGGCTGATTAGAGAACTGTGACAAAAAGCATTTAATACCTGACTGAAGCTGGAGGACACACAGGCAATGAGATCAAGTGATAAGGGAGCACAACAGCACTCAAATTTTACGTACTAGAGGGCTGCAGCATTTTGGCTGGTTGCATTAAAAGTGATCAGTTCAACCTCAAAGGAAGCAACACCTCAGCTGGAAATATTCCTCTGATATCTACATTTGTACTGTATAAACTCTAATTAGTTAACAAAGCCTCAGCACAGGTAGCACATCATGAAGCCCAGCGGTAACGTAAAACTTTCCACATCAATGGGAAAAAAACCTGCCACGTTCCAAAGAAATGATTTCATCAGATTTCATTTCCTTCACTGAGTGGAGTCTTCCCCAGACATGTGATTTGCCATCCACTGAAGTGTACAATGTCTGAACGGTCTCAAGTGACAGGTTAAAAACACTGCTTTGTGCAGTCCTCCCTGAAGACAAGCAAAGCCCGGCCTCTGACATATTGTTCCTTTCTAAGTGATTAAACATTAGTTATGAGTTTTTTTTAAATTTATTTCTAACGTAGCAGGACTACAAAAGTCACACAAAGAACATGATAAAGAGGCAATACAATGCAATCAAAGCAAGCAGACACTCGAGCTCTGAAAAAGACACTTGACCAACTCTTTATTTCAAGAGTCCATCTTTGCAACACAAAGGATTTTCCATCAGGTTCAACAGGGGCCACGAGGCCTCAGCGGGTGCAGCAACGATACCCAGTTGGCATGAACATTGCTGGACATAAAGCTTTGCAGTCTCATATAAATATTTACATCTGCCAGTGTGTACTGAACACTCACTGACACCAAATGCACAGTTTCTAGTGCTGGGTATGCGTGTCCTTCATTCCACTTCACAGTGCAGCACCAAGCCCTTACAGTGTGTATAAAGAAGGCTTTCAGCGAGGAGGAAGAATATATTTTCTACACATATGCATCAGCTGGTTTTCAAAGAGATTTATGCTAAGAAGGCCTCCTCACATTCAGATCTAGGTCTAAAATGCACTGATGAGTGAGCTGCACTGCACAGGAAGGGACAAGCTGCTGGGAGCAACGCTCTGCACACGGACACACAGACAAACGCACACAGAAGCACATGGAAACGAAGACAATCTGCTTCAGAAATCCTACACCCAACCCAGGGTCAGGTTGCAGAGGTTTGGGGGGGGATGTGGTGGAAGACCCAGTTCTGCCGGGCTCACCGAGGACCCCTGTGGTTTCCCAGCAGAAGAGCACAGCAGCAGAGAGAGCGATCCCTGAAAAGGGGCCTGTACGGCTGACGGCCGCGCTCCCGCTTTCCAACGGTTTCTCTGAGGTTCCCACTTGCCTGCCAGGTTTAAGTGGAAGGCTCCAGAGAACAGAAGAGAGGGATGTAGGTATTCAGCTTAGATCGAGTCTCAGATGCAGTTAGACACGACTGTCAGCTTGATTCTGGGGCGAGGAGACAGACGCTTTGTAACACGCGCTCGCCGCCCCATGACACAAGATTACAAGACTCAAGACATAAATTACTTTTACCTCAATGTGTGCCAGTGTCCTGCCAGCAAGTTATTCAGTTGCTGAGGATGGAGTTGTAGCATAAAGCAATATATCATGAGGTACAGATGAGGAAAGAAAACTTCTCCCCCCTCTTCCTCAGGAAACCCAAAATAAAACCCATCATCTTTAATCCCAGATAACTCACAAATCTCAATTTTCCCCCACAGGCAAAAAGATCACTACATGACTGGGTTTTATTTTTTTTTTTCTTTTCCCCCCACCTTTTCATCTTACATTTGCTAACTCAAAATCCAAAGTCAGAAAAAATATATATATTTAGTCAGAAGTACGTCAGTTACATTTTATTAACCTACTCCAAGGGAAAAGCTCCAGGGATTCACCATACAAGTATAAAACCCCTTTCAAACACCTAGGGGTTACTATATTAACTTCATCCCAGCAGTCAATCAATGCAGTAAAAAAATTAAAATACTGAAAATGGATGCTTTTTTTCCTCTTCCACGTGTCCAGTGATTGCTCCGTTACAGTGTGATGAGGTCCACCAGGTTGCCTTTAGGAGGGGTCATGTTGTCTGGAAAGAAGTTGACTAGTGTGTCAAACAGCTGAGTTCTCTGGGCATACGTGTGGTCAACATCTGAAAATCCTGGGGAAGGAAGAAACAGGGAAATTGAGTCAGTTCTCCCTATTCTAAATGCTCAGTGGAACAGGCCAGTTGTCCACCTGGGATCGATGTTAACAGTCTGCTACTTCTGTCTCCACTAACAAGGCTGCCAACCCTCCACCCCGCTGCTGTGTGCACATACACACAGAGTTCACGTCACCCCAAGCCAGCACTGCCATCAAAATGCCATAAAAAGTAATAAGCAAATGCCTGTCAAGCTCATTGACAGCCCTGAAGAAACGGAGTTCTCAGGGGGCTGCTCTGATGTCCCAGAAAACAAAATCTGTGCAGCTATTTTTATTTGGTGCCTCATTTCTTCTGTCCTCAGGCCTTCCTCGTTATCTTCACTGCCATAACCAGAACTGCTCCTTGGATTGCTTGGAGTTTTCCTTGAGACAAGTCCTGCTGACGGGTAGGAGTTCCAAGTCAGGTATTTACTCACTGGAGTTGCACAGGGGACCTTGGCTGCATCTTGGCACAAGGGAGCTTTGCAAACTGGGTTTCTGAAGTGCTGCCTCCCCAAGAGGGGAGGGTTTGGTCTGCATTTTTTATCCAAATCATCACACTTAAACCATCAACAGCAAGAACAATAGGGCAGGCACACAATGATTTCCTCTGCTCTGTGTTACTTCTATCACTGGTATCTCCAAGGAATGCTTTTTAATTCAGTGAACTCACTCTTCAGTTAATCAAAGTCAACCAAGTTAATCAAATCAAGGAGGGTTGGGGGTTTTTGTTTTATTTTAGAAGCACTGCTTGACATGTGCATCCTATCTGTAAAGCCAAACTCTGGATAAAAGTACTGAACTGATTCAACAACTAATTCATCTTCTACAACACTTAAAACCAGGGAAAGGTTCTGAGGGTGGTGAGGCCCTGGCACAGGTTGCCCAGAGAAACTGTGGATGCCCCATCCCTGGGAGTGTTCAAGGCCAGATTGGACAGGGCTTGGAGCAACCTGGTCTAGTAGAAGGTGCCCCTGCCCATGGCAGGGGGCTGGAATGAGATGAACTTGAAAGTCCGTTCCAGCCCAAACCATTCTGTGACTACGAAAAATCCAACTTTTTTGAAACATCTGTTTTCTTTCTTTAAAAACAAAATTAATTTCACGGGATCAACTAGATGTCTTCCAAACCACGCCAGCTCAGCAGAGCTTCCTCATCCAGCCGGGCAGACAGTGCCGTGGGCTTTTTCCTTCCTTCAATTTCTTATGTTGGGAATTCTGCCTCCATGAAAAACTGAAGTCGTCCAAACTCTTAGCGAGAGCTCGGTAACGTAAGGACAACCCAGCGCTACAAGGATGTGAGTTGTGCCTACAGCCTTCCTATAGCTCTCCCAGGATTAATCTCTGAGCTCTGTAAAAGAGTTAACTGGACAGAGGAGCGAAACAAATCATGGCTTTGGCTCAGCCCTCCTGTTTCCAGCCCTTCACGCCACTGTTTTCTTCGCTCTTGACATTCTGCCCAAAGAACTCGTTCTGCAAAGAACAGGGCGAACCAAACTACTCCAGGAATTGCAGTTATCACAGCAAACAGAGCTGTAGCCATGCTGTGAGATTCCAAAGTGACATGACAGGAGGTGCTTTATTCTGACCAAAGCTTCTGTTTACTTGGGTAACAGCAACGGATCAGATGTAATAAGACACACAAAATGATCCCGGGAGGCACTGGTTTAAAACCACTGATGTTGACAGATGTTTTAAATATGGGCTCGAGGCATTGGACACTGGTCATTATAAATAACCTCTCAAATGGCTGGGTAGTGGCACTTTGCATATTCAAAATGAAAAAGGGCCTACAATGTTCATAGCAACTACAATATTTGATATAAAATCCAGTAGAAACTAACAGCAATTATCAGATGGAACATCATATAATTCCTGTGACACACAATACTCACCAAGAGTCGTGAAATCCGAGCCAGACTTAAATAATGCTGAGGCAAGAAGCTGAAACTGCAGAAGAGGCGAAAGAAGAAAGAAAAAAGTGTTATTAACCACACAGGAAAAAAACCCAAAAGATTCATAGAAGTCCAAGTGGCTTGAAAGTTGCTGTGTTTTCTCTGCACAGTGCTCAGAACTGCTGTGCCATACACATGAATAACAACAGCAGGCACTTTCACATGAGCAATACAATTTGTCAGCTTGGCACAAGTCGGATGGTTTTTCCTAGAATTAGAGCAGTGTTGATGCAATGAAAGGTACTTGACTGAGAGCTCTAAAAACCTCATTTTTTTACATATAGTTTTTTGCCTCTTTGGCAGGTATCACAGAGCAGAAGGAAGAGTCCCTTCCACGCAGTAACATTCCCAGGGCCTAACATGGTACAGGCTCAGCAGGCAGGGATTAGATAGCACAAAAAACAGGGGAACTGCTGGATACAGTTGGAGCTGGTGCAGCATGAACTTCTTGAACACAGAGAAAGCTCTGCCCAGAGAAGTTCTGGATGTTCCTTCCCAGGAAGTGTTCAAGGCCAGGCTGGATAGGGCCCTGAGCAATCTGATCTAGTGGGTGGCATCCCTGCCCATGGCAGGGGGTTAAAACTGGATGGTCTTTAAGGTCCCTTCCAACCCAAAACATTCCACGTTTCTAATGGTATCAACCTTTCTGAACTGCCAGAGAAGATGATATCATAAACTTAAGGCAGCACCTCTTAAATTAAAAATAAAACTTCTTTGGGAACATCAGAATCATGAGTACAAACATTTGAAGTGACACATTCATGGGTTTGTTATCCCTTAATATCTCACTGATGGACAGTGACCAGTGTCTTCCTCTGCCCCAGCTGCTGTTTTCAGACATCCCCACAGTAGCAACATGCTTTGTCATGTTCCTGTAAGGAATGAGCTGATTTCTTAAAGGCTTGGAATCTTGTGTCTCCTGTGTGTCTTTTCAGCACACAGCCCAAAGGAGAGAAGAGGGGGGAAGAACCAGGATAAATACGTTCAGGAAAGAGTGGAAAGAACAGCCAGGAATTACATATCCATCGATTTCACTTCAAGAAAAAATGGGAACACAGACAATGTGAAAGCATGAAGGAGTGGAGAAGGTGATGAGTAGCAGCCAATGTGAGTTTGGCAACAACAAGTTGTATCACATCAACCTGATTTCTTTTATAGGCACCAGGTCCTATGGACGGGACTTGGCAATGGACATTGTCCATTCTGACTTTCACAGGAATTCTGATGCTTTTATATGATATTTAAAGCCAAATTATCAAGGCATCACCCAAATTAAACCAACAGGGAAAGGCAAACAGGTCAAATAACTTTTCTGTGGGTGGCCATCAGTGGTTTGACATGAAAATGGAGCCGTGAATCAGGAGTGATTCATGTGTGCCCTGGGGCAGCACTATTCTGGGTTTTCAGTCATAACCTGCTTGGCAGGACAGGGCAGGATCACTGAGCCCACAGACCTTAGACCGTGCTCAGACAGACTGACAGCATGGAGCAGACAGCCTTCCTACTGTTTTTCCACTAAATCCAGTTTAAAATGATGGATCAAGGTGTGTTTCATTAGGGCCAAGTGCAAATCAACACCAACAGGAAAAATCAGTGATACAAAACAGGTGCAGAGGCTCTGTGAAAAAGCACCTATAAGTTATAAGAGATCAATTATCATCCTATTGTAAAACTGGCAAATGCATAGAAAGTGCACAAAGAAGGAGCAGGATCTTCAAATAAATCAAGTATTCCTGCTGTTATCAAGGCTTTTAAGTCTCCTCTACAACAAGGTACCCACTTTGGGATGCCCTATATCAATTAGAAACATAGGAGGGAAGCGCTAAAAAAAAAGATTTAGTGGTCTCAAAACCAAGTTCTACGAAGAAAGTTCAAAGGAGTCAGGGCTGCAGAAGATGACAGAACAATGACCAAGGAGGAATCTGCCAAAAGTCACAAATGCAGAAAGCTGCTACAAGAAGTAAATCTACACCTAAGTGTAAGAAGCTACAAAAACACTTCAGCAAGATCAATTTCGATGTGGCATCAAGGGCAAAACCAGTCTAAAATAAGGACTGTGGTGTGCTGGAGTAAGTTTACATCTTTTGGAGAGAGTGTCCTGGGAAGGTGTAAGAAGAGGTTAGAAAGATACAGGATTGACAAACTCCAGAAGAGGGGGGAGAGGGTGATTAAGCTCCCTCTTGAGTGTGAGGCCTGGTTATCCCAAATCACGAGTGACTGCAACGCTCCACGTGTATTTTCCTGCAAGCTTAATTTCCCAGAGTTGCTTGGCTTCCAATCAGCAACATCCTCAAACAGCTGCCCAGCAGAAATAGCTCTAAAAGTTCCAGTAAAACCCGTGGCTAAATCCATGCTGCTTCTGAGAGCAAATGCCATGTCCTGGCCACCCTTCCCTCTCACACAATTGCCTCAGGGGCATGCTGCCAAGGCAGATGCCACATAATTCCAGAGGTTTCCTTTCCTCCCATAGCAATGCCAGCAGCCTTCCCACTGGGAGCAGAAAGCCACACTCCAGGCTGGGGCTCAGGTGCCCAACTAAGAGACCATATAAGCAGGATCCAACTTGTAATTCACTGAACTGAGACTAAAAATCCACTGAAAACACCTTATGCCAAGTATTCCAGCCTCATCTGCACCAGGAAGGATGGATTTTCATGGCTACGAGTTTCTTCCCCTTAAAGCTGGAAAGAAGTATCTTGTTTCCTTCTGCACTGATGACACTGCACTTCAGTTAACCTTGAGGTTGTTTGTTTGTTTGGTTTGAAGTTAAGTTTATGTATCAGCTCGCATTTAAAAAGCACTTTCTGATAGAAAAGTCAAGCACGGGATTTAAGAACATCAGTTACAGACAGTGCTGAGCCTAAATTGGTTCACTCTGCATTTGCATTACAATCCCAGCTTAACCCTACGATGTTCTCCCAAAGGATACCTTTTTTCCCAGGGCATAGGACAGTTACTGCTTACTCAAGACCACTCCTTCAGTTTTCGTAATTGTTATTGTAACAGATAGCACTTTAAATTCTGATTAATTTTGGATTCCCTCTTTGAAACTAACAGAAACTGATTTTTCAAAATAATGTTATGCAACAACTTCTGAATTCACAGAAAAAGCAAAGCCCTCAAGCAAGTCACACCTGAGATCTCTCCCATCAGGCACCAGAACGAAACACTCAATTAACGACCATCTAGGAAAAACAATTTGCTTAACATCACATGGCAACTCTGTTACAGAGGCAAGACCAGAATTCAATTATCCAGCAGAAGCATCCAACTGCTTTAATCACACACCACCCATTTTCTTCTGACAACCCCTCTGGCTCACTGGCTTCATCCATTCCAAATAAAGCCTGCACTCAAAAGACAAGTTTCCTTTGTTATACAATTAACTTCTCTCTGAGATCCAACCCACCTTCTGAACTGAGCAGGGGTTCCTTGGAGAAAAACAAGGAACTAAAATAAGGCTGTATTAGTTATATCTATTTTTGTATATTTGCTGCACACCTCAGACTCTGGAGAAATGAAATGGTTAAGAGGGAATGAGTAACTCCTGTTTGGGATACCTGGCAGGTTGTTTGAATCAGACATAATTCCTCCTCCTCCTCCATAATGTGAGCACTCAGATCACAGTGCAAACCAGTTCCTCAGCTTTGCCCAGTTCTCTGGGGCTGGTGACTCTCAGCACAGGCTCAAAGAAGCAAAGAGAGGCTCAAACTCTTTGAGGACGGAGCCGTCGCTGAAATTGGGAAGGCTGAACACTGTTTTTCTAAAGGCTCCTTGGCTCCAAAGCTTCTGCTCCTGCAGCACTCAGGCTCTGAGGCTTTACAAAGAATCACAGCAGGACACGAAGAAGAGAAACAGGCTTTTCTTAGCTCCTTCTTAGAACTATTTTTCCCATTTGGGTTTGAATTTTCCCAGAAATATCAGTCTAATGCAGACTCAAACAATACTTTCGGGCCCCGCTGGCTTTATCTGTCAAATTTATTAAAGACAAGGTTTTAAGAATGGAAAGTATGAAGCAGCCTTGAATAGGGGCCTCCAGCCTGGGTCTACAAGCAAGTCAGGCCTCAAATTGGCCTCCAGGTCCTTGCTCTTTCTCCCACTATGCTCCAAGAAAAACATTCTGCAAGTTTTCCTTGTGCTTGGTATCTGTTTTACAACAGTCACGGGATTGAGCTTCGTCAAGTCACTGAATCTCCATGTACAAAACCATCTTGATCTCCTTTACTTGGAAAGCACTGGACATTTTTTTGTATCATCTTGATTTCTACTGTAGCCCATTTAAGAGCAGCAAAGTTCTGGGTATGATTCCTGCAGTGTTCAAGGAACATTTTAGCTTGGTACATGACCTACTGATGTTTCTGTGCTTTAATAGCACCCATTTTTCCTGAAGTACACAACTTGGAATTCGACTTTTTATTTTGACAATCCTTTTCTCTTTAAAAGCCTACAGCTGTAACTATCATCAAAATCTGTGTGAGAAAGAGGAGAACACCCATGCCACCAGAAATTTTTACACCAACAAATGACACTTTTATAGAACTTTAATCTCTTAAATCACGGACAAAATTCCACATGCTCTGGGGATCTACCCTCCTTTACACACAGTGTCAGGGGTATTAATCCACAGTCAGTGAAAAAGATCTACTGATCAGGAAACCCTGAACTGACTAAAGGGATTTTAGGTGATTCCAAGCAGAATCACAGTTAAAGAGAACTGGATCTGCATTTATGGGTAGAGTTGCTGGCACACAGCCTGTGGCTACTAAAACAGGCACCCTTGCAATACTTGTTACTTGCAGGCATCTACTTCACTTTAGAATAATAAAAAAAGTGAAATAAAAATATAATCCTATTAGCATCCCTAAAATTCACAGCAAAGGAATGAAAATCTGGGGGTATGTTTCTACCATCAATCATTCATGCTACTTTAAACAAAATTGGTTACTAACGCCAAAGTAAGTTTCAAGAACAGTCTGTTTGTTTTCCTTGGCATCAAACTCCAAACAGCTGAACAGACTTGTCTAACTAAGTTAGAAGGAATTACTTCTATTACAAAGCAAGCAAACCTCACCACAAGGGGAAATTCTGTTTGTAATGGTATATAACACCACCCACACCTCAGTCCAGAAAACATGAAGGTCTGGTCTCCAGGAGAACTATTGCACAGGGTTGGGGATAAAACTGTTCACCTTGGTCCTTCCCAGACTTAACAGATGCCCAAGGAAGAGGGAAAACAGGCAGAAATTGCTTCCCTATTTGCCACAGTAAGAATCCTTACAGCCTTCCATGGCTGCAGCCAGCACGGAGCACGTCAATCACCTTCAATATTAAAAGACAATCTCAACTACAAATAAAGGCAGAGCATGGAGGTGTCTGGGCTGAGAGATACAATCAAACTGGTGCTTGAAATTCGATATGGAATCCAAAAAGCCTGCGTCAGTCCTTTGGAAAGCACAAGAGAGCTGTTTGAAGATGCAATGCCAGAGCAAAAAGCCAACTCGATGTGATAACCGGAAGGTAAATTGACGTCAACTGGAAATACATCCAGTCAGTACCAGCCCAGCAGCTGGCTCAGGGCCACAGCCCTGCCAGATCTGTTCCAGGGTAAAAAAGCTTTGGAAGTAAAACCTTTATGACCAGCGCAATTAATAATAAAAAAAAAAAAAAAAAAAAAAAAAGAACAAAACCCAAACAAAAAAAAAATTGTCCCAAAACCAGTTAAATGATTTTTGGAGGTCACTGGAATGGAAGCTTTAATTCTGCTGAATGGTTTGTGTTGATCCGACAGACCAGCACGACAGACAGAAGCTATTGGATTTTGTCTGGATCAGACATCGGGCCTGCAGAGAAAAGAATCCACAATATATTCACTCAGCTGGACTGAGCTATCTAAGCTCACATGCTGGATCACTGACGTCCAGAACACCAGTGTGCTCTCTGAAAACGGGTAAATCTTTTTCAAACATTTTTATTCTATTTCTACCTTGTAAGATAAAGGTGTTAGATTCCCCCAAAATCTCCGAGGAGCCCATGCAGGCAGGTAAATTCCTCATTCTTACAAGTTGGACAAGTTGAACACTATGCACTGAACTGGGAAAATGAAATGTAGAATATTAAAAGGCTTTCCTGTGCCCAATGTGCAGCGTCTACGGCAGCTCCTTCCGTCTGTGGGTGACAAGAGGCAGCAGGAATGAGGAGAGCAGCTTGCTGATCACACCACAGAGGTTTTTCTTTCAGGGAATAAAAAGGCCCAGCCAGCCATGAGATGCAAGATCTCTTCAGGAGTAACTGGCCAAAGAGAGACAGGCCACCAGCACACAGGAGTGACACGGAGAAAAAGGGAGAGATCAGAGAACACAGGACAGGGTCTTACAGGAGTGGGAGGGAGCAGAAGGAGAGAAAAGAGCATCAGAATGGGGGTTTGTACGCTATGGGTTAGTACAAGTTCAAACAGGAAGAAGAAACCTCAAATCTTGTGTCCAGTTCTGGGCCCCTCACAATAAGAAAGACATTGAGGGGCTGGAGCATGTCCAGAGAAGGGAACAGAGCTGGGAAAGAGTTTGGAGCACAAGTCTGATGAGGAGCAGCTGAGGGAGCTGGGGGGGCTCAGCCTGGAGAAAAGGAGGCTCAGGAGGGACCCTCTGGCTTCCTACAACTCCCTGAAAGGAGGGTGGAACCAGGTGGGGGTTGGTCTCTTCTCTCAAGTAATAAGCACCAGGACAAGAGGAAATGGCCTCAAGTTAAGATTGGATATGAGGAAAAAAGGTAACCAAAAGGGTTGTGAAGCATTGGCACAGCTGCCCAGGGCAGTGGTGGAGCCCCCATCCCTGGAGGGATTTAAAGGACGTGTAAATGTGGTACTTGAGGACATGGTTTAGTGGTGGCCTTGGCTAATGGTGCCGAGTTAATGGTTGGACTTGATCTTAGAGGGCTTTCCCAACCCAAAGGATTCCATCAAAGTGCTACTACACTGGTACAAGACAGTGAATAACTGGGGAAAAATAAAAATATAAATACCTCCTTTTTCTACCCTAAGAACAGCACAATCATCCATTGTCTTTCCTATGCTAGAAATGACTAGAAAGGATGTCAAACAACTTGATATGGGACAATTTAAATGAGAAACCATGTAACAGAACACACAGACATATTGGATCAGATGTTTAGAAAGGCTGACCATAATTTATGACAAATGTGACCAGTTCCAAGATCCCGGTAAGAGTACACATTTTTTTCATAACTCTAACCCTACAATTCTATACTGTGCACACACAAGCAGAATATTCTCCCCCAAAAGCTTTCAGTGTCTGTATAATCTTTTTTTTTATCTAAAGTAGCAGCTTAAAACCACCAGATTAAGGGATTTAATCCAGGGAGCATGGAGTAGAAATACCCATTCTCCTATCACGATTTTATAAAAGGAGCTGCTGAATGACTTCCAAAGTCACTAAGGCAAGAAGACAGTAAGAACCATGGAGTTTTCCCCATCTCCCCCACGGGAGCTGAATGCACATCTTTCCATATGGAAATTAGTGATGAAATCAAATCAACCACTTTATGTGTCACTTCTCACTATTTCTTTAATCCGTTTTGTAAAGTGACACGTACTGCGGTGCTGGAATCAAAACAGGAAATGGGAACAAATTCCTGGAATAAATAAAAAAACATGCCTACTGGATAATATTCAAAAGGCAGAGGAAACAAGATTTTAAGGGTAGCAAGCAATGTGTATATACAAATTACTTCCAGAAACACTGGTCACCTCAGGAAAAACCTCTTTCCCCCTCCCAGGAGCTGCTGAATATTGACAAGCCAAAAGGCAGCATGAATAAGTTTCTACTCATTTTCTACCACACAACCAACTATAGACTTGTGACATTTCAGAGAGTTTACAATTCAATTAAAGCTCCCAAAATACACACCAGTATGCTGGAATTAAAACAAAGGCCTACTCTTCACCCTTAGGAGTACAAAAGCTATTTTATCTGGACCTGCAGGTAAATGACTGTTTCTAAAGCAAAGTGAACTTCAGTGGGGAGAAATATGTGATAAAGCATTGGACACTGTAGAGCTTTTGAAAACTGAATAAAAACAAGGTTTAAGAGGTTCAAAATTTTTACTGAGAACAGTTTAAGCTTCTTTAAGACAAGGATTTGTTGAGCCCTTACCTCTTTTGTCTCCTCGGGGTCCGAGTGATCCACAGTCACATACAGGTCATTCTGCAGGTACTTCAGTGCACTAAGAGGGTCAGTCTGAGCTTTTTCTTCAAACCTGAAGAGACAGAAAACTTGAGCACAGCCACTTCCTTCAGGGCTAAGTACTACCAGTTCTACAAAGAGCAAAACCCATCTATCCAAAGAAAACCACGTTAGTGGCAGCTCAGCCTGTAATTTGCAGGAATACAGACTGAAGCGTGGAGGAGGATTTTTTTGGGGGGTGTAAGGGAGTTACGAGAGCAAAGCATCACACTCTTACTGAAAATATTCAAAAGCATACGTACAGCAAGTTCTTGATGTATATATATAAAACATTTTAAGTTTGTTCGGTTTGTAAGGTGTGAGTAGCACAGTTCAGACACAGGCAAGCCCTGAGCACTTCAGTCCCAGGGATATTTATATCCCACCTCTGGAAAGAGCACAGGTACCTAAAAATCCTGTTCACCACCACCATTATTTCCCCATTGTCTTTCAACAAACAGAAACTGTAACTTCTGTGAATTCCCTGAAGAAGTTAATAGAGCCCTGAGAAAATGATTCTGGGCTCAACATCCTCAGTGAGCAGAGCTATGACCCTGCAGCACTGATTGGGTGCATAAGCCTAAAAAGGATGAGGTTTAAAATGATCTTTTCCCTTCTATTACCTATCCAGCCAGTGCAGTATCATACTGTCATCTTCTCATATTGTTATTGCTTTGTTTGGGTCATTTACTTGGCTATTTATATCACAGTGGACATGTGTAGCCCAAATTTTGAAACTGGCTAAAGATGCAACTCCAGCCAAGCACCCATCACACCTCAGGTGGTCAGGTATGGCTCCCTCACAGGGAACCCAAAAATGAGGGAGCATGGTGCATAAACCCCAAATTTCTGCCAGACAATACACAGCAACACTTCCTCTGAGTGCAATTTAAGCAAGTAAAAACAAATACTCCAGAGCTGTCCCTGGAGGCTGCACAGCTGCATTTCCATACCACCACATCTGGGTTTAATAAGCCTCCCAGATAACTGGGCAAGGCCTTTATTAATTTCTGTAGGTATTCACATCTACTGTGTGGCTGATCTTAAAGGCCCCATCCAGCACAGTGGTTGTGAGTTGAGTGCACAAATTTTCTTGCAGCCTCAGAGGTAAAATACCATCAGGAAAACCTGACCTCTCAGCTCTTGGCAGAACCTGATAACAAAGTATTCTCCCCAGGAATGCAGGGAGAGCTATTTATTGGCTTCAAATAATTTGCTGGGTCTTGAAAGGCTGTTTTCTGCTGCAATTTCTTGACTAAAGCAACACCCTAAGCTTGATTTTGAAAAGCTGTTGCCCTAAATAGCAAATATAAGGCAGCTCTGAAGCATGCAGAGTGCAAGAAGCATTGCTTTGTTGAATTCTGCCTAAGTGAGCTCTTTCAGGAGTTTCTGAATGAGAAACTCTGATGACCTCACCACAGTTGAGTCTCAGATGTGCAAAGGCATCCAGCCCCCAGACTTCATTAGCATCCTTGTGAGCTGTTACTATCTCCTAGCACAGTGTTTCCAAAACATACTCCATTTCCTTGGGAGGTGACAGCACCAAAACACATGTTGATGAGCAGCAGACTGAAAAGGGAATCTAAAAATTCCCCATGACTCCCCCCACACCACATTTTTCTAGTTTTAGAATAACATAGTCAAAGCAGAACGAAGTTAATTTTGTAGTTTAGTTCTGCCCTGCTGCGTTTTATTAAAATAATTTTAAAAAATAACCAAGAAACCTGCAGACCATCATAGCACAGCACCATAGAATGGTTTGGGTTGGAAGGGACTTTGAAGATCATCTACTCCATAAAACCAATAAAAAGACATTTCCCAAAATGGTATAAGATATTCCAAGTTTCACCAACTTAAAAGAAAAAAAAAAGGAGACATTTGGAAAAGAAAATTGCAAACCACCTTTGTTTCTATACCTGTGCTTTCTGATGAGGTATTTGCAGTGCCTTAGCAGGTATTCCTTTGAAGGTCGACAGAGCTTCAGAGACCAGAAATCATCTAATCTCATCTTGGGAGAGCAGGATTTACCAGGATTCCCTCCAAATAAGTAATGAACCTAAGGAAATGAGAGGCAGATCAAAAAGGTGATTGACTGTGTACATGCACTGAACAAGGACAATTCACTACGTCAGTAGCTTTGGAGAGGTTTATTCTTGAGGGAGAAATTCTGCCTTTTAGTCAAGTTGCTCCATCTTTTTATTAGTTTCATTTTGTCCCTCAGGAGATGAAGAAAGTTCTCTTAAACCACTTACATTTGAAGACAATAAAAAAGCTGCACTGTTAGAACCTACCTCTAGCAGATTCCTGAGGTATTTATAAACAAACATCCCAAACCCACACACACTCTTTCTTTAGGAAAAACCTATGAGCATGACAGATCCTTAAGCACCAACCAAGTGAGTGGGAAGTCCTAAAGATGCTCAAAGTAAAGTGACAGCAAGCCCAGTCCAGCATAATCCTGGGAGATGATCAACGTCCCCACATGTCCCATAAATTCTAAAGAGCTTTAATTCGACTTGTCTGTCTCTGAAAGGCAAGACTAGACTTACAGAGAGAGGCATATTTCCACAAGAGTGGAAGTGTTACAAAAAGGACTGTTTATTTCTTCACTGTATTTTTCTTCCCATCGTTTGGTAATTTCAGACTCTGAACTGTTGACATTAAACATGCTACAAAGGATCTTCAAATACTGAGGTTTAACAAGTCCAACAGGCTACCTTTCCCCACAGCTTTAAAAATAATCACTCAAAACAATGTATTCTGCATCCCACTGCTGTAGGCTCTCCTTATTTATATCAGAGGAGTTTAGAAAGGTCATTGGAACAGAGGTTTCTAAAAATAAAGACTCTTCAAAACAAGCACATCAAACAGCTCGTCAGATAAAGCTGGGCAACTGCAATGATTTAGCAACCTTCAGAGTAACTTACAAAATACTACTCTCAGTCTCAGGGTACCTTACAATTAGAAGTAAAGGCAGAGCAGTATTTACAGTCAGTGTTACAAGTCTGTGAAGACAAAAAGCAATGCAAGTTCTCCATATGGAATTTGCACCTATTCTTCCTTCAAATCTCCCTTATCCCCAAAGTTTTGGGCTTAGTTGGGTTTTCCAGATTTGATTGCCATCCTTATGGAGTGCAAGGCTAAAATATATTTCTGTTCTTCAATTCAGACTAAAAAGAATTTCTAGAAAGAGTTTAACTGGAAAATATCCATGAAAGGTTCAGTAAGTTTCTCACAGTAATTTAAATTCATGGATTGATGAATTTATGAACCTAATCTGTGGGTTTGTGCTTTACTGGTTAATATGCACAACACCCTAAGTTTACTGAGCAGTCAGGTACACTAAAAACAATTTTAAGTCTATTTTTAAGTCTATGAATGTGTCTGATAGTGCTAAACAATGACAGTTGCTTCTAACATGCAGGGCCCAGTCAGGCACCTCTGGTACAGAAGATTCTTAACTGAGATTAGTTAATTCAGATTTTTCCTAGAAATGTTGGTAACTGAGACCATTTAGTCACTAACAGATTATGAGATTAAGTCCCTGAAGATAATGAAGATTCACATGTTTTGAAGTGTGAGAACAGCTCTCGTATCTGCTTCGTAGTGACATAAAAAGCAGCTCAGCATTTTATTTCAAAATACGGGAAGTTAAATGAAAGTTACTCACCATATTAATCCAAACATTAGCACTAAACAAAAAACCTATATTAATTGTACCATCTTTGAGGAAACAACTACATCTTAAGAGCTATAAGACTGAAAAAATCATGTATTTATCTGGACCCTCATACCTTGTGCAACTCATCATACACCAGCTGATGGGCAAACCTTGGGCAGGGCTCCTCTTCCTGGAGGCTTTTACCTGGATTCTCTTTTGCTGCTTGGTCATTCTTATAGACACATGACCTGAAATACAAAGCAGTAAATAATGGTTAGCAGGACTTAGAGGAAGTAGGAAAAGTTGCTGAAATGTATAACACCAAAGATTTTCTTACTTCTCTACATGTTGTCCTCTACTATCCCATCCCCATTCTTAGCTCTACAAAAGAAACCCATCCAACAATCAGAGGTCACCTTGGCTGAACACAGTCCTCAAGCACAAGCCAAATACAAAAAAAATTCTAAAAAGTTATCTGCCATGAGCTTTGGGAGTATCTTTAGATTTTACATTATCTGCCCACAGAATTGTCAGTATGAAGTATTTTTATTATGGAGAAAAACATCTTGGACTCAGAGCTTTAGACCATGGATTACAGCAAAGCTGTAATCACTTAATCAATCACTGATTTCCAAGCAGACTTAAGTTGTAACTGAAAATCCATTTTTAGAAAACAACATTCACACCTTTCAAAGTGATTGACCCCCACATTAGAAGAGACCTTGAATACAAAAAACTCTGCCAGCTCTGAAAAGGGACATTGGAAACCAGAACACAGCAAACAGACCAGGATATCTTTTCTCAGAATAGTGGATATGCCATGGACACTTCTCCATCACCATTCACATGCACCAGTTTTCCTTAGTTTTTAATAAGTGGCACCACGTACCAGTTATCAACTGAATCACTATTATCAACTTACATTTGACTGAATTTGCTGCACTGATGATGAATCCTGGCCTTGAGCACTTCCTACAGGAAAAGCCTTTTATAACTGTTCACTTCCCCTTGTCCCCTCCACCTGGTTCCAATAATTCACATGGTTTCTCTCTCTCATTTGGGAGATTATTGCCATGGTGTATTTAAAGACTATAGTGAAAAAGAGGTGCCTCAGGGGAACTTAGTTGTCTTCAACATCATCATTCCAGGGTCAACAGAGGTTACAATTCCTTGGGAGACAGGATTGCTTTCCAAAGAAAGTCAGTATAGAAGTTAGAATTTATGACTTACCAGCTGTTCCTCACAATGTCATAAATCCAGAATGAATTCCTTACATTCTCTTCCCGCTTCTCCTTGTCTTTACTGAGCCCTGACAAGACGTGGATTTCATTCAGTTCTGGATCAATGGTGGCCCTTTGAGTGAAACCTGTCATTGGAACTGACAAAAGAAAATAAAAGTTACATGCTGGAAATAATGGAGGACTCGGGAAGGGATCCAAGCATCAGGCAAACGCATTTCACTCTCCCTGCAACTCAGCAGATTATCATCCAGAGGCTGAATCCTTCCCTGCTAAAGCCAAGTCCAGTGCAAATTCTCTTCTTCCCTTCTTATCTGTGACTCGTGGAAGGAAACAAAACGTTCTGCGAGCTGCTGTTTCGTAGAGAAAGATACGGAGAGAGCTATTTGTGAGACTACAAATAGCTCAGAAATGAGGATTAAGCTGCCTAAACAACAGAGCTAAATGACCAGATGACCCTTGCAAATATGAATGGAGTTATTTTGTTATTATCTCATCCATAAAAGGAAGCATTGATTCCAAAAAGCCTAACTGCAAAAGCTGGGAAACTCCAAAAAATTCAAGATGAACTCATGATGAATTCAAGATGAACTCACAGCTCATGGCCCTGCATTGCTTCCTCCAGGATGAAGATGCCAAGGAAGACTTTTGTATTTTCCAAATAACTGTGGTGCAATTACCAAACCATTCTTCTGTTCTACCTTCGGATCTGGAGACATGGTGAAATCCTGCGGATTCCAACAGTTTTCATCACAATTCCCCGAAAAAAGGTCAGCAAATTTGCTTGGCAGTCCTTCTTGTTTGTTGTATAATTCCCCATTTCCTGTTTCCCTAGGCAACCATCCTCCCAAAATGTATTTGGGAAGGGCACGTGGTCTTTGTTTACAGATCCTGTTTGTCTCCTTTCTCTTTCTGGGTCAGTTTACAAAGGCTGGTGAAGGTTCCTGGCCTTCGGTCAAGATTTTGGCATGAAAAATTCTCAGAACTCTCCTATTTTGCAAATTCTTCCTTGCAATTAAACTAAACTGCACCCACGGCCTGGAAAACGGGCCCTAGGCTAATAAACCATTTAATATTGCTGTTTCAGAAGACACAAAATGGTATTTTGGAAGCCCATTCCGTCACAGGCTTCATTCTCATACCTCACTCTTTTCATTTCCTAGGCCAGGAAAGTAATAAACTAATTAAGAAATTCTGGGTAGAATTTGGTTTTCTGCAATTTAAGGCTCTCCTGAAGCGTTTGTTCACACCACAGAACCCAAGCATTTCTTTAAAAAAATTAAAAATGGTTAATTCTTATGTAAAATTAAGTAGAAACTGGAATATATTCAGATAATTCATTCTCAGCGTCCCATTGACAAAATCCTTCCTTGTGGTTTCACAAACCTGCCTAGTTTGACCTCAAATTTTGCCACAGAGTTTTAAAGGAAAATTATTCTTGTTTAAAAACAAATGGGTGGCAGAGAAGAGGAAAAAAAAAATCAGGGAATAAGGTTGGAACAATGACTACACACCTTGTTTTACCTGCAAACCACAAAGACAGTAATTTAATAATTATGTCTTTTTAATAAGAAATGAGGACTGAAAGTCAGCCCATAAGGAAATTGAGAATAAAAAGACAATTATAGACTAAATATTGCCAATTTTTGGAAAGTATCATGTGATATGCTGCTGCCATAGTCAGGGACTAAATTGCTGACCCAGAAGGATTCAACTCAAGGCCTATTTGAGACATTTCTGGCAGCAGAGCCATCTAAATTTGATCAGCAATGCTAATGTAGATGGAAAATGTCTTTGCAACCCTATCTGCTGCTTTGAACATTTGAGACCATGCCGGGAATATTAGAAAAAAAAAAAAAAAAAACAAACCATGCAAACCTTCAGAGCATTAATAACTCAGGCTCATTGAAATGAAAATTATTATAATCATGAGGAAGATGGTCCTTCTATTACCACTGATACCAAAAGCATCTGAAACTTGTCTTTGGAAGTCCCATCCCTCCTCCTGAAATGTTGTTAAATAAATGAATGTTGTATCTCGTTTATGCTCGATTTCCTGAAGCTGAAATTATTATTTAAATAATGAAGGAGGGAAAAGCTGCCAAAGTTCAGCGCCGCTGTTTTTTTTTTCCCTCTTGATATTAAGAACAGAATTCATCTGCAGCAACTGCAATCAAACCTCAATTCAAGTCAAGTAATTTCAGGCTTCCCTCAGTCTCTTCTTGACTGTTAGAAATGCAGAATGTCTAGAAAAATAGCAGAAACATAAAACCTTACAGTTACTAAGGGCCTAAGACAAGGAGCAACTTACATAAAACTCTGTGACCTATCTAAGCAACTGTGTAGAAACCATATTTAAGCAGTGCCTTAGGCTGGAAAAAGTTCACATCAAGTCTTCTGCAGAGGAAGACAAAACTAGAAAGTTCAATGTAATATGATTAAAAACCCCACAAGACAACAAAAATTTGGTAAACAAGTCCCTGAAGATAAATAGAAAATAAGACAAGATACTACACAGTGAGAACGAGACGCTGTGATGTTTTAAAACCAACAGAAAAAGATGTTTTCCAAGAAAGTCTGATCCTTGACAAGAGCAAAAGGGCTCCATAAAATCCTCAGGACTGAAATACTTCCACTAGAGGGTAAGAGAGGTTCATCATCTGCAAGCACAGCAGGCTGGCAGGAAATGCTGGATATAATTCAAACGAATGCAGTCGGAGTATTAGACAGGGACACGGGCTGGAAACCTCGGAAAAATACTTGGGATATTTAGGTAACAAAATGTACGTTGGGAAGGGAATTTAACTGAACCAACAAAACCGAACCTATAAAAATGAACCTGCAACAGTGGCAGTAACTGACTGCTTACAATGCATTTTGTTTCATTTTAGGACTTGGAGGAAAAAAAATCCTGAACAACAAGGGGTGAGAACCAGAGCCCTGCATGACCTGCTGTTTGCAATGTATTAGATCCAAGGGGTGAATAAAGTGGTAGGAATGGCTCCATGGGAGTTCCCTCACTTCTGCTTCTTCACAGAGATGTAAGATCAGATTTGGAGCAAACCTGCACTGATTCCACACCTTTCAGGGCACCTCTGGGGCAGCCAGCTCGAGGGACAAGGCAGTGACTGAGGGCTAAGGTCTGTTTTGAACACTGGCCCGTGTTTACACGACTTTAACTTGGCTCCTATGACAACAGATCACTTTGAAGAGGAAAAGCTGTAGAGAGAAACCACTAAACACAATCCCAAAAAGTCTAGTAGATGGTAAATGTTTTTCCTGTGCCTCTGCATATTTTTTTCCCCCCTTTAATCTTATCAACCAGCCCAGGGTAGAAGGGCAGTAACTAACTGAAAATAAGAAGTCTGAATCCTTATAGTATTTTAATTTATTTTTATACAGTAAAAATCAAAAGCTCATGGCCTCAATATCTGAGAACAATATTCAGCCACACGGGCCTCGAGTTCGCAGCCAGTTACATAAACAAGCAATAATTCCTGAGCAAGCTTCCATGAGATGCTGTGGAGCTCTGTGCAATGTAATTTCCATTTAAATATAACACATGGGAAAAGCTTTTCTCCGAAAGCGACACCTAATCGTGCAACAGCCACGTTCCCACTACCACAGTCCCTACGTACAGGAATTTATTGGATCACAGTGATCATTTCAGAAAGATGAATATTTTTTGGCTCTTGTGTGCAAACAGCCAGTCGTTTCTAGCACAGCGTTGGCTGTTGCCAGTACTGAAGCAAGAAAACAGCTTTTACACAGAGACAGAGCTTGAAAAGCAGGAAATCGGAGTTCATGGAATCCTAGGATGGTTTGGGCTGGAAGGGACCTTAAAGACCATCCAGTTCCCACCCCCTGCCATGGGCAGCAACACCTTCCACTATCCCAGGTCCCGTCCAACCTGGCCTTGAACACTTCCAGGGATGAGGCAGCCACAGCTTCTCTGAGCAACCTAAAGTGGAATTAATGGTTTCACAGATATTCTCATGGCACCAGACAGAATTTTGGAAAGGAAAGTTCATCTCTCACATTGGAGGGAACACTACGGCAAGTTTCAAACACTACGGTTTGAAACGCGGCAATGGCAAACAAATTATATAAATTTATAGTCTACAGACCGTGTCATGAAGGGTAATTAAAGGAAGCCTTTTAGTGCCACCTGAGTTATGAAACCCTCAGAACATGTGATGCCAATCCCACTGCAAATGACTCGCAAGTACCTCCCTCCTTGTGATGCCTCGTGATTACAAAATTGGGAGAAAGCTCCATCACACGGATATTGCTGTTCACCAGAACCTGGTGCTTCCCAATGCATTAATTTTTTAAAAAGTGGTAGGTCTGCAAATTACTCCATGGCATTCCTTGTAATTCCTATAAGATGGAAGCAGCACCTCCCCTGAACTCCAATGTTGAGTGACAGCACACAGGCCAGCTGTTGACACAGCAAGATAATGATTATCCTCTTGGATTTTTCCTGATGAGACTGCACCTGGCAGCCTGCCAAGGAGCAGCTAAGGAGACCATCCGAACAGTTTGGCTGTCATGTTGCCAAAGCAACAATCCAATGTCCAATGCTCAGTTCGTTCTGAGTTTTTGGAAAAAATAGGTCAGTCAGTAAATCTGAATGGAATCCTGAGCTGTGGTATCTCTGCAGGGCATCCTTGGGATTTGAGGACTCTCCACTCTCCTCCTCACCTTCACAGGCAGAGGAAAGGATTTTGGGACTGAGAAGCACCTCACAAGATGAAAGCAGCCACAGTCCCTCACAAAACAAAAGTGCTTCCGTGGCCAGGGATGTGCTGGCCATGGCAAGGTAGATCTTGCCTGAGCACAGGCAAAACATGTCAGGTGTCACAAACAGGTGATCAAAACAGAACATTCCAGCTGTTTGGCTGAGCTGGATCCTGGTCATGCTGCTGTGCTATTTTGATTCAGGTTTTTCTGACTTTGCCTTATTTCTAACCATGCTTTCCTAGGCTGAGCTGTGTCGCCTCTGTCCGTGGTACTTATCCATGAAATTCCCCATCCATCAGGTGCACAGTTCTGTATCTGGAACAAGCACCTGCCCAGCAAAACATGCAGGATCTTCACTGTTAGCTAAAAAACTACTTGTAGATTGCCCAAAGAACCGCTCCACCATTACAAGGAGCCACAAGAAGGTTTAAGGCTTGTTCACATTTGACTTTGGACATCATTCGATGCCAAGGGATAAGAGGTGATGTGCATTCTTGTGCAGAAGGACATTCTCCCTCTGACCAAGAGCTCTGACACACCACCTGAGTCAGGGCCAGAGGGGATTATAACAAGAACCTTGACCACAGTGTTCCCATTAGCTTCCTTAGACATGGAATGATTGTCCATGTTTAGTCATGGATTGTGCATTAAGCGAGTCAGAAACAGTCATTCCAGCCCTAGGGAGACACCTGAGACTGGTGGCATCTCTAGACCCCCTCTGTACTTCAGAGGTACACTCTGGAATATCTTCTTGGGGCTTGGTGGGGATTTTTTTTGTTGGTTGTGTGCTGTTTATGTGCTTTTTAAAGTGATTAAGAGTATAAAACTGCCTTTCCTCCAACCACAGGCTCTATCCAACAGTACTAAACTTCCTCCAGTTTCCACCACTACTGCCTTCCTTCACATCCAACACATCATCACAGTTCCATGTCTAAATCTGCTAAAATTATGTCCTTTACTCCAAGTTAAGAAAATTTAACTGCTACTTATCACCCACTGTTTTCAAACATGTCAGCCGTACACAGAACTGCTTGAAAGACCAACATCACAGGCAAAAACAAAAGCAAAGAAACAGCATAAATCTCTCATCCAGAAGATGAGAGCAGCAAAACCAACACATCATCACCACAGTTTTACAGCATTGCAACAACTCTATGTTACTGATAATCCTCAGTGATACGTTTTACTACTTTTAATAAAATCTTCTCACTACTCCAAGAGATACTCGAACAAATGCACAATTAGGTTCTTTTAGAAAGGGTAAAAATCAAAATAGCTCAACTAAGAATAGAACTGAATGCTACATGTGAGCCAGGAACAAAATGTAATCATGGGACTTTATAGGAACATTTAGGTCAGGCATCCTCAACTTGACTCATCACACCGAGCAGCTTAAAACTTCACAGCGACCAGGCAGGGAATCACTTTGTTCAGACAGATCAAAATGGAGCATCAGTACCTAACAAGAGCACAATAAAGACTTGCTTTTTTCGGGTGAAAACAGTGCTGTCAACATTTGCTGTCTGAACGTAACAAGCATTTTGTTCCCTTCCTGTTAAAATGCAAATTATTCCAGCATTTCCTTTCAAAAGCAATGGAAATGTTCAGATCTGTTTGTTTACTCCCTGCACACAGGAGAACAGTAAACTGAGAGATCGACTCGTGAATTATGTCCAATGAGTCATTTTCTTACCAAAAAAAAAAAAGGTCTTCTATTCACCACTTCAGGGCCTGTGGGAATGGGGAGGAGGGCTAAAAATTATAGTCTCTCTTACTCAGCTGAGCCTTGCAGTTCATATACTCTGAAAAGCAGAGCTCAGTGTCTTCTCCAGCTGTTAAGACAAGCTCAGTATCTTTAAAATCTGAAGCAGACACAGGTGTCAGCTTAAAGCCACGTGTTTTAAGGCTTCTGGCTACGAAGAAATGTAGTTTGAAAAGATCAAAATGGCAGAATGTTGGCAATTTCCTGGAAAAAAAAAATCAATTCTTTAAAAGCTCTGAGGATAACAAACAGTGCGTGGGTGTGTGTGGAGCAGCATCAGGCAACACGCAGGCACCTGAATAAAGGAGACTGTCAACAATCCAAGCTGGTTCCTTCTTGGAAGCACTCAAGTAAATAAATGACTCCAGAGAATAAGAGCTTGGGTACTTTTCTCCCTTGTTGCCATAACTAGATTAACAAGCAAACAATAACTCGTAACCATCAATAATTCACTTCAAACATTCAGCAAAATTACTTGCTAAAAATGAAGCCTGATCAGAAGAAGGAAGGCAGCCTAAATTCAAGATAAATTAGCTTCCTGGGATTTTGGTAACTGGGAGAAGAGAAAACAAGATCAGGACTGAATATAAATAATATTGAGAAATACTCCCATGGTAGTACACAGTGAGACTCCAATTTCAAATTCTGAGTTGTGTGATGAAAATCAGGGTATTTGTAACAGGAAAATGATGTGTTTATACAAGTAGAAATCCTTTTGGAAAAAACAAGAACATTTTTCTCTGTCATTTGAGGAGAAAAGGTATAAAATCAGTTCTTTATGGTTATGTTACAGGTCTTTTGGGTGTTTCTAAAAGATTTCTGTCATACAGAACTCTGCCTGGGGTATACAGCTCCAGTGGTATGAACCAAACAGAGCTGAAGCCTTGCTCCCTCCTCCTACCTTTTTTTCTTTTTGGCACTTCCTGATATTTGTTACAAATGTAACAGGACAACAGGTTAGTCTCCTCTTTCTGGTCAGCTCCTGTCAGCCGAAAGAACTTCTGTCCCTCCAATTCTCTGTCTCTGAGCATCCTCTCTGCCTTTCTGCATCTCAAACCAAGCAGATTTTACAGTATCTCACTTAGCAAAAACAGAAAAATAAAGATTTACTTTCTCCTTTCCAGATTTAAAGAAAAAACTTTTTTCAGGTTTTTTTTTTTTGTCTTTGCTAGAGTTTCAAGGGGTATTTTTAATTCTTATTTTGCTCTTTGTTTTGTTTGGTTTTTTATTCTTTTGAGGTGCTACATGGTTTCATGCATCAATTATTTGTATTGAGTTGAAGGTGGTGAGTGTCAAATGACAGAAAGGACAGAAGAGCCGGCATAAGTTTAACCTAAATACTGTGGAGTTTACTTGGGTATGGAGGGCTAGTTAAGGATGCCAACCTGATCCCACAAGACACTGGACCTGGCCTCTCACCTATATATTTCTCCTTTTACAATATTTCACCTTTCACAACTTATTTCTCATTTGGACCAATGGAAAGAAATGATTATGAAGATCTCCTCTTACCCATCCCTGAATCTTTCTTCGTGCCATCTGATATAATGTCCACGTGGTCACTGTCCACATCATAGCTGAAGAAGTCATTCAAGTAAGTCTTTGATCTCTGGCCACCAAACACGTACAAGCAGCGATTTTTCTGGAATGAAGGGGGGGGGGGAAAAAAGTCTTTACAAAATTCAAGGAATTACGTTGGTCAACTGTGACCATTAATCATAAAAATCACAGAATGGTCTGTCTTGGAAGGGACCTTCAATATCACACAGTTCCAATCCCCTGACACCACACTAGGCTGCTCCAAGCCCTGTCCAACCTGGCCTTGGACACTTCCAGGGATGGGGCAGCAATTAATGAATCAAAGAAGAATAGAGATGTTTCTTCTAAGTTTAAAATCACTGTAACTACTGTAGCCCTGCTTCATCTAGCTTTAACTCCAGAACATTAAAACACCAGTTCATCTTTCAAGTTTAATATTAAAGAATTAACAGTCCCTGTGTCTAAAACCCACCAGATCATAATTTCACTGTTAAAAACAGGACAGGAACAAGAGACAGACTGTAGGAGAAACCCTCCAGGTACCAGCACATTACTAAGTTCACAACAGGCAAATGGCAAGCAGAAAGCCAAGAATAACAGGTTTATTACTTCTTTCAAGTTTGCCAAGTGGAAAGTCTGTAAGAGGTAGATTATTATTCTTTCAAATGGTTGAGAAAACAGAAAAGGACTTAAACTTCCATGACTGTGCTTACAGAAACCAGTATTCCTACATTTATCACAGACACAAACTGGAAAGATCCTCAGGTGCCTGTGCAGAATTTTGTGTTGCAATATGTTTTTCATCAGATTTTAAAGAGCTATTCAAAACCAAAATAAAATTGAAGGCTCTGAAAGCCCAGTATTCACTCTAAAAATTCTGATCTTTCATTGGAAAGGGAAAGAGAAACAAATTCAGTAATTTCTTCAAATTGGTGGGTTTTGAATTGGTGGTATCAGTAAATAATGTCACAACATTAATTTTAATTCTCATCTCCTGAATTCTCCTCTTTAACTCTCTTCTCTTAAATAAACATGTGGTTGATGAACACAGCTGGAAAGGTAATGGAAGGTGGGGTTTAATGCCTAATACTAAATAAAATGCTATACACACCCCATCCCACCAACTCCTCTGCTTTTCCATCAGGCTCTGGATGAAGTGCCCGTTATTCCATCTGTGCCCAGCTGTCAACAGCTGCTCAGGACAACAAACTGCAGCAGAGTGCTCAGCACCATGGGCTGTGAGGCCTGTGCAACTCGATGCACACCTACTAAGTCCCATTCCAGTAAGAGTAGCTATTAGACCAGAAGCTTCTAAATTGCTCTACCAACTTAAAAAGAACAATTCTTTAAGTCAAATTGAACCACAGCCTTCGGGACTATTTACTATTATTCCACTAAAATTAACTCATTAAAACTCACCTTGTTTCTTGAAATAGTACTCAGCTGAACTCATGAAAGCCCCAAGACTTGAATTAGTACCTCCTGCACTTACCGAAGCAGCACCAGAATGTCCACCAACACAGAACTGAGACAACACACCCCTCAGGCGATTAAAGAGCTTCAAATTTGCAAGAAAAATCAAAAACAGATGTTCTCCTTAAAAGTCAGGCATCATCAATCAAAGCAGGGCGTGGATACTTACAGAATGGAACAACATACAGTGTCCTATCCGGGACTGGATATCCTCGGGTCCAGCATTGCAGGAATCCTCTCGCAGAAGTTTCCATGTCTGGCATTGGCAGTCGAAAGCAAACAACCCACTGAACTGTGGCTCACTGGCTCTGCTGTCATCCACACTGCCATTGCAGGTCAGGATTCGGCCTCCAAAGGTGTAGATCATGTGTTTTTCAGAATCCATACACATCTGCAAGGACCAGAGAAGCAGTTTTAAGCCAGCACATTGAAACTTCAGCACTCTGAGGTTTAAGATTAAACATTCCTCTCCTGCAAGCCACACCTAAGTTAGCGCTCTGCACATCTCCTGAGCCTCCAACAAACAGGGAAGAACGCACATCTGCGTGGTCGTCAGGTATCAATCTCATAAAATTAATTTAAAATGTAATTTCTATGTGCTGTTTAATAAGGAAAAAAAAAAATAAGTGTACCCTTTATCACCTACGAAAACTTATCTCTAGCTGCTGATTTCAGGGGAAAATATTTTAGAGTCTTTCACAAGGATCCACAGCCAGAGAGTTAACAGAATATCACCTTTGGCAATGGCTGTGCCATGGAAAAATTCAAAATCCCTGCTAATTCACTGCCCACCACTCGGTCGACGCAAAAATCAGCCTGTGATCTGTTACTCTGATTCCATCCCCAGCACACTTTTACTGTTACCCCCATTACCTGAACACAAAGGGGCATAAACCCAGCCAAAGACTCCTGATGGGACTGCAGCAGAAATATGTTTTACCCTCAAGCCTGACTTGAGTTTATGGCACACAAGAAAAGCACTGCAGCACAAATTAAACCAAACTCCCTGACTCCAGGTGATGTTTTTCAGACAGAGCATTACAAAACAGCAGAGGGGGGGGGGAAGCAAACCAACAGACAAGATTACAGTAAGATAGAGATGCTACTCAGCAAAGCCTACACAAAACACCTCTAGTGCAGCACATTTTTGAAGGTTAAATAAAAACTGCTATCGCAGTAGGTGCTGAGGGAGAGGAGAGGAAGAGCTGCAGATTGATAAAGAGTTTAGTGAGGACACAGGAGACGGCAAAGGGAAAAAAGGAACCATTTCAGGAGACAAACAAGGTACCCAGAGTGGCCTTGCCAGCTGACAATTTCCTTGTGCCTCTTCCCCAACACCTGGAGACTGGTACTCGTTATTAATAGAACAGAAAGACTGATTGGCTTTTGTTCTGCAGACATGGCGTATCTTTAATTTTCGGTGTCAGCAGAAAGGCACATTGTGCTGGCAAACAACAGCTTTGGTTACAAAACAGCCAGCACCAATAAAACACATCTTGGGCTGCCTTAAAAATGAGCCCTGATGTGCTGTTTCTTGGCAATGCTTTATAACAAAATCAATTGAGAACAAAATACCTTTTTCCAGTAGACAAAAGCCAGTGAACGCACAACATAAGTAAAGCAGTTGTCAGTCTGCACACGTGGACAGGTGTGGCTTTTTAAGGGATTAGCAGCCACTCCTCTAAGGTGTTTCAATCGTGACAAAGCAAGCACATAACTTAATTTGAAGGAATAACCAAATTTGAAGGAATCCTGCTCTTGTGCTGGCCTCATTCCAGCAGCCTGCTTGGAATATTATTCCAAAGGTACCAAGCACAGCTTTCCAAGTTGCTCCCCAATGGCCTTGAGAAGGCAGATCTGCAAACCCAGCTCAAGGAGGCTGATTAAAACCAGATGAATCGTGCTTTGAGCTTCAATAAAACGTGTCTTAATAAAACGGATTTGTTTGCAAAGGTTTTTATGATTCTTCTGACTCAGTTTGATGAGAATACCAGCATTAAACAGCAATGCTGTTAGAATTTAACTGAGGGCACGTCACACCCTCCTCACCCCTTCTCTGGGTCACCTGGTGCAGCACTTCTAAATCACAGATCAAAACTGACTCTCCAGCACCGAGACCTTGCAGGAGGAGTGTGAGTGTGGCTGACCTGATGATCAAACACCAGCTTGGGGCCTCCATCAGCTGCAGTGTCCTCACTCAGTAACATCCAAGTGTTGGTGTCAATGTCGTAGCGATAGAAGTCACTTTTCAGGGACTTGCTGTTCCTCACGGAGGAATCCAGATAACGGCCCAGCGTGTAGATCTGCCTTCGCTGGATGTCAATGCACATCTTGTGACAAGATCTGGCACTGGGACCACTCTAAGAGAGAACAAGACCACAAAAATCAGGCAATCATAGATTTAATATTGCTCCGGGGAGGTCACTAAGGGCAAATACGTATTATCAGCAACTAGAACTCAGGAAAATCTGCTTGTAATCAAAGACAGGATTAATACATAAGTAACTATAAGAAGACATCCCATTATTTGTCATTTAGAAAGACACGAGCAAAAACCTTAATGCACTTGTCACAACAGACTTGTGACTTGGATCTTTTTTGTCAGATTCCTTAGAAAAGTTTCCTCCAGAAGTGATTCTCAGAGGCCTGTGAAAGCTACTTGAACTTTTAAAGTAACAGAAGTTGATGCACATGAGAGGCAAATTAAGATGTCACAGCCTATAAATAACCACACAGGAAGAAGATTAAGAAGTGCTCTATTACAAGAGCCTCTGTTTTATTAATAGGCTGTTTTCTAACAGATCATAAGCAGACACTCCCACAAGCAATCACATCCCATAATGGGTCTGGGAAGGTAACAAAAGCACTCCCTGTCCTTCACAAATAGATATGGCCCTTCCAGCCTCCAACCAAAAGAAAGTTTCCCACGGTAAGCAAAGCTGTCCTGAGTCATGGTCTTCAAGAGAAACACAGAGAATGCCCCTGGCAAATTATTACAAGCTAATCCACCCAGGAGTGCTCAAGTTAAATCAAGGAGTGATTTATTCAATGACATTATGATGATGATACACAGTACTGGGCAGTGACCTTTCTGCTCCCAAATCTAATTTTAAGGGCCTTCATACACTTATCTTGAAGCATGAGGAGTGATATTCTGGTACTCAAAAATACTGTAAATCAAGATGTGCAGAGCCTTACTTGCAAAATATCGGACAAAAGAAAAACATGGCATCAGGAGTAAAGATCAGTTCCATAGTTTATTTAGGCTTAGTTTGTATAATTTTGGCACTTCACAAACGAGGATGTCAGAACAAGGCTGGCTGACCTGAGAGTCTGGAAACCAACATGAACACGGGGAAGATTTGAAGTGACAAAGGAAGGTAAGATGTGCAGAGGACTGAAGTACGAAAGACCAAAAGGTGTGATCAGCAGGTAGAGGGAGCGGATTCTGCTCCTCTACTCTGCCCTGGTGAGACCCCACCTGCAGAACTGCCTCCAGCTCTGGGGTCCAACAGCATAGGAAGGACATGGACCTGATTGGGTTGGGTCCAGAGGAAGCCACAGAGATGCTCTGAGGGCTGGAGCCCCTCTCCTCTGGAGCCAGGCTGGGAGAGCTAGGAGTGTTCACCTGGAGAATAAAAGGCTCCAGGGAGACCTATGAGTGTCTCTTCCAAGACCTAAAGAGGCTCCAAGAGAGCTGGAGAGGGACCTGGGACAAGGGATGGAGTGACAGGACAAGGAGGAATGGCTTCAAACTGACAGAGGGCAGGGTTAAACTGGATATTGGGGAGAAATTCTTCCCTGTGAGGGTGGTGAGGCCCTGGCACAGGTTGCCCAGAGAAGCTGTGGCTGCCCCTGAATCCCTGGAAGTGTCCAGGGCCAGGTTGGCCAGGGCTTGGAGCCATGGCAGGGGGGCTGGAACTGAATCATCTTTAAGGTCCCTTCAAACCTAAACTGTTCTATCGTTCTATAAAAATAATCTATTAAAAACTACAGAAAAAAATAAAGATTATACAAGTAGGCAAACATGTAGCAATTCACCATTTATTAGGAAACTTAAAGCCACAACAAATAATCAGCAGAATATTTGTTCCATGTGCTCCCAACTACTGATTTATGAAAAAAATGTATCTTCATAATTGTACCATTTCACTCCAACAATTCTACTGAAATTTAAAGTATGCTGATGGAACGTGCATCACTAAATTGGATAAAACATGAAAGGAAGCATTACATCTCTGTAGTCAAAAGCCTTTACTATTCATCTTACAGAATTCAATTTCTCAATTAAACAATGGTTCCAGGAAACTGTTTACAGTAGCTCAAAAGACAAAGTGAAGAGGTGAACTGAATTGTTCATATTTTGTAAATATGAAGCATTATGTCAGCAGTGATTACAGCTCTGAGGATTAGTTACTTCATGGTAATTAAGATAATTTTCTTTTCTGAAAAAGAAAAGGAAAAAAAAAAAGTACTGATAGCAGTGAAATAGTACCATAAAATCCTGAAATGCAGCAAAAGCTCATTCATTGCCTTTGGTCACATGGAAGATGATAGGGAAGGCAACAACATAATTTACTTTGTTACTAGAAAATACAAAATAGTACCTTCCAGAGGACCCTGTTCCAAACACACGGGGGAGTTTCTCTGCATGAGAAGCACCAATTTGTGTATTCACCAAGGCTGCCCCTGACTCACAAATAGGTCACCCCAATATGCAAAGTCCATCCCAAGCCCTGCAAGTTGGGATACTGAAGGATATGGCACCAGCCCTCTGCCAGCCAGCACATATTTGCCTTGGCACAGCTGCCCAGTAAGTGAAACGTGAAGACCCACCTGTGCTTTCTGACCCTCTGTCAGGTCACTGCAGCTTTTTAATTGAACCAGATGATTTAAGTATCATCCCCCACTGCCTCACCTCCTTTGTGTACTAAAGTAAATTCTCCCAAACTTGCTCAAATAGCGTTCTTTGGCTGTTTGAAGAATAAATCTCCAATTTAGCCATTTGAGACCTGCCTTGCCAAGAAAAGCTGCATCATCAACCCAAATTTGTCTGAGTACAGACATGAGGCTGAGACAGTTCACACACAATACCCATTTCAAGCCATTGGCAACAACACCACAGTTGCTACACCAAGTATACAAAAAAAAGAATTTCCTAAGACTACTCTAAAATGAGAGAAGAATCAAGGATAAATACCTACTTCCTTGAATTATATCCACACCACACCTCACACCGTAACAGCTCCCTTTTTAAAGAGCTATTAAGGTTTTAAGATTGATCATTTCATCAAACTTCATCAGCTCGAGTTCACTCAAGAACAGAGCCTGCCATAGCGTGAACTACCTCTTGTAACAAAGAAAACTTCATCCAATTCAAAATCTGTTCTCAAAGAAAACTGAAGTTCTGCCTGCACACCACTCACATCATCACATGGAACCTGTCAAAAGTTTCCTACTGAGCCTACAGGTTTACCAGTATGAGTAAATAAGTCCATCAACAGTGGTACACGTTGGTTTGACATTTGAGGCAGAAGAGGGGAAAGGCCAAATCTGTGTTCACTTGAGAGTTACTCGACCATGGAAGTCCTTGTAGTACGAACATACTTCAAAGGGGTACACAGAGTCCATTTACAGAGACACTGCAAATGACTAAAAACACTTCAGGGCACATGTGGTTGAGTGAATCAAGTGCCTGTGGGTGGCTGTGAATGTTCATCCAAAGACGTGTCACTCCATGTGGTTACAAGAGCAGTCTGTCTGGACAAAGAACACACTGCCACAACTTGTCATGGACAGTGTCCCACCAAATCCAAATGGGAAAGTTTGTTGATTCCACAAGTGACCCTTTAAAAGCAACAAGTGAGAAGAATGGCCCATGACAGAGATGACTCACTCTAACCTACAGCTGAAGAGATCAACTAGTGAGAGAGCAGGAGAACCACCTTTTGTCCCCCTTGCCAGGATGGTGGCTGGTGACAACCCATGAATAGATGTCCTGAGATGAGTGGATCTTACTAGAGATCTCTATACCCTTCTTCACATTCAGGCCTCATCACCCAAAAAAACCCAGCAGATACACAAAAAGTACCTACTGTACTTGTTACTCCTCTAAACATACTCATTTCCAAACATGTTTGCAGCTAATACAGACATTTTTACCTGCATGCTTGTAACCACAAGAGAACATTAAACACACCCAAGTCTTCTCAAGCAGAGTGGAAGGCAAATCACAGTTTTGACTAGTTGCTATTTATCTGTGGTAGACTGCAATGACTTGGGTATTTTGGTGAAAGTCCTACTCAGGACTCAAACAATGTAGCAACTGGGCAATTGCCCAGAGAAGCTGTGGCTGCCCCATCCCTGGAAGTGTCCAAGGCCAGGTTGGATGGGGCTCAGAGCAACCTGGGATAGTGGAAAGTGTCCCTGCCCATGGCAGGGAGTTGGAACAAGATAATCTTTAGGGTCCCTTCCAACCCATTTGATGATTCTATAATTAAGTACTTTTCTTTAGATCTGGTTTCTTCAAACTGTTTTCAAAGTTGTTCACACGTGGAACCCACACTTTTGCAGAGGAAGCTTTGTGACCTGACTGACTGAGGTAGCAGAGATGTTACTTCCCAGAGCTCACCTTCAATAAAACAGACTCTAGTAAAGCCACATCCAGCAACAGTGCCCAAAGGACCTGAACAAACACCAGCTTGGGGGACTCCTTCCAATTCTCATCAGGAAGCTCCTGGCACACACACACACTGCAGAAACCACACGTGAAAGAGGCTTGTGACTAGGTTTAAGTTCTTATTCAGGTGGCAAGCAATGTGTTAGGCTGCCTTGGCCAGTGCCTCTGCTGCTGCCAAGGCTGGGATAGCAGCAGGAAAGCATTAGCATATCACATTTCTAACCTACAGGACACCAAACAATACCAAAAACTACTGAGCACAGGCACTGCTGGGTTTCTGGGGAACTCAATAAGTGCCCACACGGAGCCAGGACTAACCTGAACAAAGTGGCTCTATGCCACCCAGCCCCACCATACAATCAGCACAGCACAATAACAGCTAAGACAGATTAAACAGCAAGTGCCACGGCCCCCTTTGGAAGTGCCACAAAATCCCAAGCTTTATGCCCTGCTCTGATGCTCTTCCTCAAACAGGTTGGTCTTGACGCAACTCCTCTGGTCTCTAAAACACAGATAAACGCCCTGATGAGGGTGGGATGGTGAGGAAAGGAGGAGAGTCTGTATAGCCAGGAGTACTTAAGACAGGCTTTCAATCCTTTAAGCACCCAGGGCCAAATAGGATTTTTAGGTTTCGTCAGTGCTACACGAAATTCAATTGTGCAACGCCAAGTGAATACACAGTATACTTTATGAAAAGCCTTCTCAACATGCTAAGCCACTTTATAAAATCTAATTAGAGCTTTCTTCATTTAACTTGCAAATGCTGAAAGCAATTATCCCACTTAAGGACTAACTTACAAAACGTTTTCAAAAAGCAACACAACAGCAGCAAGAGACAACACTGCCTCCTTAGAATAATTGATTTGTTCCTATACAGGAGAGAAAGGATTGGGACTTGGTTCCTTAGGGCAGGGGCTGCTCAAATCACTCTTTATGCCAGAATCAGCAGGCATCATCTTAGCAACAGCATCATGGCATGCTCTGCTAAGGCACAAACATGATAGCTTTTATTTTTTTGGTTTGTTTTTAAATAAATGTCCTATGAACCTCCTCTAATGTGAACATGACCTCAGGGAACCAGTTCCACTCCCCATCCCACCCTCCCAAACAAATACTGGGGGAGCTTGGCTTCTTCTGGTTATCATAACCTTTTGCAAATAAAGGGTTTTCAGTTGCAAGAAAAATCTGTTTTATTCAGACCAATCCAGATGAAAAACCTCAGGAGCAAGCCTGGACCGTGTTCAAGAGTCAGGGAAATAAAAACAAAGAACAGCTGACTAATTCTCCGCTCTTGGTCCTGTAAAAGACTGAGTGGAATGTGAACACTGCCTCCAGTATAAAGTTCAAAAATAAGCGTCATGAGGTAAATGCTCTTGTCCTAAAGCAAACTAGGACGAGGACATAAAAAGACACAAACAACCTACTTTGTTTCCAGTCCTGAGAGCAGCCTGTCATGCAACAAATAGTCCCTCCTGCCTACACACAACTGCAGAGATTAATTGCTCTCATTTCCTAGTTTCAGAGTATAATTCATATCCTCCTCCACCCCCCCCCAAAAAAAAACAAAAAAAAAAAAAAAAAAGGGAAAGTTCCCCACAATCTTGAAAATGAAAGGAAATGCATATTATTCTTGGTATTCATGCAAGTCCATGTGCTTTAAGATTAGAGCTTGTTAGTGCTTTATCAATGGCAGTGTTCAGCCAATGCTCTCCCAAAATGTTTAAACTGAGCTGTAGCAAAGACTTGCTTTGCTCTAGATGGGCGCTTAATTCAGCAAGGGAAACAACTGCAGCCATACACAACATACAAGTTACTCACAGAAGGCATTTTAAGTTTCTCATAACCTAAGGGTGCTAGAAACATAACAGAATCATTTTATCTACTGGGGTTTTTACAGTAGCATAGAGGATTTGTATGGCCCATCAGCCCACACTATGAAGCAGAAGGAGCAGAAGCTGATATATTGTTCCTATCACCCACAAAATCACCCACCACGTGCCAGGAGCACCGAGCCAGGAGAGGGAGGAGGGTCCTGCATGTTCAGTCACACAAAAGGAGCATCACAACCACGCTGATGTCCAGGGCAGTCCAGCACTGGCACGTGGCAGGGCTGAGACCCATCTCTAAGGGTTCCTTCGGCAGGCAAGACCCTCCCACAAATAGCACATCCCAGCTTCCTGCTCTGTATGCTGGCAGAAATCAGTGCCACCTGATGTCATTTGATGTCCAAAACCTGACAGCTCCAGCACCAGAATCAAAAACCTTCGGATGTCACATGAGGTAGATGCTGCAAAGGGCTGAACCGGGACCTCAAATGTTCCCAGGAGAATAAGATGGAAGTTTAGCTCCAAAAAATATATTCTGGATGCTGTTGTACAGCATGAACAGTGTACACTCTGTTCATGCAATTATTCTGCAAATAATCCCTGGAGGTGTTCAAGGCCAGGTTGAAAAGGGCTTGGAGCAACCTGGGATAGTGGAAGGTATCCCTGCCCATGGCAGGGGGTTGGAACTTTGTGATATTTAAGGTCCCTTCTAAGCCAAACCATTCTGTGATTTTATGATAAATGTTAATGGTCACAATTGACCAATATAATTTCTTGAACTTTGTAAAGACTTCTTTTCCCTCCATTGTAGGATTCTATGAACTTGCATGTTCTCAAGGAATATTATTTATAGCAGGTACAGTAGCCTTAAAAGTAAGCTGGAATACCTGTTACCTTTATAAATAGTGGCAAGAATATCACAGAATCCTAAAATGTTTTGGGTTGGAAGGGACCTTAAAGATCATCCACTTCCAACCCTCTGCCATGGGCAGGGACACCTTCCACTAGCCCAGGTTGCTCCAAGCCCCATCCAATCTGGCCTTGAACACTTCCAGGGATGGGGCAGCCACAGCTTCTCTGGGCAACCTGTTACATGTAAACTATGTTCTGCCAATAAACATTTAGGGAAGTCTAATAAATACATCAGAAACTGGCTAAGAACCACGACGCTTAAAACTCCCCAGGACCAGCACTGGAAAGCCATGGATTTACACAGTTTCTCACACAAGAGAGTTAAGTGTCTTAAAAAATATTAGATTTGGATATAAAAAAGTTATAATTAACCATTAATAAGTCTATCCACAGCTAAGACAGAGAAGCCACCCTCGGTCAGGCAGTTGACACAGTATTTGAGCTATGGCTAATCTGCTTAAGGGTGCCCTCCTACAGCGATGCCACGGGATAGATTTACCAGCAAAGTCCTTTCTGGGCATCTGACTCAGACATGATGGAGCAGATTAAAGTCAGAGGCAGCTTTTAGCACACAGTTTTGTGTGCACATCTCTGTAAGGTGGGAAAACAAAACAAAACAAAAAAACAGGATGAAGTTTTTTTTTTTTTTCCTCCTTCCTCCCTATAAAAGCACACACACATTTGGGATAGTCCTAATTTCTCACTGTTGATTCTTGGCGGCCTTGAGCTGAGCCTTCCACGGAGAGACCTTCCCTGCTTAAATTAGAATTAAAAAAATAAATGGCCTGATGTTCTATTTTTGAAAGACGGTTCAATGAGCTTATAAGTCAAATGATCAGGCTCAGAGATCATACGACACGGTCCTTATGACAGCGGTGGATTTGATGACCCATGAGAGCCCTTCCCTTCCAGTCCTACGTAAGAATTTACTCCAAGTGTTTGCTCCATCCCTCAGGGATCAGCACAGGTTTATCACGGCCCAGGCTCAGCGCAGCACATGAACATTGCTATGAAAACGGAGAGATGCTTAATGTTCTATTCCCATGAAATTGTTATTTTTTAGCCTCCCTGCCAGCCTGCCTGCAGGAATAGCTCATTTCAGAGTATTTTCATAAAGGAATGAACTAGCACATGATCTTTTGGCTTCTGATGTGCCCTGATCAAGGCACCTCTAAAGACAAAGTGTGTCCTCAGAACTGAGCCTTCCACAGCACCAACATTTTCCTTTGACAGCTGCACTGCACAAGTTCACCTACTCCGCAGAAACAACTTTGGCAGGTGATGCCAGTGCAGGGAGCCACATTCCTGGGCCTTCTGAGCCCTCTGCTCTCACACCAAGGCATCATCAAAGCCTTCCAGCAATGCATAACACGGTGGATCTCATGTTGCAGTAAACCAAGACATCTTACAAGCAAGTGGAATAGTGGAAAGGGGAAAAAACTCCCAGAGCTTCAAGTATGCAAATAGCGTGAAATAATTTGTGGTCCTTCAGAACTTAAAGGGAGGTTATAAAAAATATGGAGGGAGACTTTTTACACAAGGAGATAGTGATAGGACAAAGGGGAATGGGTTTAACCTAAAAGGGGAGACAATTAGATTAGATGTTAGGAGGAAATTCTTCACTGTGAGGGTGGTGAGGCCCTGGCACAGGTTGCCCAGAGAAGCTGTGGCTGCCCCATCCCTAGAAGTGTTCAAGGCCAGGTTGGATGGGGCTTGGAGCAACCTAGGATAGTGGAAGGTGTGCCTGTCCTATGACAAGGGGTGGAAGTGGGTGATCTTTAAGGTCCCTCCCATCCAAACCATTCTGTGACTCTAATTTATTTGAAAAAGGCTACAGGAATGTGTATGAAGGTCTCGTCTAGGCTTTAGTTTACAATCAAAAAGAAGTCATCCAGTCTAAGTGATTCAGCTTACAAATGCAAACAAGAGCAGTAGCTGAAACCTTGCAGCAGAAGGACATAAATTCTGTGCTATATCTAACAGAAGGGACAATTTACCTGCAAACCAAGCACTGCTAACACTGGTGAAATGTGAAAAAAAATGATAACGTCTTAAATTTCATCAAGTAAATCACAGTTTGCTCCACATCAACTGCGCAGCTTTGCTTTCAGCAACACTGATGAAATCTAAGAGATGACCCACTAGAGAAACACAGGTTTCACCAGCTCCAAGATGGGCCCTCAGGACAACGTCCCCCGTGTGCCCAGTTTAACTAACCCCATTAACAATGGCAGGATGTTGAATGAGGTCATTCTTGCATGAACCACAAGGTCACGCTGTCCTCTCATTACCAGTAACAATGGCCAGCAAAGGTCCAGCCAAGAGAGATTTTTCCACAGATGCTGAGCCTCAGTCCCACTCACAGACCAGCAGGCTGATAACAATTAACTAGTCCTTTATAAACTGTTTAGCCACAAAGATCAGGGTGCAGCAAGGTTACAATTTTGGAAGTTGTCTGGGTTTCTTTTTTAATTAATTGTCCTTGAAAAGCTGGTGATAGACAAACATTAAAGTCTAAGTCTAAATCTTCTGAGTGCCACAGGCTCTCAGATGTTTGTGACAAAGCGAAGACAGAGAGTAGTTTGCTCTCAAAGGTGTTAGAAAGTCATAGAAGTGGTTGTTTAATCTCCTAGAGCCCAACAGTTCCTGAATACCATATCAATATGTACCAATAACAACTCCATCACACACAAGCCTTGGAAAATTCAAGGATTAAGTCCTATTAAACACACTAAGCTCTTTCAGGTAGGTCTGAGAACTCAACACATCAATGCACCATCCATTCTGCCAGTCTCGAGACAGCCCAGAAAGCTCAAATCCCTAATTAGCTCCAAAACCCAGTGGCTGAAATGCTTCAGTAGCAAGGTCCACGAAAACTTACTATACTTTCAAGCATGTAATTACGCAGACAATTTAGTGAAGGATTTGGCAATGCTACTACTTGAGACCGCTTCCCCTGTGTTACCATCTTGGGGTAACCGATATTTCTTTAGGGATTTCAGTATTTGAACAGCTTGAGGAGTGTTAATGTAACAAAAGTCTCTCTCAGTGTACCTGAAATAAGAGACTATTCCCAAGGTGAAGTCTACTGGTGTGTGAAGCCACTTTCACTTTGCTGGCAAGAGAATAAGCTTTCCTCCCACCTTCTACCTCCACATATTCTCCTGTTTCTTTCAAATCCTTTTTCTTCATCCCTTCAGTGTGAAATGCTGGGGTCCAGGGATTCCAGCTGGTTCATCTTATAGGTGCATATTTCTGTGTCTTCAAAAGCCAAAAGGATATAGATCAGAATTCCCTGTACCAGTATCAACCTCTTCACTAAATCTTCACCTGAAAATTCTGTAATACTTCAAACATTTGAATAACGTCCTCTTCCCTGAGATGGATCCACAGCCACCCGAGCAGGACTGCACACTGCCTCATCTACAATTTACAGGGAACTGCAATATGCATTAGGATGATGCAATAATGTCCTAATAAAGTCACATAAGTAAAATAAAGTTCCATTCCAGACCAGGGATCAGAGCATTAAACTCATCATAAGCTGCAGCTGAAGTGGTGATTTTTATCAGGACATAAATGCCACAAATCAGCTCTGCCTGACGCTTCACTTCAAGGACTAAAAGCAGTTTTACTTTGCAGCTGAAGGCTTTATGATGACTTGGAAATTCAGATGTAATCTGGAGACTGGCACACACAAGTTCTGGGACTGCCAGAGTTGTGCAACCTCCAGAACACCAGGCATAATCCATTTATTTAATACTCCTTTCTCCATGAGCGTGACTTCAACATCAGCATGTAGAGGAAAGGGACCCCCACTCATTCAAACACCTGGTGTGAGGAGTAACTGAAATTTGGCTGGTTTTCTGGGCTTTTTTCATGCTGGAAGCAAGAACTAGAGGCACGTAAGTGAGGGAACTGAATAACTTAAGACCTGGAGCTGTTTTCAAATATGGATGATCTTTTCTCTAAAAAAATGTCAAAGTTAAAAAAAAAAAAACCAAACCACAAATAAACTAGGGTTAAGAGGACAGAACTCCTTAGGCACATAAGGTAGCATTAGCACATAAGTTATCTTTAAAAGGTGAAAACCTTTCCAAAAAGTTTATTCCAAAATAAATAAATAAAAAGCTGAGGTGCTGCTCCCTCAACGGGGTGTTTTTGCTTTAGGCTGCCTAAGTAGAAATCACTGGAGACGTCAGTCAGGCATATCTGAAAGTCTCTCTCTAACATTCTCTTGAAAGAATACTGGCTTAGAACATTCTAAAACCATTATGCTACTAAGCAGGGAGGAAAATAAGCCATTAGCCTGCGATATTTAGGATCAGCCTGGGATACTTTTCAATTGGTTCACTTCAGCATCTGCCGTCTTTGTCCCTACTTTTGTAGGCATTTGCACTATTTAGGAAGTTGGCTCCGAGGTATGTCTGCAGTATCCAAGTTTCTTTCAGGGACAGCTGCTTTCTCCCTATGTGCTTTTGTGGCACCAGGCATCTCGTTCAACTGAGCATCTGTACAACTGGAACTGCTCAGCAGCAGGACATGGCACACTCAGTGTATTAGATCTCGAGTCCGTAAACATCACAATATTTGAAACAAAAAACCCTCAAGTTACTTAAAGTGTCTTCCAAACTGTATCACCATCTGTGAGAAGAAGTCAATATTTGAGACTAGTTCAATTCCTACACTTAAAACAGCACAGGGTAAAAGCCTGACACAGATAAGCTCATGTATTGCTGCATCACACCCAACAGATCAGTCACAAACTCTTACTTCTGTGGTAATATGACACTGGAAAGCTTTGGGTAAATTCATCCATGTCAACAAATGTACAGAAATGCATGCAGAGATTGGAGAAAATTTAACTGGAAATACAACAGCAGCTGAATTTCCCCCTGGCTCTCACCATTAGATCTTTCTACACTTGTCAGCTTTTACTTGCAGCATCCTGGAAAAGCACTTGATGTTCACTGCAAACTGTCACCTCACAATACACCCATTTTCTAGATCATTTTGAACCTACTGAACAGGAGGCACTTGTTGACCTACACTTTCCTTCATTGTGAGGAAAGATTTATCCTCTCAAGCAGTTAAACCATGACAAGACCTCCACTTCTACCTTTGGCAAGAAAACACTTAGAAGTTTTTGAGAGAAACACAGTGTCACCTGAATTTAACCCATTGACACAATTTTCATGTCCTTCAGAGAGCTGATTTGTGAGCTGGATCTTCCCTCTGAAGAAGCCAGAATGAGGATGAGTCAATGTACTGTATTTACAAATAAGCACCACAGAAGGTATCAGTTGATGCAGTGACACTGTTTGAAGGGAGATCCCTCATCTCTTGTCTCCAGGAAATCCTAAAACAAGGTACAAGAATGGCAGTGCCATACAAAGCATGTCAACATCATCCTTGCTTTAGTCTCATTTATCTCATCTCCAGAGGCATCAACATCCCTCAGCATTTTGATCCTATTTCAAAATCCACATGATTATCAATTTACACCAAAGGAAGTTTTTCCTAGACTTAAAACTCTCCTCCTGTGCTGAATTTCACTAAATTACTCTTCAAAAGAGAAAGTTGCTGCTTGGAAACCAGAAATATTAGACACCAAAACACACACATTAAGTTTCTCTATTAACTGACACTGGCCTAGAATCAAAATGCCCAAGGAATGACAAGGGTTTGTTTTTTTTTTCAAAACTATTTATTTCCTAGTCCTGAAAAGGTCTGCTGATATACAACCTCTAATAAACCTCAGAGACAACGGCATTTGTCACAACATTCCCCCTGGTTCAGGGTAAAAACCTTTAAAGGTTCAAACTAAACATGTTTTAGCTGTGCCTCGTGCCAACTGATTCAGAGAGCTGTCACAGATGCCACAGAGGAGACAGAAGTTGAGGGTAAGTTGAGAGGTCCTGAGATGCTCCATGGAGCATCTCCTTGGAAGGATGCAGGCTTGAGGAAGGTCTGGAGCATGAGTCTGATGAGGAGTGGCTGAGGGAGCTGGGAGGGCTCAGCCTGGAGAAAAGAAAGCTCAGAGGGGACCTTCTTGCTCTCTGCAACTCCCTGACAGGAGGGGGGAGCCAGGCGGGGGTCAGGCTCTGCTCCCAGGGAAAAAGGGACAGGACAAGAGTAAATAGCCTCAAGTTGTGCCAGAAGAGGTTTAGATTGGATATAATGGAAAAATTCTTCACTGAAAGGGTTGTCAAGGACTGGCACAGCTGCCCAGGGGAGGGGCGGAGTCCCCATTCCTGGAGGGATTTAAAAGCCATGTGGATGCAGCACTTGGGGACGTGGGATAGTGGTGGCCTTGGTAGTGCTGGGTTGACAGTTGGAGATGATGGCCTTAGAGGCTTTTCCAACCTAAACTATTCAATGATTCTGTGAAAAAGAGTTATGGAAAATTAGCTTTGATGGTCTGTTAAAAAAGACAAATGCAACAACAGGTGACAAGGAGAGACCTCACTGGTAAATTTTGAAAAACAGCAGCAAAAGTGTTCACTAAAGTCACACAACCTTTTCAAGATGCATTGCAACAGAAGCTCTGGTACCTTTATCCCAAAAGCATTCCTGTGCATTATCCCCATAATAACACTGGATAAGATGCAATTTTTACCATATTCTGTTCTTGCCCAAGCTTAATTATTGAATGCCTAATTTAACCACTGTCACTGATTAATTAGAACAAAAGAGCCAGAAGCAGAACCAGCACAATACAACAAAACAGCAATATTAAGCTCTACTGGAATCTACCCTGAATATTTTTTAAAATTCCACGTCAACAGACATTTTCTTTTTGCAAATTGTTTGTGAACAGTTTATGTCCCTATTAGAGAAACATCTGGAGTTTTTGTTTTTGAATTTTCTTCTCAACATTTGAGATTGACCTTTTCATTTCTAAATCAGGTTTTATCCAGATTTTTTTTTGGGGGGGGGAAATAAAAAAAACACCACCAACAAAAAAAGCCACACACACACAAAAAAAAAAAAAAAGACAAAGTAACCCACTGCTGGCTTCCAAGTACTGTATCTCAGTAGGTCACCAAACCCCTGGACTGTGGCTCAGCAGTTCTCCTTCTGAACAACACTGCAGATCATATCACAGAATCATGGAATGGTTTGGGTTGGAAGGACCTTACCAGTCATCTAAGCTGCAACCCCCTGCCATGGGCAGGGACACCTTCCACTAGCCTAGGTTGCTCCAAGCCCTGTCCAACCCGGCCTTGAACACTTCCAGGGATGCAGCAGCCACAGCTTCTCTGGGCAACCTGTGCCAGGGCCTCACCACCCTCACAGGGAAGAATTTCTTCCCAATATCCCTTTAAAACCTACTCTCTTTCAGTTTAAACTCATGCCCCCTTGTCCTGTCACTACATGCCCTTGCCCCAAGTCCCTCTCCGGCTCTCTCAGAGCCTCTTTAGGCCCAGGAAGGGACTCTCAGGTCTCCCTGGAGCCTTCTCTTCTCCAGGTGAACACCCCCAGCTCTCCCAGCCTGGCTCCAGAGCAGAGGGGGTCCAGCCCTTGGAGCATCTCCGTGGCCTCCTCTGGACTCACTCCAGCAGCTTCTGATGTTGGTCCCCCAGAGCTGGAGGCAGCTCTGCAGGTGGGGTCTCACCACGGCAGAGCAGAGGGCCAGAACCCCCTCCCTTGGTGCAGCCCAGGATATGACTGAGCTTTTTGGGCTGTGAGTGCACACAGTCGAGATATGTTGAGCTTCTCCTCCACCAACACCCCTCCCAAGGTGTTCTTCTCAAGAGTTGCTCTTAATCCATTCTCTGCTCAGTTTCTATTTGTTCCTGAGATTGCCCCAGTCCACGTCCAGGACCTTGCACTTGGCCTTGCTGAACTCCACGGGCCCACGTCTCAAGCTTGTCACAAAGAGTCCTTATAGAATTCCCTTTCTAAAGCCATCCACATTGCTTTTCTCTTTCATGTACATCCTCAATACATTCAACTATCCTCCACTCTTTAAAAATTCCTCTATGTTCCTTCCTCTCACTCCTAGACCCTTCCCATCTTCCATTTGGGTTTCCTGATCTTCCATTACACCCTGTAACTTTTTTCCCTCCAAAATCCCTTTATAGCCTCTTCATTGTATCAGCTCACATCTCTTCTACTGAGTCTCCTCCACAACCCTCCTTCTGTGTATCCCTCCTTCCTCCCAACCTGGTGTTAGCCCTGCTAGAGTCTGGCACAAGGAACCTGAGGTGAAACCATCCCAGCCAGGCCTTCTAACTTTTACAGAAACTCAACTTGACGCAGCAGGATCCCAGTAAGAAAGGAAATGAATCCCTTAAACACCAGACTGACCCACACTGGTTTGTGCAGGAAGAAAACACAGTAACCCCTTTTCAGGAAGGCCCTACTTCGTTCCATCCTGAGCACAACAAATGTATGTACTAAACAGTACATAAATATAAAAACTTTACCTTTACACATCTCTGTTATGATAGAAATCAGAGTATCGTGTTCAGTTTTGTTATTGCCCATTTTGTAAAGGATGTTACAAAACAGATTTGAAGGCAACAGGAAGCGCCTTACTGTGAGATTTTTTTTTTTTTTCAGCACAGGCTCTTTGTCCTACTTGACTGCAACCTCTAAAAACCTTTGCTGGGGGAAAAAAAGACAATATTAAAGAGTTATTTAATCTCGTACGGAAGCTCACAAAATTAGCCATGACAAGAAACTGGGAAAACACAAATGAGAAATGAGACATTTTTATACTTTTTTTTTTCAAATAGTTGAAGAAATTAACTCATGACTTTCTCAAAAAGTGGTGGATTCTCGAACTGTTCACACCTTCACGAAGAGGCTGCAAGAATCTCCTGAAGTTATGCTCTGACAAAACAAGTAACGAACTCAAGACACAATAACCACACAAAACCTGGACATTTCACAGTGCACAGTAAAATGAACTGTAGAAGCCAAAGCTCTTGGACTTTTTTTTGTTACCTCCTATAACCCAAGCTACATTCATTTCAGTTCTCATACGTCAAACACTGAGCAAAACGGGCCAAAGAAAATGGCCCAAATGAATTCCACGAAAGCTCTTGGGGTTGTGTAGCCTTTGGCAGTTACCCCTTGTTCTCTAGAATTCCATCCGTTAGTTGTCCCTTTCGACTCATTTTTGACAGAAGTTAAAAAATAAACAATTTGTTTCTGAAGCTCAACACCAGCACTGGGTCTGAGAGGTTTCTTACCAAGTTCTTCTTGGAACCTTCTAGTGGGGGGTGTCCCTGCCCATGGCAGGAGGGTTGGAACTGGATGATCTTTAAAGTCCCTTCCAACCCAAACCATCCTGTGATTCTGCGATAAGTCTGGTTGTTCAGCCATATAAAATTACTTAACTCATGTTCCACTCGCTGAGCTGATTTTTGGCCGATCATTCTGCTTTTGAGAAACAAACCTTTCCCCTCCAGGAATTTTAACACTTCAAAGCCACAGCCAGCTCACATTTTCCCCATGTAAGCATTTCAAAAGTCTTCAGAACTTGAAGGTCTGAACTCTGTGGTTCTCACTGCAGCTGCACTTCAACACAAGCACTTCAGAAGGGGCACTTTCCTGGGCAACAATTCATGTATTTTTAACAATATGGATGTTTGCAGAACTTACCTCTTTCTCAGTATCCCTGGATATGCAGGTCCACTGGTTTTCCTTCACACTGTATGCCCAGAAGTCAGCCAGATCCTGAGTTCCATCCCAGCCACCAAACAAATAAACAGTTTCTGCCAAAAAAAGGAAGGACATGTTAATGTTATTTGAAGAAAACATCTTTAAACAGGTCGATACCTACAAAACACCTGTGACAAACAGACAAACTATCAGAAGAGTAATTTAAAACAATTTTTACTTAAAACACTGCTCCTTTTTGGACAGAACCAGTCACCAAGACAAAGAAATGTGGTTTGGTTTAGTAATGGAAGTTTTTAAGATTGATAGTCAGCCAGTTCTCAGAGTCATTTTCTATTTCTACATTTACATAAGAGGCAATCAAACCCACAGCCTTCTGATTAAAATTCCAGACAGACAAATGAACAATATTTAACATTTTGGATCCTGTGCACTTAGTCTATCAATGACATCTCAGCTTGTACCCTGTCTGGTGCAAGATTTATACATCAGTAAGACTTCTGAGATAGGAGCAGCAAAGTTTTTCTGTTTAGTCCATTCCCTTAGAAAGAAAAATCTACTTCAATTATGAAATCTTCTTGAAGGGAAAAGCCTTGCATAAAGGAACTTACCTGATGGCACAAAAGCAAGTAAGTAGAAGAGTTAAAGTCAGTGTTTCAGGCCTGTCACCTCAAATCCACAACTGCTCCATGCACAGCAAGACCAAAGGATTCTCAGACTCACTGATAAAACCAGATGAAGCCTCTGAACAGGGGAAGCATTTAAGAAAAGCCTCTGTTCTGCCATGGAGAGATAACTAAATTGCTCCCATTATAGAAACATCACTATCTAGTCTCAAATGCTGAAAATACTTCATTTTTGGACTGCATTAAAACATAAACACAAAGCCAAGTCCAAGAAGAACAAGCCCCTCAAGACCTGTAGAGCTTTGAAAAAGTCCTTTAAAATCCACAAACCACTCCTATTATGGAGGTAATGGCCAAATTTTAATCCAACAGCAATTAAACAGCAGAGTTAGAAGCAGGATTACAAAATAGGACCAGTCCCTGACCCTTACCTACCATCAGGATAGTGGTCATCACCATGGAAAGGTTACCCTGGTTCATTAACTTTAATTACCCTTCCTCCTGGACTCAGGGCTCCCAGTGTTCCCTGCAAAGAGCAGGTCCCTTTGTGCACATAAATTCTCACAGCTCACAAAACCCACATCACCACAACAGCTTCATTGATAGCTGAGAAAAATAAAAGATTTGGCACCGGCTAAATATCCTCCTGGGGCCTTGCCAAAACGTCAGGCCTGCCTGGAAAGGCTTTGTTGGCTCACATGAAATTTAATAGCAAACCTGAATGAATCTGATGAAAACTCAGCTTCTGAGAGTTACCTACACCAAGCTGACAGAGTGAAACGGCCCGTGAGCACTGAGGGAGGAGCACAACCACCCAGCTGGTGCCACCGAGAGCATCCCCAGAGTGACACTGGGAACACAAGGGGACACCAACGCTGTGCCAGGCTCCATTTCCACCATGATGGAAAACTGTAGCTCACGCCAAAGAAAGGCTCCATCACTATCTAGACCCAATGACTATCATTTTTTGGTTTTATGCCTTCCTGCAGAACTACATACATATTTTATAGGAAGTTTCTGTACTGAAAAGAGCATTTTTTAATGCATAAATGCAACTGTTGCTGGTTATGTCAAGAAAATAATTTTTCATAGTTCTCCTAAATTTTGCAATGGTTCTCCCATGTTATAAGGAAAAAGTTAGTTGTTAGGTGCTATTCAGAGATTGTTTTTAGTTGGTTGGTTTTGAAATTTTTTTCGATTTCCAATTTTTTTTAAAAGTCAAACTTCAGTATGTTCCCCAACCAGAATCACCCTTCTGTTCTACCTGTTAATTCAGATTTTATGGGAGGGTTATTTTTCCGCCTTGTACGCAGAGATCCAACCAGGACAGATCCAGGATGCAATTCCCACCTCACCAACATATCAGCAAATACTCAAAAGAAGAGGGCAGAGACCACAAACTCCAGACACAGGAGTGAGGCAGTCAGAAGGGAGCCCAGGAATCTCACACCAATATAACTATTCCTACTCTGGCAGCACTGGGGAACTCAAGGAGGAAAGGATTTCTTCCTCTGTATCCAAGCAATGTGTAACACAGCAATAGTGATGCTGCTTTATTAAAGCAAGTCTCTATTCTGCTTCAGGGACAGAGAAGAATTTTCAAACCTACCTGCAAGGCAACAAGAAAAAACATGAAAGCAATTATATTTACCCAAAGCTTTCACCAGCTACGTTTAGGAAGTCAAATTTCTCCTCCAGCATTTTCACCGTATTTCCTCTACATTTATTTCTGAATACAAATTGAACACTTTGAATTAAATATGCTCTGTGGATATTTCTAAACTGCTTGCTCAGACAAAAATGTTTCTGTAATATCTGAATTCTTCTCCTCCCTTACTGTCTGGATGACTAAAGGGTGCCAGGGCACTCCTCAAATTAGAGGACACATGTTCCCAAAATTCAACATATTTCCTGTCGATCTCTCATTAATTTTTATTTTTCAGACAAGTATGTAAAGCATCCCCCTCTAACCCCTGTGAAATACTAAATATCCTGGGGCAGCTTCAGTCCAGGTTCATTCATGTTCTCCAAGACAGTTGTCTATTAACTCTACCTTCCCCATGTGATGAAATCCGGGGTGGGATTTTGGTACAAGTGGGTCTTCCTCATCTGACCAGGGTGTTACATGGCAAATTGCTCTGGCCAGGTTGACAAAAGCTGCTTGGTGTGCCTGAGCCTCCCTGTTTACCTTCTAATACACAGGTACACTGAATACATTCCAATCCTGGTGACATATCTCACTACATGCTTTAGTCAAATGGTATCTCCATGTGTCTGCTAGAACAGTTCTCCATGAAATATGAAAGAATTGTGGACCTACAACACCTCTGCAAGTCATCTGATCCATCAGTCACCTCCCAAACCTCTCACAGCAGGACCAGGCTGCACAGGGAATTACTTAGTTAAACTCTGAGTATCTCCAAGGAGGGATATTTCAGTCTCAGATCTGCTGCAATGACTGATTATCTTCGTTACATTTTTTTTTTATTCCTAATATCTGAAATACGGAGTTTCCCATCCTGCCCTTTGTCCCATCCCTCTGCCCCCCCCCCCCCCAAAATGAGTGTGGTCAGCTCCATGCCCCCACCAGCTACATGAAGACAGCTCTGAGACCCTCCCACAAACCTTTTTTCTACCAGCTGCACAAAAGCAGCTCCCAAAGCATCTCCTCACACATCACAGGCTCCAGCCCTGACCACCCTGGTGGCTCTTCAGTGACTCTCAGTTTGACACAATCCTTATTGTCCCAGAGAGCCCAAACTGGGCACAGGCACACTCCAGATGTGGTCTTGAGTACTAAAGAGAGGAACACCCCCCTCCTTAACCTGCTGGCCATGCTCCTGCTGACACAGCCCAGCAGGAGGTTGGTTTTCATCACCACAAGGACACACCACTGGTATCTCAAAAGCCTTCTGTGAAAAGACATCGCTTCCCCATGTAGAACCACAGATTCAGTCATGTGCCAGCAGCACTGTCCACTTTGTGAGGGGCACTTAGAGCACAAATGTAAAACCAGACCCAAATTTCTGTGCAGTATCACACCCCTCGGTTTCTGAGCCACAGTTCAGCATAGATGTTGGCTGGATCCAAGTTTTTTTTCAGGCTAGGCATAGAGTCTTCCTCTCCAATGTGAAAGCACCACGAAGTTGAGTAACCTCCAGGATTCAGCAGCTGTTTGTGTTTCAGAGCTTAGAAGCCATCTGTGTTTTGTTTCAGAGATCCCTTCATCTTGTACACAAGTCCTGTCTTTAAATATCTTATGGATAACAGTGTTTTCCTCAGGCAAAACAGCATCCTTCATGTCTGCTGCTCTCTCTTCATCTTTTTCATCTTTCCATGCTGCTTTTGAACCAGCCTTGTCATTTCCACTGTGCTGCCCACACATACCATGGGCATGCTGGGCCCAGGGCTCTGGATCTCCCTGTTTTCCCAACCTACAGCTTTGTTCTCACTTATCCAACAAAAGGAGGAAAACAGAACTCCTTCCAGCAAAAGGAAAAGCAAAATAACGTACAAACAAAATTAGAGCAGTCGCACTTCAGTGAGTGAACAGAGGTAACAAATCGATAAACACCATTCCACTAATATTTTCCCCTCAAAAAATTATTTCACTTGCCAAAAAGAAGAGAAATAGAGACCCAAGAAAATCATCCTGGTTGTTTTGCTATTGTTTCTACAACAGGTTCATTGGAAAACTTCAGCAGGCTTTAGCTTAATGAACTGAAAGCTGAAAGTTGAAAAAAGCAGGATATAACACAAGATTGTTTTAAACAGGATGATTTCTATATAGTCTATAATTCTGTTACCAAAATAAACTGTGTATCTTTATGGACTGCACTGTGATTCACACAAAACTGTGCCCGTCCTATGAGGGCAGAGGAGATCAATTCCACCTTATCTATGGAATTATAACCCAAATCTCCAAAACACAGCACACGTATTGCTCTAAAACACTGATGTTATTCCTGAAAGTTTGAATTTGGCAATTCACTTATTCATTCCCACTTTCTTCCAGAATAAGCACTGGAATTTTGAAATGCGTGCCATATCTGAACTCTAAAGAGGCCTGGGAGGGCAGACTCAAAGTTCTGTTAACAAAGTACCAATGCCAGATCCCAACATCCTCATCCAAAACTGCATTAGGGCTCGATGCCCCTGGGAACACAGTTCCACACACAAGCCTGTGTTTTACTGCTCAAGTATTTCACCAGGGCCTGCATAAACAGCCTTCCATGACTGACATTCAGCACACACCACTGTGTTCCTGTGCAGTTTTGGGGTTGTTTGGAGGATACTTTTGGTTTTAATTTATGTACCTGGGTTGTGACTACCCAATTACCTCCCCTTCCTTGTATAAAAGCACAGAGAACTCTCTAGTTTCCCAAAGGGAGAACTCCATGAGACCTAGACCTTGCAGGAAAAAGCAGGAATAACATAAGCCTTCTGCTTTCATTTAGATTCTAGAGCTTTCAAGTACCTAACAGTGGTTTCAGCTCTAGTTTATGTTTCTGCACGTGGCTACCAAACCCAACCTCCTAATTCTGCCATCTAGAGTCATTCCAGTCTGGAGTGTTAATATGATTAAAAGCATGGAGGGCATTATGAGAACCAGTAACTCTTCATTTTTAATTTATTTTTTATGTAAGAAGACAAAACATGCTAAAAGGCAGCTTAGACCAAGTTAGACTATGTCCTACCTGAAACTCATAAACAGAGTCTCAGTGACTCAATGCATCAGCAGGAATGTAAGATCTAGCTCAGCTGCTTCCCAATCCATATCCTCTATCCTAACACCAACACATGCATCCAGCAGGCTCAGTGCTATTTACCAAATTAAAATTAAGCATATTTTTGTAGTCAGCAATGACTGGTTAATATTTCCTTGAGGTTAATCAAAACACAGAACTACTTGAAGCTCAGTTATAGCTACAGCAGGTCTGGCCATCAGAGATGGAAATTTGCTTCCAACACGTATTCTACGTGACATGAAACTTCAGAATCTCCTTATAAGTATGATTTTGGTGTTTCACTTCATTTTCGAAAGACTAAAGTTGAAGAAAACATTTGTTTTTGAGAAGGACCTCACCTCTCTAACAAGGAGTGCAAAGTGAGATGAGTTTTCAGTTGCCAAAGAGGAAAAAAAAACACAACTCAGCAAGTGCGTGGGTAAGGTAGGGAGGATGTCTTTGAAGGAAAGAGTACACCACTGCTCCTTTTTCCATTAACACTGGATTTGCTCAAGGTTAGCCAGGAAGCTTTACAGCTCCAGTCTGTAAAACACATCCTGACATAACTGGCTCAATTCCCATCAGCTCATTAAAAACTACCTATATTCAAAAGGAAAACTCCAGCAATCACCAGTGGCTGGTTTTAAGGATAACAGCTCCAAGAACTCCCCCTGGCCTGTTATGACCCAAACTAAATGGCAATACTTATAATCTCAAAAACATTTTGGCTTGTACAAGCCTCAGTGGACCTGGATGCAAAACTAAGAGCAACTTCCCAAACAGCCCACAGAGAAACTTTGGGAAGGTATCCCACCACCACTGGACAGAGCTGCAGGAAGAAAGGGCCAGCATGAGAGGGGGAGATCCAGCTCTCCTACACTGGGACTCCACCCCTGTGGGTGCTCTCCAGCCACTTTTGTGCAATTGAAAAAAAAATATATGTATATAGACAGATGGTTTTTATTGCCTTATTAAAACAGAGTGAAAGGTGAAGTCCAAGGCAGATCTTACAAGGGCTTAAGAAAACCAACAGCAATGGAAAGGAAGGCTCACACTACCAGGGATATATTATTTTCACAAGGTCTGATGGACTATCATTTCCAAGTTAAGGATCACGTTACTTCCAAGCTCTAGTGAAACACTCACTGTCTACTTATTCCCGAGGCCACTAGGGAGCGTTCCCAGCCTCTTTGTAGGGAAACACCAGCGATCCTCCAGCAGCGTTTTGTTCTAATCAATCTCAAACCTCTTCCACCAAAAAAAAAAAAAAAAGTTTGCTTTCATACACAAAATAACTCGAGTGCTTCCTCCAGAGCTGTAACTACACTGTGAGCACAAGCCAGAGACTGCAGCTACATTTTTGCTTGTTCACTATGACTTAGCAAATTACTCCTGAAGGTGCTGCCCTGTCACATGCTCTGGTCCCGTCCGTGTGACCACAACAGATACAGTCACAGGCACTTTTCTGCCAACTCCCTCCATGCCACCCTATATTCCTCTCCATTAATCACACCCTGATCTTGTTTCTCCTTTCCCCAGAACAATCCTCTCACTCATACAGCAAAGTTTCAGGCAGATGCTTTCCTTATTTTAGCAAGGGCTGACGTGCCACGGGAATCTGATTAAATTAAAGCAAGACAAAGATACATAAAGTCATGGAGAACAACTATCACTGGAACTGTTACTGATACACAGCCCCCTTTCTTTTCTGTGCAGGTTCTCTGAAGCAGAGGTTGAACCATTCTTTAAACTGCTACAAGAAACAATTTTTGTAAAAAAAGTCTAACAAATTATATTTAACAGGAGTTTCTTGCACACTGTGGAAATTAGAAGCCACTCCAACCAAAATACAAAGAATGTTTCAACACATCAGATCTATTGCTTGAGCTCTATTCCAAAGAGCACAGCCTGTAGCAGACAAGGGAAATTATTATCCTTAATTTCTCTTTTCTTGTTTGAGCTCCTGCTCTAAGAGGGTAGGAGGGACAAAAAATAAAAACCAATTGTTCTTGGTTTCTTAGTTAAGCCAAAGCAATGGCTAAGGCGTAACAGAGAATTAATAGGGAAGAAGGGGTGGGAAAGGCAGTTGGAATATAGTTCCAGAGAGAAAGCAGAGTATTAAATCCAGCTATTAGAAAGTGCAATTTTTTTTCCTCAAAACCTGAAAAAAACCTCAAAACCTGGAAAACAGAGGATTAAATAAATAAGTTAATTAAGAAATGTAACAACTACTCACCTGTCTGCACATCTATAACCATCTGATGGCCACCTCTCATCCCTGGTCGACTGTCTTCCCCATCACCTTCAAAAAAGAGGGAGGAGAGGGTTTTCCATTATGAGATTTTTTAAACCAAGGAAAGGTACAACCTCAATACAGAAGCAGAGCAACTTAGTAACTCACCCTTCTTGAAGCATTACCTTAAAGCTTTCATTAGCTTAACACTTTTCCCAGGTAATATTCTTCTGTGTGTTATAAAACTGTAAGAAGTTTTATAACGAATTATCTGGTGACTGACAGTACAGAGAGCAAAAGTTTATACTCTCCTGCAACTCTGAGTACCTTGGAAAGGAACTCCAGAGTTCCTGGAGCCACACAGGTGCTCACAAAAGAGCTCTGAGCCATCCCTCCAGCTCTCCAGCAGTGAGGACACAGCCAGCCTTTGGCTCCTCTTCCCTCTCTCCCCACCTGAGAGTTGCCTGAGGGCTGAGCTGTGAGAACAGACACTCAACTGACAGGGTAATGAACCCCTGGGATGGGAGCAAGGAGGTGATGGAGAGACACAGCACAGCTGCCTTTGCAACACTTATCCTCACACATAAGGGAATCCCAATTGTCCCATTAAAGCTCCTTTCCAATCTCTTTAGATATCTTAAGCTTTCAGGACAGGTGTCATCCACAGGAAGCAACACTAGCAAGATAACCCGTGTTCTGTTGGAAGAGAAACCTGCTTGAATTCCTGATAACCCTTCCCAAGGGGTTTGGGGACACTGCTCCACACTTGGCAGTTGTCACCTTGGATCCTACATTTGCTGTGTGACAGTGAGTTTTGTACTCTGTAGTCAAGGATCCTGCTACAAGTCTGGTTTCTGCCTTGAGAACAACACAGAAAGATTCTGCAGTTTACATTTACTACATAACACATAAAGACTTCAAAAGATCTCATTCAAAACACGCCCTGTTCAGACAATGTATTTATTTGCCACTCTTGGCTTTGAGTTTGAGTCAATTCCATTCATTAAATCCAGTAACACAGATAACTGTTCTCATGTTTAACCTATATCCTGAGATTTGGTACTGAACTGATGATCTGCCCTTGAAGTTACTGCAAGTATTCCTGCAGTCTTCCTTCCTCAACCAGAGACCAGGCTGCATTTCACTGACTCTGCGGACAAATGCAACTTTTTCACAGAAAAAAACATTCCCTAGAAAACCTGTCCTAGAGGAGCCTTTCTTGCATCAGCATCATTTTCTTGCTCAGTATTCTCAAAGGAACAAGACAGAACTCACATACTGCCAGTTCTATCTTAAGAAATGTCCTTACCTTTGGTGCTTTTGGGGATAATCTGCCCCCAGCGAGGTTTGTACTCTTGCTGACTGATATACTGATTGAATAAGCCATCTGCAAAACAAAAGTGTTGCTGGATAAAGCATTTATACTTCCATTATAGCAAAATCACTTTTCATGTGGGTAACTTCAGCCTTACTCAAGCCAGTTTGCCACTCCAAAGCCTTCATGTTCAGTGAATGTGCCATTATATGTCACTTAGTTTGTTAAACTTTTGTTAGTTTGTTAAACTTTTGTTAGTTTGTTAATGAACTAAATGTGAAAGCACTAAAATAAAAAGAATACTTGCTACTAGATCAATCAGGAATTATCCAGTTTGCCTGCCAGGTCATGCCAAGTGTCTATAAATCTCCAGTGTGGTGTATTTAATTAAGAATAGAATCCCTACCCCTTATTTAAGCAAAAAGGAAAGTTGCCAGTGCATATAAAATTCAACCATTTTAGTCCATGTGAAGTTAAAACTAGGTCAGACAGCATCTCTGGAGCTTCATCTGAGAAGAAAAGGGAAGTAAAGCAGATTGTTTAAATGCTCCGATATGGGACAAACGGGCATTGGATGAAAAACAAAATAATAGTTTACATTTTCTTCAGGGAGTTAAGCGAGAAGAGAAACAGAAGATGTGTCAGGTCACAGGGCAGATATGCCAACTGCAGCATTTTGGTGAGAAACACCAACTCCAGCACTTTATCCACGCTCCCCTTGTGCTTTCCTCTCCTTGGTACACCTTCCACACGCCACCTCTTCAGCATCCAGAGGCCAGCTCCTAATTCTGGTTCTAGGTTATCAGTCTATCACATAAGCATTCATCTTTTGAAAAAGAGATTCAAAACACCCACGCCCTCCAGGACTGCTCTTCAGTCTGGGAAGGGCTTGGCAAACCTTTGGGGAACTTGGTGCTGCTGATCTTCAAATGTCTTCTCTAAAAAAGCCACCTCACCTTCTGCAGGCACAACAAACTCTCAGACAGCACTGCTGTCCTGGCTGCATCCCACCCACCACCTCAACACACAAGCCCCTCCTGACAAGTGTTTGTGCTGCATTTATGCATTGCCTGAAAAAAAGAAGGGAGTTCAGGCAACCAACATCAATTAGTTTTTAGTTCTTTTGACCACAGTAATTTCGGCTTTGAGGTAAGAGTTTAACAGATGATGGATGCCTCTGTTTATTTATAGAATGATCCTTACTGAACACATTCCTATTTATTTACAAAAAGGTAAAAATCTTTGCTAAGCATGACACAAGGTTCAGAGAATATTTTAAAGTGTTTCCTGGCATCCTGTAGTTTGTCGTGACTGAAATCCAGGTTTTAATTAAACTCCAAGCCGGCAAGTATTTCCTGGGAGAAGATGAATGCTCTATTTAGAGACCATCTAATAGGAAAACAAGGGCACTCAAGAGCTCCTGAAAGGTGCTGAGTTTGGTCTAAAAACACAGAACTTCCATAAACTCAGCTGTGCAAGTTTTTCAAAATAAATACTCTGAAAACAGGGCAGGTTTTACTTTCACCTCAGAGCCAAAACCATCAGCTCTCTCCCCGCATTAGGTAATCGAGGAAAGCCAGAAGTTTGCTCAATGTATGTAGAAAGTGGTTTATTTTGGGTTTAATAGCAGGGTTCTTAACTCCCACTTCTTCAGCATTTATGAAGTTGGGACAACACACGAGAGGCTTGAAGCTTGAGATCTCATAAATTCTGATTCAGAAAAGCCAACTCTAATAGAACAAATGCATGTGCTGTAAGAAATCCCATAGTGACTCAGCCACAAACCCAGACAGAAACGCAGCCTTTTGGTTACTGTTACAGCCCTGGGTCTGCACGACACAAACCAAAACCGTATTTACCCCGATGGCAGCCAACAGATAATTGGACATAAATAGCTCCAAAGGATGAATTACACCACATAGGATCTGAAAGGGTCATTTAACCTCTCTCCCATGCTCAACACCCACAGGCTGCACTTGTCAAGATACGACACTTCTCCCCTACTGTGCCTTCAGCCTCTTTTAATAATGCTTCTTGTCTTCCATGGGACACTGGTTTGGAAACACTCCAGCTTGCTTCCCAGAAATGTTTCTTTCTGCGGGGAGCAGTTCCACATTCATTCTACTTGTGTTGCAAACCAGCAGCAGCTTGTTTTGGAAGCTGAATCATCACCTGTCTGACACCACCAGGGACCAAAAAAAAAAAAAAAAAAAAAAAAAAAAAAAAAAAAGGAGGATTTCTAGGTGGATTCTGCACCCAATGCCAGACCTACACCAGCACACTCCTTATGTTCCTTGTCAGGATGGCTCTGCTGACCAAAAGGTCTCCAAAGCTTCTCCAAGGATCAGATCTAGGCCTGCTCAGCTTTGTCAGCTGTTCCCAATGAATCAGGAGTTTAAAATAAATTTCAAGACTCCTGACCAAAAAAAAAAAAAAAAAAAAAAAAAAAAAAAAAGTGTCAAGTGGAAGTTTTTAAAGGAAGTTTTCCTTCACTCCAGAGACCTCTCACTTCAACGTCCATGTTTACTAAAATTACAGACAAAACCTTGCTCTGTACTATTTTCAAGCTCTTCTCAGCAAGTCATGACGCATTTTGGATGTAACAACATGAAGTTCACAGTGGTTAAAGCTCAGTAAATTCTGCCACTCTGATAACCTGAGCCTTTATTTTGCCAGCCAACTGCAGGTTACCCAGAAAGGATTAGGACAAACACCATGGACAAAAATATTTAACTTGTTGAAGCCAATCAGGAACAAGTTGTATTAAGTTTGGGGGTTTTCTAGACAACACATTTGCAGATAGGATTACTAAAATCTATTCACTTCACTGCTAAGGGCTGAAAAAACTTCAGAGTGACCCATAAGTTCTGGGAGTTGGGCTTTGGATTTTTAAAGAATTATGATTTTTCTCAAACCAAAGAAAAATACCCAGAACACATCCAGCCATTACTTGACAATTTTTTGGGAGAAACAAGGAAAACCACATTTTTTTCTCCAGCTCAGAGCTCTAATATTTTCTTCAACTTTATTCTTCACAAAAATGAAACTAGGTTTGCTCTCAAGTCCCTATAAGATCCCTCTTCCACACAAACCCTACCATTTACTTAGGACAGGCTTTGGATCCCCAGCCAGCCCTTCCCCTCCATATATCTGAGCATACAGAGCAGCAGCCACACTTTCTCAGAACCAAATCCAAACAACATTGGATGGTAAAATTAAGGTATACGAGTCTGTCTAGAGCTCCCAGGGGAATACAGCTGTTCCTGTGCGTCCTGTTCCTGCACATCCTGAGTTTTGGGAGACGTCGGAGCCTGCAGGCTGTGCATCACTACTTCTTGTTTGTTGTGCAGGGCTCACTTGTCACCAGATAAACACATGTCACACCCTGACACGAGCAGTGCCACAAGGAACACCCCAGTCCCTGGAATACTAATACGAACCGAGCAGATCTTCCATCCATTCCAAGCAGCTTTCCATGTCTACAGGAGCTGCAGGCAGCTCAACTAAGTAATTTGCACTCCACATACTCTCTTGCAGGAATATTAAGCAGATTTTTTTTTCCCTTCAATAATATAGGCCCGAGAGCTATAGGAACGGATCCAAATGCGAAACATTTGAACCGAGTCTGTGAACCAGCTGAGATTTAAGGGACCCTTTTCTTTTTGAGAGGAAGTCAGGCAGCTGCCAGAGTTTCCATTTGCCCGTTTTCGAAGTGCAACGCACGAGTCAAAAGAATCTGCGGGCGAAGTGTGGCTGCCTGCCACCGAGCTCTCAAAAGAAATCATCTGGTGATGTGAGGTGGAAGACAGCGCTCGTCATTAGCAATGCAAAAGAACAAGAGTTAGCTCTGCCAGCGCTAATTCTTGACCACCTACTCTTTTTCTACATGACTAAGCCTATGGAAATGGCCCTGCGAGAGATGCAGCGCGTCTCCGCTTTTTCAATACCCACCACTGCAAAGATCGGCCTCTCCAGGAGACATTTTAGGCTGAACTGAGTGTGCAGTATCTCTGTCAACCTCGCTGCACTTCTGTTTGTGCCTTTAAGGCAATGAACTCCCAGATCAGCGAGCGGTCAGGAGTTCACATATTCATGCCCGGCCTGCAGCAGAACAGGCCGCTCTTTGAACGATTTCAGGGATAATTTAAGGATCTGTATGTCTCAATTAACTCTACACTTCAGCTACACTACACAGACACGGGACCAAAGTTAATCCGCTTTTATTTGGAAAAGCAACACATCAGAGAGAGGAGCTCAGTGGTAAGAACACCCACACCTTAGAGACTAAGCAGCAGCTACGGAGACTTCACAACAGAGCTGCTAAGAAAGTAAAATGGTAATAAATCATCGTAGAACAGCCCGGGTTGGAAGGGACCTTAAAGATCAACCAGTTCCAACCCTTATGGAAGGGTCAGGTCCTTATGGACAGGGACACCTTTTATCAGACCAGGTTGCTCAGAAAATGCTGAGAAGCTTAAGATATGCAGAGCAGACTAAGGACAGTGGAGCACCACAGGGAGCAGGAGGTAGGAAAACTGCAGGAGAACGTGCTAAAGGCTGAAGACATCTACTCCCATCCCATCCCACCAGCACCAGTTAAGTACCAGTGATATTCAACACTTTGACTGCCACCTTGCACAACTCCTGACAAACTATTCCAGCTGCAGTTTTGTGGTTATCAGTAGAGGTTTGTCCTGTCCACTGTCCCATCACAGCCTAAACAGCTCCATGCCCAGGTTTGCCATGAGGCAGCACGAGCACCAGTGCCAGGGGACACAGTGTCCTGAGTGAGGGCACAACTGACCCAGTTAGGGAAAACCTGCAGTTGTGTCAGCTTAAAGCAAATATGGGCTGCAGCCTCCGTGTCTCGGGATAGATGGTACTTCCCTCCGGAGGGTGCTGGGAGGCGACAGAGCTCAAGAGCTGAAGGCAGCATAAAGAATGGCAGGAGGATGGGGGAAGGAAGGTTAATATATTCCAAGACAAGCAAAATCATTAAGGATGACCAACAGAGCAATGGGAGATGTGCACGCTGACATTTAATTTCAGCTGGCCAGGTGCCGGATTAAAGTGCAGCAAAATAAACACCCTTCACACATATTTTTCTGTCCCTCAGAAGCAGTGACAAAACAATGATGCTCTTGAAGACTCTCCTGCTAAATTACCCACCGTCTGTTGTGAGCAAGACATGTTTCTGTACTTGCTGGAATAAAAAAAAGGACTGATAAAACAAGCTACAGTATATTCCTCCCATTTGCTTAAGGGTTGCTGAGTTCCTCAGCCTTCCTAGAGGGAATGATCTCAAGAACCAGGGAAGCAGGACTGTCCACATCAAATCTGACACAGAACAAGTGTCTGTTTGTCAGACAGAAGACTGCAGGTCTTGTTTTGAACTACCAGGAGAGTCCTTTGCCAGTACTTCCAGCCCTGGAAAAGCTGAGCACTGTGGACAGCAACCCCGCTCTCAACATACACCAGCTCAGCTCAAGTCCTAGGGGAAAACTGCTGGATGAAATAAATGTCAAATATTAAGTAGAAAAGAAATAAAGATATAACAAATTTAAAAAAAAGTTACAAACATTCACTTCATTAGTGCCCAAGAAAAAAAGTCCATTTTTGAGGGAACTTTTTCAGCACATTCTAGACTTTGAGTGAAATTCTATTCGAGCTCCTACCCCAGCCTGCAATGAAGTGGAAAGAGGAGGGCCTCCAGGCATTGAGATTAAGTCACAGCCAAAGCTGTGCAATGATAAAATCATCACCATCAGCACAGAGCACTCCTCTGGCTGCTGTAGCATCCTGGTGGGCTCATCAGCTCCCCCAGGCACTCGTGTCTTTGCGACACAGACAGTAACAGCCAGCCACAGCTCCCTGCTGCTTTTCCAGCCTGCAATCCTCCCTTGCCCTTAAGATTCAGGAGGAAGCTGCCAGTTGCACAATGTCCCTGCATTGCAGGAAGCTGTTCACGCTCCCATCCCAGCCAACAACACTCCACGGGCTCAGGAGGGCAAGGATGAACGCTGTTCTCAGTCTCAACACTTGTAGCTGCTCCTGGAGCTCAGCACAGGGCAGGGCTCAGCTGCTCTGCCTAAGAAACCTTGAGCCAAACACACAGAAAACCACTCACTGCAGTTCTGGACGACCTGTTACAATAAGCTCCCTAAAACTGTGCTCAGTTGAACGGCTTAGTCACAAAAAGATGGTGGATTTTCATGGAAGACAATTCTTGATTTTAAAGCTATTACTGCTATCAAATTCTGAGAACCACTACCAACTTCAGTGGTACAAGCCCCACTGCTGGAGTCAAGCAGGTACACCGGCATCTATCCAAAGGTATTACAAAATGACTGATTAGCCCAGAATCAGATAAAAACATCTCTGGTGCCAGATATCCATGAAATTGGTTCACTAAGTCCCTGACTCTACTGGCATCAGACACACAGTTCTCCTCTCATGCCAGCACAAGTGTCCCATGAGGAGTGACTGCACATATTCAAACAGCACTACACCCACAGCAGGAGCACCACTCTTTTATCAGACTGCAATCCAAAACCGCTGCACAGGTCTTGAGAGACACTTCAGTGCAATAGCCCAACTCTTTCTGCATCCCATTTTAACAATGGAAAATACATCTCCTTCCTTTTAGGAGTTGAGAGCTGTTTATACACCATGTTTTTAAGAAGAAAGCTTCCAAGTAAAAGATTAATAGTATTTCCAATGAAACCAACAAGGTCCTGCTCTGCAAGGGAAAACAGGCTTTGCCTCTAGTCACTGACTTCCACACCATTCTCCAAGGATTATTTTCCCCATAAGAAAAAACAGCACTCTCATCCAGACACAGATGAAAACTTCTGCCTGAACACCAACTTGGTGGCAAGTTCCAACCAGAAACCATGATCCACATCACCACGGAGAACTCCAGCTGTCAGCTTCCCTACTCACCACTTCAGTGACTTTCCTGATAGTCAAGCCCACCCTCAGCTTGCCAACACTTAGATGAAAAACTTATCTTTACCCACTCAAGTGCACCTCGTTGTCATCTCTGGGGGAAGGAGACTCCAAAAGCAGCAGTGACAAGACATTTCATGACTGAATTTTTAGCCTTCGTCACACAACACACTCACAAGCCCAAAAGCTGACAGCACACCACACCAGACACCAAACAGCACACAGACCAGCCAATTCTACTACAAAGCACATTAACACTCAAAAAAGGCAATATTTCAATGGGGTGGTTTTTTATAATTAATTTTTTATAGTTAACATATCAGACTCCTCTGAGCCTCTTACCGTTCACAGCTTTTTCTATCAGTTCTTCACAAGCATCAAAGTCTCCCTTCAACACCAGCTTGTCGTGGAGGTCTGTCAACATGGGGTGCTCCAGAGCAATCTTGGTTTTCTTCTGCAGCGACTCGAAAGCCTCGGTGTAGTTGTGCTGCCGAAAATGCTTTAGGCAAAGGCGAATGGCTTCCTGTTCACGGTACTACTGGAACACAAGAAAACCTATGAGACATGTAGATTTTTCCTTCCACCAGCACTGCTGGGAGCTACCTGTGAACCTGGAGCAGGATCTCTTGTCCACGCTGTACAAATTGCTCGCCAGCTCACAGAGGAATGCTGTGTGGACCACATTACAAGCTGTGCAGGCATTTACTTTCCAACGGTATAGAAGTTATACAGCTTGGTATCATCCAATTTAATGAGCGTACAAGAAGAGAGTGCACAGTGTCCCAGATCTCTGGAGTGACCATTAGTTCCCCCCCATCTGCTTGGCCCTGCTGTTCGAGGCCTACACGAAGCGCAGAGCAGGAAAAAGCCTTCGCTATCAGCGTTACATAATTTGATTGTATGACTCTTACATAACAAAATAATTTAGAAGAGTAAGTAGGTCACAGCTTTTCTAGGAGCAGAAGGGAAAAAAAAAAAAAAGCCACAAGAATAGGAATACTTGCAATGACCACCACTCCTGCAATGGAAAGGCTGAAGGCTGGCCCTAAATCCTGCGGGTTCGTGAGGGTTTTGGATCAACGGCAACAAGGATTTATGTGCACAGCAAAGTTTTAACTTCTAAATATTCCCCTGAATCTTGAAGCAGAACCTCTCTGAGCCACAGTTGCCCATATCCCACCTGACTGTGGAAAGGGGTGACTAAGGTGAGAGAAACCCACACTGGGTCCAACATCCCTGCACAGACACGTGAGGGAATAGTAAACTCTGAGTAAGACCCACAGTTTGTGCTGTTAACCAACCAAATCTTCCACTGTGTTTTCAAAGCTGCTAACAACATGCATAAGAAACACAGATTTTTAAGGTGATAAGTAGCAGAACCACTTATTTTAAATAGACTCTTCAAACCTAAATTCTAAGGCATTAAAGAAAAAAAAACAACCTCAATTTCCATCTTTAACACGCAACTACTGTGGTAAAAAGCAAATGTAACTTTAAGCAGCTATAAGATTGATTAAATTACAGACAAGAGATTTTAATCCTAAGTGGACACGACTGCTAAAAGTGAAGTTTATGGTATTTAAATGAATAGAATCTTTGTGAAAGCCTGGAACTAACACTGACTCTCAACAAAAAATTAGTGCTCTCAGAATAATGGCTCGATAGCAAGAATTTCACAAACTGAAGCGGCTAAAAAGAAACACGGCCATGTGATATATTTTTAGTTCTTAATCCATCAGTATTTCACAGCTGCAAATAGCCAGAACTATGCATTTTTAGAAAACCAGTTCCCAGCCCACATGAAAAAGGCCAAGGACACGTACTGATAAGAATGCAAGGCTGCAGCAAAGGAGTATTGAAGCTAAAACAGTTTTACAGCACAACTGGCAAAAAACAACTGTTTTTTTGTCTTTCCAACAGATATCTAAGACACTGTCTTTAAGAAATGTTCACTTACATCAAAGCCAAAACCAAATTAGATCCCTGTTGTTCAAAGGGATGGCAAGCAAAAGCAGAGCTGCACACCAGTAACAACCAGCTTCTGCTTTTTCAGATCCTCCAGTTTAGAAATTAGGTAAAACTCAGACTTGCTGTATTTCCACTGAGCTTGGCTTCTAAAACAGGGAAAGACTGCTGGGTGCAGGTTGGCCACTCAATACCATAGAAAAGTTTCTATTCAAGTGACATCATAGTACTACTTCAGAAGTTAAATATGAAAACCTCTTTTTTATGGAAAAAGGTGTATAAAAAGCACGTAAAAGGCTCCCTTATAAATGCTGTCATACAGGTTTAAAGAGATGACAACCCAAATAATAGCTCTGATCTGAAGCTGTAAATAATTCCTATGGTTAAAAACGTAACAGCAGCATGAGACCAAGATATTAACACTGTCAAACACACTCGTAGAATTAAAAATAAGTTCGTGTGCTCCTTATTAAACTGCCACTTCTTAGGTGCTGAAGTTTGCCCACTCTTCAGGAGAAAGGGATAAGGCTTTTGTGAGGCAGTAGGCTGAGCTGGACAGCAAGGAGAAAGCAGTAGGGGGGAACTGAGGAGTGTGCTGGCTGCTTTCAGTCCTTATCCCTTACCCCCAACTCCACTACCTGCAGGAAAGGGAGGTTTTGCTGGCACACAACAAAAAGGACAGGCAACTTCAAGCAGAACCTTCTTCTCATCTGATGTCACAGGCAGTAAAGAAATACTAGATTTCAAAGCCTCTGAGATTCCCAAAAACATGCATGAAAATATTCACAGCAACTCAAAGAAACAGGTCAACCTTCCTGCCTTTCCCAAAACATGGGTCAACACATCCTCCTATGTGGATCCAGCAACAGCGGCCTCTCAGGGTTGGGAGGGAAGAGAACATTAGTGGCACATGCACTCATCACCAAAAACTTGGCAGCTGATCCTAGCAGAGCCCAGACCATCATGACTAAGTCTCTGCCTTGCTGCTTTGGGGCTCTCAAGCTTTAGGAGAACAATGCTGGCACCCCCTGAAGAAGCTGTCACTACACTCATGCTGACCATGAAAAGTGCCGATGGAAGAAAACAGATGCAGACATCATCATCAGATGGCTCCCAACCAAAAAAAAAATACAAATCAGAGCTTTCTGCTTGCAGTAACTGGTCCAAACTGCCAGACACAGCACCATGTGCAGAGGCAGCAGAGAAAACCATCAGCAGCTTCTGTCAAGTTGACTCTTCAGAAGTCGACATCGATCATCAGCTGACTAATGACCACACCACCACTTGGATCATAAAGCAGCTACAGACAACTTGTCCTGTGCTTGTTAGGGTTGCATTTAAATCCTCCCTGCAGAAGCTCGTGATGTTGGTTTAAGTGGGTATGAGCCAGACACCACGGTCACACATTTTCCTCACCACACTGGCAGCACCATGAACTGGTGGAGAGAGTCTCACTGCTAATCACACACAGTCTCTATCCCCTTCTAAGCTTTTCCTTTTGGAAGCAGAGATACATTGCTCCACTATTCAGTCTTATTCAGCTGGGAAGGATGTCTCCTCTGCAACACAATATGAATCTCATTAATTGTTCCAGAAGATCCAGTGCATAACATGCAGCAACAAAATGAATTCCGGTTGTCAGTGTGCACTTCCCTCCCACAGGAAAGGCGTCTCTTGTACTCAATTAAACACTGTTTATACAAATAACATTTGGAACCTTCTGAACTATCAAAGTGACAAATGGCATAAATCATCTCATCTCACAGTCCAGCAGCATCGGCCCCACTCTGTTCCAGAGTGTTCAGCAAAAACACAGAAAGAGGGAAACAACAAAAGTGTAAGGAGCTGCAACAGGAAAGACACCAACACGGATTCTCTTTAAAACAAGCTCATTATATACCCTGTAACAAAAGCTGCACCTCTAACCCGAAAGCCTCTGCGCCCACGTAGCTCTACGGACTGGCACTTTAAAAGAATGACTAATCAAAAGGCAAAAAGAGAGGGGAAAGGGAATCTGGTTTTGTCAAGATTCATTTCCCTTCCAATACAAATACTATTTTCCTAATATTGTCCCCTTTGAGTAAGCGTTTCTTTGTTTTATGTTCTTCTTATGGTGTCTACGTGGCAGGTTTTTGTGGTGGTTTTGGGGTTTCTTGAGACTGTTTTGTTGGTTTCTCAAAGAGAACAAGTAGATGCAATTCAAAAAGATTCCCTTCGAGTCAAAGTCAGCCATGTGGTCTGAGTTTTTGCTGGTTCTGATATTCAAGGAGTGAAAAGGTCACATCAATTCCAGGAAGACAAGTTTCACAACATCCTGAGACCGGGAATCTTCAAACAAAAAAGGCATCTAAAATGCAGGCCTACCTTGCTGTACCAGTTGAGGCACGGCTGGACCACATCTGGATCATCAATGCCATTAAGTTCAACATACCAGATACTAAAATTGAAGCTAGGCCCCCAGGACAAGAGTGGAACTGGAGAAGAAAGGGAAAGGAGAAAAAGGCTGCATAAACATCAAACAACCACTGCATTGCACAGTACTATTGCAACAGAATGCTCTTAAAGATTACACAAATTTCAGTATTTCAGATTTGACTTAAGTTCTAGTTTGTTTAACTAAGCTTATGAAAATTACTGAATACATCATGCTCAACTTGTCATTTAAAGCAACCTGTGCTGAGCAACATTAACACAGCAGATCATTACAAAGCAGAAGCTTGCTTTAAGCAAAAGAGCAAAAATACTATCATTTAAAACAGCTCCAAGAGGCAACAAGCTTTGACAAGGCTGGGAATCACGAGCACACTAGCGACAGTATTTGCTCCTCATAGTACATTTATTTCCCCATTTGTCAGCAACAATTATTTTCCCTAATGGTGAAGACAAGAAGCTTGGGTATTTTAAATTTTACAAAATTAGTAACATCTGCAAGTTGTGGAGGAGGGAGGGAGGGATAACTGTCAGTTCCCAATTTAAAAACTCTAATTTTTTTTAAAGCTTTAATCTGTGCAGGTTTATGTTGAAACTATTTTATCTGAGTATTGGAACAAATGTACTTAAAATACTAAAGGACCCATGAAAGACATTGCAGCCTCTCACCTACAGCTCCTCTACCACTCTGGGTTAGTATCTGAGGCCTTGCACTGATCTCAGGATTAATCTGCAGGTTAAGACTTGGTTCTGCTTTTTGAAGCAGCTCCAACTCCCCGAAAACTTGTGTGTGAACTCTGACTCCTAAAAACTGCAGTGAAATCAAGTGGTTTCAATTCAAATACTTTTGTTTCCTTTGTATTTGACTGTAACTGATAAACAGGAAAAGGCAGTATTAGAGGTGAATGTGCAGTTACCAGCAACAGCAAGGAGTCCACTACCTCCTCCCTTCCACTGTTTTTGCCACAGAGAAATTACTTGTTGTCTTTCAAACCACTATCAAATACCACTGAGATTACTCTGTTGAACTAAGGTTTTTCTGACCTACTCCTACTCCATGAGGGAACAAAAAACCCCAAGCTTATCAAAAAGTTGTTCCTGAGCTCTTAAAGCTTCTTAAGTATTTATACTTCAAACAAGCTACATCTATTATTTTCTGCAGTGTGTTTGGGCACAAAGCACATGCTCAAACACCTGATTTTCTTGAGTTTTAGAGGGTGTATTTACAAACCTATTTCTAAAGGCTCATTATAACTTCTGGGAACAGCCATCCAGAGTAAAGATTTTTTAGAAAAGATCCAAAGAGACTTTGTATATGCAACTCTTAACTGACTTTAATATCCATAAGTAGGTACTTTCTATGTTACAGCTCTCAAATCATCTTTTCCAAGAGCTTATTTCTACTTGATTGTTCAGCACACAAAGCAAAGCAAGATGCTTTCAGAACAGGTCCTTTTAGGTGCATGTTTGTGGAGACAAGAGAGATGTGAACTGGTCAGAAAAACCACGAGTCACCTGTCTCCCATCCACAGTCCACACACTCTGCCCAGGAAACTTCCTCTTGCTAAATTTTGTCCTCCACACAAGGTGAGTGCTGCCAATATGGTCCCTTAATACCATAAAACATTCCTACTTCTAAATCCAAGCACAGAGATCAGTTTGATCCCGGATATCCTCCCCATTAATGCAGCAGACTGAAAATACCACACGTAAGGGTAACGCAGACACCTTGGGTCTGTCTTCAGACCTGAACACACAGACCAGACCAAACTGAAGTTAAATCTGATATCTGGTCAGGTACAGAGATCAAAGACCAGCAGCTCACTGCACTGACACACTGAACTAAACCACAGACCACCTCAAATGCACCCAGACCATGAATTTCCTGAGGTGAACCTGAGGCCAATTTCCTCACATCAAGTTTACTGGGTGAAAAACCAAACCAAGTACTACCACCTTCTCACCTCTTTTCAGAGAACACACAGAAGTATCCACCTGTACTTCTCTTCAGCAGTTCTCCTCAGAACTCCAGTGAGCTTCTCCCAGAAAAAAAAAAATTAACAATTCATCTCTTTGTAGCCAACTACAACACCAAAGAATACACTGGGGGGCACAGAAGAATCCTGGACAGCTCTCACAACCACCAAAATGCAAAGCCATCAACTTGCTGACACTTCTCCTCCCCACAGCTAACTCAGCTTCCAACAGTCTTTTTTACAAAAAGGAAACAAAACACCAGAAATGCTGATTTTAACATCAAGACTTTTGTGGTGCAACCATCTATTCCAAGGAAAGTACAGATATTAAACTGCATAGGGAATGCAAGGCAAATGCCTCCCTAGTGCTGAAAAACTCTCCCCCAGACAGAGAAAGCTGAAGCTGATCTTCATCAGCTCCTCCATAGGAGCAGGAAAAGAAACAAAGCAGAAGGGTTGAAAATGGAATGTGATTTCTACTCCAGTTCAGCAAATTCAAGTGTTCTGCTGGATCATCTCCCCACTTTTTATCCTCTCCTCTGGCTCCCAGGAGACCCCTCTCACCCTTTTTTTTTATCCCTCTCCTTTTTGAGGTGTGCTCAGCTCTTCAGACAAATGTCCTGTTAGAGCAGCCAAAATCTGACTTAAACCTGGAAGGAGGAGACACTAAGTGCAGCAAGGAAGTAGTTTTTTCCTGTACATCTTTGAGGTGGAAATACACTGCAATTAAAGGTGTTAAAAGCCCAAAGCTACATTATTCCTCCAGTTTTTCCCATAAAGTCCCCTCAGCATGCCTGTTTTTTTTCTGCAGGTACTACAGCAATCCATCCTGAAACACGTGTAACTGTTCATAACAGTTGAACTGTCACTCCACAGTGAGAGGAGTCCAGCAGAAGGAAAAATAATAATTAAAAAAAAAAAAAATCAATATCCTTCTAAGAAGCAGAAGGCATTTGAGTCACTTAAACAGTTCTTAATCCATACAAGGATGATTTTAGGGGATACTTCTCAGTAATAGCTACGCCTAGACAAGGACTGTGACTCTGTATTAGAGGAGACAGTAGCAGAGGCACTAAAAACAGCACAATAAGTTGAAATACCTCTCACAAGGTGATTTCTGTTTCCCTCATCTATAGGCACAGACAGACAGTGTATGCTTTTAAAAATTAAGAAAACATCCATGAAGAAAAAATTGGTCAGATTTGTTACACCAAAGCTTAAAAATCTTGAAGCCTGGTTAGCAACTCCCATGCTTGTAACAAACTGGCATGAGAATTACACCTAGAATTTTTCATCTTTCACTGCAATCAGTCTTTGCACCTTCTGCTTTCAAGGACACAGCACAGAAAAATCTCTGCTTGGAGGAATCACAAGAGCAGAGCCAAAAACAAAGCTCACAGACATTAAAAAGATTATTTTTTGATATTTTGTCCAGATAAGTATCTTCTTCCCTCTCTCCAGTTCTGTAATGAGGTGCTACATGAAATGTAAAAATTACCTGTTAAGTAGGTCAAAAGCTGCACAACTGGGCATTTCAGTGCTCAGGAACTGAAGTTGAACTAATTAAACTAACAGAAGTGCAAGGCTTCTCTTGACAGGAGGAGAGGGATTATTCTTTCTGCTTTCTATGAGCCTGAAACTTCCTTTGATATGAAAGCAATGGAAGCTGTAGGATGAATTTTACCCTCTCCCAGATCAACCCATGCCAGGTTCCTCCTGCTCTGTCCCTCCCTAAAAACCTCTCTGTATATTAACAGTGGTGTTGTAAGGTCTCTGTGCTGATCTGCAGAATTATAAAGCAAACTCCTGATGCAAATGCTGCCCCAGTGCCAATGCCTTTCCCAAAACCCAAACCTCACTGATCACAGGAACTCTGGTGGTGTCAAGCCTCCAAGAGTCCGAAAGGGCAGATTTTGGCCTCGTTTCCTGGCAGGCTTACGAGGAACACAGCACGGTGCTTGAAATTTGGAGTTACTTTGGCCAACAGCTTGGAAATTCTAACAAACTCAAAACATTTTCAAGCTGTGAATCTGAAAAATAACGGAATTTCGTAACATTGTTTTGCAGTTGTTTCACAGCAAAAAACACTCTCACAATGTCATAGACAAAGTGACACCAGCCATCAACCTGAGGTTTTCACAGGTTTTGGTGAAAAGATCATTTCCAGTTCTGTTCTAGCACAGGAATTTCTTCATGGAAGGCAGCCTCAAGATAGAGCTGTAACTGGTGAACAAGTGACAGCTCAATCCAAATCTAATATTAATGTATATCATATAGGATGCTGACTCATGGAATGGTTTGGGTTGGAAGGGACCTTAAAGATCACTTAGTTCCAACCCCCTGCCATGGGCAGGGACACCTTCCACTAGACCAGGTTTCTCCAAGCCCCTTCCAACTTGGCCTTGAACACTTCCAGAGATGGGGAGTCCATAACCTCTCTGGGCAAACTGTACCAGTGTCTCACCTCCCTCACAATGAAGGATTTCTTCCTAATATCCAAGCTACATCTACCCTCCTTCAGTTTAAGGCCATTCCCCCTTGTCCTATCACTACCTGCCCTTGGGAAAAGGGCTACATGAAGATCCCATTCCAACAAAACAAGCTGCTCATTCCATGTCAGAGAAAAAATCCTGGCAGTAGAAATTAATCAGCATTTCACCATCCTAACAACCTTCAGCTTAGTGCTACACTTCATTACATCAGAACACACTTTCCTGGAATACAATTTACATACTCAGAGAAGAAGTCAGTAATCTCTGCACTGGCCCTCTTAGCCCTGCAGGAACTACTTGCTGCTTTTAGCCCCTAAAAAATAACATTTCCCAAAAACCTAATGCTGGAAGCTTCAGAATAAGAAATTAAAAAAAAAAATGATTTTAACTTCCCTTATGTAGTCAACCTTTAACTCTAATCCTCTGCTACTCTTGAGGTTTCCTAAAGCCAAGTGCTACAGATGCTTCCAAAAGTAGCAGCCAGAAAGAAACCCAAAGAACAACCAAATCCTCTACTTCTCCAAGAACAGGAAACCCCACTGTTTATGGCACACAAATGATTCCTGGATTCTCAGCCTGAGGCTTCCAGTTCCTCAGGCAAACAGGAGGAGATTCAGAAAGCTGTGTAAAACACACCAGAGCAAAGGGCTCCCAGGGTGCCCCTACACAGCCACTATCAGCTGAGTCTTGGCAAAAGAATTACCCAACACATCAAAACACTCCTAAATTCATCTAAATTAGCCAACGGGATCTTTACCTCCTTTTTCAGCAACTACCTCCTTCCCCTATTTTTAACCTTAAACATTTAGTTTTAAAACCAGTCATTCTTGTACTATCTCAGTAGTTAGGAAGGGGAAGATAAATTTACTGAGCAAGTCAAAAGGCTCCAAATTCTTGAATTAAATCCAAGAACTAAGACTCCTGTTCTCTGTGGCCTGCAGGAAGCAAGAAAGAGATCCTCACCCCTGCTCCCATCACACACCCCCACGCCCCCTCAGCAATCCCCTCCAGCCAAACCAGACACCAGGGGTACAATCCTTCTGGTGCCCCTGGATGACATCTTCACCCAGAGCTGAGACACACTATTAGAGTAGCAGGAAGAGAACAAGGGAGGCTCCTGCTGTTGCTTTACGTGTCACAAGCATGTTTGAGAATGAAAGGTTTCAAGCTTTTTTCAAACTCTGACCGGTAATTAGCTTAATGAGTTATTTAAAGCTCTATACAGCAGTTTATAGGAGGACAGGAAGCAGCTTCTCCCACAATGAAGTTGACTCGACAACTGTATTTCTGAAAATTAACTCTGTTTTGCTCTCACTCCCCAGGATTTAAATTATGAAGGTATTATTTCTTATTAACAGGACTTCACTGTGTTCCAAATCTAACCAGCCTACAAGATGATGAAATGGAACAGCTATTGTGGATACTTTGCCTGAGTACAATGAAGTCACGAGTGCCAAGACCGGCACAAGTATCAGAAGAGATTATTTTCTACTCAGAATGCTGAAAAAATGCATTTACCTATCTTAATGAATCGACAGGGGAACATCTGTTCATCAATTTTATGCTTCAAGGTGAATGTTTCTTTGTTATAATCATTCTTTAAGCCACTGTGGGAAAAAATAAATAAGGTTACTAAATCTTACCTTGTATTTTAGAACTACCTAATAAATGCAATCTAGGTCATGCCTGAAACACGAAGCTTGTTTCATATCACTCTGAATCATAAGTACACGTGCTGGACCAATGCCTGGGCTGTTCTCCACCACCTTGTGTCTCCCTGGGAGGCAGCACTGGGTGGTGATTTTGGGAGGGAAATGACTTTGGTTCAGTGCTGCTCCCCCGTCCCTGTGACTTCAGCCAAGGATCTGCTGAACTGAGCTTTTCCATTCTCCAGAGGGAAAAGGATCAAATCTCAAAATTATCACCCTGACAAAGTGCTTTCTGATCCGTTTATGGGCATTACTTCATAAAAATATCAAATATTTAGTAGAATTTATCAAAAATCTTAAGTTCATTTTTACTGAAGATGCAAGTACAGGTCCCACAATGAGGATTTTTATTAAACTTCAGCACAAGTGAAATGACATTAGATATCAATAATTATTACGATACTAAGACCTCTTCCCTCACAATTGTAGGAGCAATAAAGGCAAATTGCAACACTGGTCTATCTAAAGAGGGCAGAAGGGTGGGAAGGGTTGTGGATGGTTTCTATATGGTCATGAAGAATACCTGCAACACAGAACTTCCCATGTTTCCCCATGGCTATTCTGCTTGGCTACAGATGATGTACACCCATACATTCCTGCAGGTGGACTTCTCTTCTGGAGGCCTCCCAAAATAGACTAGTTCTTGCTTCTCTTGTACTCCTGGATATTTAACTCTCATTTCCCTTTCTGAAACAGCAGAGTCCTTAAAAGGCCCTTGCAAATTTACATTGGCAACTACTCTGGAGTTCTGGATAACGTGAACAGCCAAAAGGCTCTTTCTTCAGTCCTCATCCAACCCTAACTACCAAATCCAACTAAACAAAGGAAAATGCAGTTTTTTCCCATTTGCCTGTTTAATTTATTTACCCATTTGAGGAAAGGCAGAGCAGATGACTAGTTCAGATCTTTACAGCTGCAACGAGGTTTTTAGGGAGCTTACTTGGGCTTTTAAAAGCTACTTCACAGTTACGCACCTGGGGAATCATTTCTCTTGTGCCTCAAGCACAGGGAAGGAAGGAATCACAATCCACCAACGCTGCACCCTGCTCTCAGCTCTTCCAAATCCCCAAATTCGCTCTCCACAAATCCTCTGTGGTTAGAGCAGGATCAGGAAGGCTTCCTGAAGTGAGTGTTGGGATTGCTGCTCTGACCTGACCGTAAACATGAGGGCAGATAATTGCAGGATCACAACCACAGCTCTGCTCCACTGTTGGCTGCGTCTGCTCGGGAACCAGGGGGGAAGAGCATTTTGGTCCAGCCTTTACAATTCCATAGCTGATGGAATCATGTCTTACCTGGATAAGAGATCTGTCATATTCTCCTCGTTCATCCCACCAAAAACTTTAAACTTCTTTAAATTGCAGACGTGTGTTTTCTCATATTTGCCAAACGTGATGCTCTGGACTATGGCAGGTCTTTCAAGTTTCAGAATCAAATACTGTGGAAGAGAGAACAGTGGATTTTAATATTAAAGCCAGGGCTGCAAAACACACTAAGGGAGAAGCATTACAGCCTCCAAAAATTCACTTTCATTCTTTTAAGCTTTGTAAACTGAAGATGAAACTTCTCCATTATTATATTTTCTCCTTTGTACTGGAATGAAGAAAAGGGTTTTTTAGGAATATTCCTTTAAAAGCAGTTTATCCAGGAAAAAGATGTGGTTGAACTATCTATTCCTAGCAATTCTATTCAGGACTTACATACGTTCCTTTAAGTTGGACGCAAGACTTCCTGAAATCTGGCAAATAGGATCAAACTACAGGGAGCGAAGATTCAAACGCCCACCACAGCCTGAAATGAAACCTAAACTGAATACACAATTAGATAAATACAGTATGTTCCACATGCTAAGAGAACATCAAATTACTTTTCCTCTCTGGGCTGACGCTGTTTAACCACTGAGCACAAAGTTTGGTGCGTGGAGAACACAGGAACCAACTGCTTATTAACCATCCCAAATAAAACTGAGCCACTTCGTGACAATAAAGGGTCTTTGCACAGAAAATGATGAAAAGGCGAACTTGTGAACATTTGCTGCCCTCTTACACCGTGGGGACACATCAGTGTGTGAATATTTAGGTGATTTATACTCAGGCTCCAGCTACCACCTTCACCGGCACTATTGGAGGAAAAGGGTTGTTCCCAGGGAAAAGCAGGTGCAGGGAAGTATTTGCACCATTCATCGGGGACCACTGAGCACCTTCCCCACCAAACAGGTCTTGGAGGGACTGTAGAGACATCCTGTTTTGCAGAACACATGGAGTTTTACACCTGAAAACAACGCGTTTAATTCTTTTCCCTGATTTCTCCGAACTAAGCAGAGCACACGGGGAACCGAGGCAAAGCGCAGAATCACAATTACTCATCGTGCTGGATTTTGTTACAAAACCCCATCAGGACTCCAGCACAAGTAGATCAGCACAGAGCTGTAGGACACCTCCCACCACAGGCTCTGCTGGTGGCCCTGTCCCTCCAAGCAGCCAAGCCAGACATGACACCTTATTAATACTCTGCTTGATGTCTTTCATCGACATCAAGCAGAGTATTTTGCATGTGTGTGGCTGCTTTCTGTGGATCCTGAGTAAAGACTGAGAAGTCTCCCTATCAAGTGCCACTGACATCACTCTGCTTAGGACAAACAGCTCCATCAGTAGGAAAACCTTACCCTAGAAGTGTAACTCCCGGGAGAGAAGAAGAACAAACTTGCCCATCCGTTTAGTTCTCAGTCCTTCTGTCTCAGCCCTACAGAGCTACTAATTCTTAACCTATGAGCAGGACTGACATCACTCTGGAGAGCACCAGGATAAAGATGGGATGGATAAAGGTTCCTAGTGGCTGGTGCCCACTACATTCACAAGAAGCTTCGATTGAAAGAAATATTTGTACATACAACAGTTGCAGATGATGCAGACTGGGTAGATACCTAACAGAAGATGATTTACTGCCAAAGATGTTTCCAGCAACTCAAATTTTTTCAGAGTGAAGAAAATAAACCAGTGTCAGCACTGGAAGGGTACAACAGAAGAATGCTTTGGTGTGTTTCCAGATTTTTCTTAATGAAAAATTCCTAGTTTTGTGAAGAACACCATCCACCTAAATATCAGAACCCACTGTTAGTTTAACCTGCAGCAAGCCACACTTTTGTCTCAAAATATTCCCTAAACTTCCAAAAAAACCTCCTGAAGTTATATAAAGAAAACTGATTTTCTAATGCAGAGGAGAGGAAAGGATGAGCAAAAGGACAGTCCTGTAATGAGTAAGGCAGTACTTGATACATGGCACAGCCCGCTGCCAAAATTCCCATGCAGAACAGACAGTACACAACGTCTAAGAACTCCTCCCACACCATCATATCTTCCCTGCAGATTTCTCCCGAAGCTGGAAAAGCAAAGCCAGCACTACCAGCAATTGCAATTCTTAATCCTGCTGGAATCCCAAACCTAATGCCTGGGCCATGAACACATACTCTTTTAAGTACCACACAAGACTTGCAAAACCTTGGCACAAAGGTCGTCCTGCATTATTCAATTCTTAGCCTAAATTATGGGAGAGAAAAGCAGGACTGCACTTAAACCCTTTGTGCCCCGAAGGGAGCAAAGCACAGCAATTACTCCACAGGGCCAGCAGTGATTTCTTAACCCTACAGACAGAAGGGAACTCCGCAGCCCTCCTTCTCGCTTCCACACATCCCACCACCTGCTGAGTCACACAGACTCCACAGAAAATAGAAGCACAAAAGCTAAACACAACCTTTTTGTGAATTTATCCACTGACTGATATGGAAACCAAAGACAGGTTTGCTTTAAAACCCCGTACCTAGGTATGGACTTCGGTATTTTTTAATGCATATACACACACAAACTGAAAGACTTTTACGCTGAAAGAAGGGAAATTTAGGTTATATATTAAGAAGAAATTCATTACTGTGAGGGTGGTGAGGCCCTGGCACAGGTTGCCCAGAGAAGTTGTGGTTGCCCCATCCCTGGAGGTGTTCAAAGCCAGGTTGGACAGGGCTTGGAGCAACCTGGGATAGTGGAGGTGCCCCTGCCCATGGCAGGGGGTTGGGGTTGGATGATCTTTAACATCCCTTTCAACCCACACCATTCCACGATTCTATGATATATATAAAAATACAGACATAATATACTTTTTGGGTTTCTAAACACACACACTGCTGCCACTCTGTGGGTACCAGCTACAAATCTCACTGATGTTGAAAAAACACTTTGCCTCAAGAGCTGCAAACAGCTGGGCTGCATGGATATTTCTGGACTGCTACCAGGATTGTAGCCACCACAGACTATTCTCTATGGCTTTGAAAGAAGTGGCAGAACTGTATGTAAGACCAAGTGATTTATTCAACCTGGAGAGAACGAGTCTATGAGATTTCAGGCCAATACATACACCAAGATACTTGACACTTTTCCTATTGCAATAAGCAACATCAGTACATTTAATGTCCACGTATTCACGCAGTATTCCAAAAGTCCAGATTATAAACTCAAGAGTTTGTTCGTTAAAACAGGGCACAAGGACACTAACTGGAATAACTGAGCAAAAACCTCAGCCCAACTGTTTAAGCCTCGAACTACAACACTTACAAAAGAGATGCTACAAAACATTAGAAGAGTAAAACTTCTGGTTTATGACTCAACGTATTTGTAAGTGAAGATGCACAAAGAGTAAAGTCACGTATAGCACTTCAGCACCCCAACAGCTCATTACACTGCACCCAAAATAAAGTAAATTCAGCCCTGTCACACTGGGAGCTGCAGCAAATTCCAAACTCTTTTGAAGCTCTGGTCTGTGCTACCATTTGATGACAAGCATATGAAAGCTTCTGCATCACACAACTGAGTGTAAATGTTATTAATGTACTTTACATTAATTCCTGATACAATCTACTGAGTAGGATGGAAATCAAGAGAGGAAAACTAGTCTTCCCAGATGCAGAACCAATTGTGTCCACAGTGCCACTAACTTTCTACATATGCTCTTCCAGTATTCAAAATTCACATTTCAAAATCCACAAGGTTGGAATGGGTTACCCAGGAGGTGGTGGAGTTACCATCCCTGGAATGGTTCAAGAAAGGACTGGATGTGGCACTTAATGACATGGTCTGGTCGATGAGATGGTGTTTGGTCAAAGGTTGGACCCTATCTCAGAGGTCTTTTCCAACCTATTTGATTCTGTGATCATTATACTGAACCAGATTCCAAACTGCACTGCACAAGCTGCCTGTGCAATTAGAGTCACACTGTAATTTATTAATTTCTTTCTCTTTAAGCATTTTTTTATTATGGAGTAGTGAAACTTGTACTGCAGGTAAAAATAACCACTACAACATAACAAAATAACAGGAGCTGTTCTTGTCCATGACACAAACCTCCTGATTGCTTTTTCAATTAAGTTGGTGGCTAAATAAAAATCTATCCTTTTGTTCTACACATTATTAATCAAGCCACTCAGAGAAATTAGATGCTGTTCTGTGTCAGACCATCACTAGAATCATCAGGATGAGCCTTTATGACAGAGCTGTGGTCTTCAGCATCACCAGCCTCATTGCTTCACACTTCCTATGTAAACTGAAAACTGGATTAAAAATAGACCCATCAGCCCTCTCCTGCTTGAATAGGTTACTACATAACAGGTTTGTTATTAAATATATAATTTCTGGGTCATCTATTTCAAGACTCAAGAAAGATATCTAATTTAATAAACAGAAAACCAGCTGTCAGATGTATTTCCTTTCACTGGCACTCATTCATAACCAACTGGTGGTTTTCAAGGCCATGAGAATTACTTAACTCTACCATACTCATAAAGCCAGGAAAACCCTTTATTAAATACAGTCACGTGGCAGCATTTCAAGTGTCCACATTTCCACTTTCATTCTCTTTCCTTCCTCAAAAAGGTTTGATACAGATTCCAACACATTTACTGCCTTTTCATGGAGCTACTGAACACATTTTGAGGTTCTTACCTACGTTCTTCCAGCTCATGCTCATCCCAGCAAGAGGAACATTGTGAAAGGAAAGGTGCCTGGGAAGGTTTTGTTTCACTTTTCACTCAACAAGGGAAGGGAATAAATCAATGTTTAGGGATTCACTCATACTTCTACCTCTAAGGCAGTACAGCATCCTCACCCCGGCAGGGAATTGCTAAGCCCTGACGTTCAGGTGAGACACTGACGGGACAAACACGAGTGACTGGAGTTGCAGAGCTCATTAAACTATCTCCCAGCACGTTCCCATGAGCAGGACTGACATGAGTCCCTGTGCTGTGCCTTAGCCCTGGTTTCAGCCCATAAAGCTGGGAACAAGGAGAGCTTTATTTCCCTGAGTTTTGGTTCGCTTCCTCTCCGGACCATTATGGCCACCCACACACTCCAACAAATGCGTCACCGCACAAGTGACCAGTCTTTAACTGAAGTGCTGCCAACACACCACCCATAAAATGAAGCTTTGCAGCTTCATTTTCCATAGGATATGTGATGTTTATTTGGGGGATTAAAAGCTATGTGTATATATCAACATTTCTTGGAATATGAACTACTCAACTTCTAACACAGGAACTGATTTTGCCCCAACTTCTCTCCTCATCACACTCATAATTTGGTCACCCACTGTTTCAGTCGAAGGTTTCCAAGCTAAGAATCTGCCTTAAGGACTTCAGACACCTGGAAAAACAAGGAAGCAGAGTACCTATGTATAAGTTTTACCTGCATTTAAATGTGGCAGTCTTTCAATGAGCAAGGTGCAAGAATTACTCTGAGCAAAACGCAACCAAATCTGAAGTTCTTTTGTCAAGTATGAGACAACACAAATGGGAATTGTTTCTATACACACAGAAATAATAAAAACTGCATTCTTTGCATCCAGGCCTCTTCTACAAATTTTAATTCCCAATTCCCTCTTTCCAGTTAATTTTTCAACAGAGAAATTAAACTGTCAAAAAATACTTTACATGGATAAGCTCAGGTTGGAAACACGAGAATTAGCTAAAGTATATATGTACATAAAATATAAATATACATTATATTATAATATGATATATTCAATATAAAGTATATATAAAGTACTCTACATAGTATAAGGGCACTGCAAATATTTCATCTCTCTCAGCACTCAGGATTGGGCTTGCTGAATCCAACTACATAGCATTTTATATTCTCACTGTTGGATACAGAGAATCAGTAAGAGGAATTGAGCAGGATGATCTTTTCCAGTCAGGCAGCCAGGTTTTCTGTTGGTTTTGTCTTTAAATAACAGAATAAAACTCAAATACTGTCTTGCCAATCTCGATTGCAACTACTGAGATCAATTTTTTCCAAGTCAGACTTTAATTCTGGATACCTAATACATGTCTAGATATGTGACACACAGGTAGATAAATGACAGTGTTAATTCATCTCTCTCCTACCAAAAAGGTTGGTTTAAATGCCTTGCTTAGCATTCAGAGCAGTGCCCAGTTCTCCAGGGCTGGATTCAGTCGTTCTGCAGCAACATCTCCATTCGGGTCACGGCCAATCCACATAAAATTTTTGGAAGACATCTCTTTAACAAGCTCGTGTGGTTTGTACAGAAGTCTGCCACTCTAATTATTACCTGCTTAATCTACATGTCTGAATACAACCCTCATCACTGCTTGTCAGCTTGGAGCACAGGCTGGGAATATTCTAAAGCACCATTTACAAGAGGTTCCTTCCCATTCCACAATCAGATTTTTAAAAGCAATAAATATTCAGGATGGCTCAGAAAATGAAAGAGCAAATTTGAGCAGCAACTAAAAGTACACCTCAGATGAAAAACCCAGTCCAAAACCACACCACAAAAACTGACCCTGCCTTGGGAACAAGAGCACCCTAAGAACAACATGTGCTTCCTGCACGAGAGGAAGGATGTACAGACTGGAATAGAACCCAAGCTCAGCATCCATTACCCTGCAATCCATAGTTCCTAGATAGACTAAAACTGCTTCAGGCCATGGATTAAGCTCCTATGCTGCTTATCAAAATTATTATATATTAAAAAAATCAAATTAAAAGCAGTATATGCACAGAGGTATCAAGAGAATAAAAATTATTAGTCTTCACAAGCAGGTTTATGAAACATGTTAATGGAATAAAGAGGACAGTTTTCCATCTCCTCTAAAAAACCTTCCACTTTTGCAGACACAACAACAGAGAAGGATTGATCAGAAAATCCAGATGAAAGCTCTTCAGCTGGACAGGATGACCTGCTGCTCTAAGGAGCCACCAGTGCAGACTATCGATTTTTAACACACCTCCGAGGCAAAGCAGCAAGATTTACCTGGAGAAAAATCCTGTGAGAGTTCACTCATGAGGAATCCTTGGATTAAATAAGCAGATAAGCAGAACTCTGCACAAGAGAGACACTGCACAAGACACTCTGCTCAGTGCTTTAAACAGAAGAATTTAAAAACAGTTCAAACCAGCAAGAAACATAAGAGATACAGAAGCTGACCAAACAGTATCAGAGTAATAAGGTGCGGATCTAACACAAAAAAAAAAGGATAACACATTTATTGGAGAAAAAAAAAAATAAGCAGAAAAGCATTTTCTGGATAACCTAAAACCTACTTAATAGCAAGAAAGCAAATTAGATGCTAAAATCAATACAAATCTTATTTTAATAAGGTGCTTAGCCAGCAGAAGAGGTGACATTGGTGTTTTCTTTAACCAGAGGCTACATTTCTAAACGTGCTGTTAAGGAGAAACAAACACAGGCTCCTTAGATCTGGGATTCAAGGCCAAGAACCTACAACAGCCTCCAGTAGTGCTGACAAAGGGGGACCTCACGCCTCATTAGCAACTTAATCTCACCATAAGGTTCCATTATTTCCAGCACGACCACGACTGCCAAGGATGAAACCTGAAACTTCCCCCGCAATGAAGCATTTCTTGAAACATCACAAATTGCTAGAAATGTAAATACCTGATGTACCAACAATCTGCATTTTACTCAGAGAAGGAAGCCAATAAAAGCTGTCAACAGCAGCAGCATGCATTCAAAATAAAAATTCCAGGATATATTAAGTTGTACAACACGGCTTACCTGGGGGGGATAATTGCTTTCTGAAGACCACCTTGAGGACTGATCATTGGGCTTATCCACCAAGATATTCCTAAAAAAAACCCGAGAAGCCAGAATTAATTTAAACAACAGCCACCTATTTTACTTCTCCAATAAACCTGTTTACATGCAGAGCAGTAACATTCTCATGCAACCACCTAAATCACCAGGTGGAGACTCGGGTTCTCCCCCTCATTGTTAAAAATTTTGTACATCACTATTTTACAGGACCCATCAAAATACGCCCCCGAGCCTCGTGGTTGAGAAACGGAGCCCCAAGTTGCGAAACAAAAAAAAAATCCAAATTGTGAAACAAATGTAAAACAGATGAATTACAAGTCTGTAATGAAGTGGAAAAAACGGGCTCATTCACCCCATCGGGGTAAGAACTTCTCAATAAGGTTAGTGATGAGCAGTGAGAGGGTTACTAAGCCAAAAATTGTCCTTTACTAGACAGGCAATATTGGAAGGGAGAGAGAGAGAGAGAGCTGTTAACCTACTTAAGCTTTCCTGGAGGGTGGAAGATGACCACCTAACTCATGCCAAATTTTAACAAGTATTTTTCATGAGCTACGAGCCTAGGACAACACACAAGAAAGCAGAAGTTCAACCCTTCAACCAAGCAAAACTGAGCTGCAGTTTGGAACAGCACAGTATTTATGGGGATTAGCAAATTGAGAATACATTTTTTGGCTAAAATTAAACAGATTCATCATGACAGTCACATGACAGGTCTGCCTCCTCTCCTAATAACAAAGTTCACCTCCCAGATTAAACTAAAAAAAAAAAAACTAAAAAAAAAAACAACCAAAAATGACTAAAATGTATATAATTATTGGCGAGGTGACGATGCACCACCTGCTGGACAGGCCTTATGAACTCCACGACATCCAACTAATGAACTCGTCAGCTCATAAAACTTATGTAAAAAGAAGGAAACTCATCAAAAGGCTTATGCCATCTCCATCTGCTGTGTAGGAGGGAAAGAACACGAGCATCTGGATTACTACAAAGGGCTGGAGGAAAAAGCACTGCCATGAAAGCTCTGAAGGGAAGGAGGTTAAGTCAGAGGTTGAGCACTAAGAGACAGAAATCAGCTCGCTCTTTCCACACCGGGCAGACCGAAATCGCTGCTCTAGCAACGGTATCCAAGCAGTCCCTGCTGTGACAAGGGAGACAGCAAAGAGCCAACCAAGGGTGGGTGGCCTCTGAAATCCCAACATTTTCCAGAGCTGGTGAAGTGGTCGTGTCCATCTGCAGGCTCGGATCCTCAGGATTTTCACACAGCATGGGAATAAAACTCAGGTTTCCCCTCTGCCTTCAGCTAATTCCCACCGTGGCATATTTATTGACACAGCGATGCCAATAGGAAGGGAAGGGAAGGTTCGCTGATCCAGGGCTGCAGGTACTTTATTCACCCATTTCCAATGGGGAAAATGCGATGGAACAGGATATGGACAAGCACTGCCCTCCTGCTCAAACCCCATCGAACAGGGAACATCAAGCCATGGATCTGCATAATTAAACATCCATCTACTTTGCAGTGCGAACAATCTATCAACTCCAAGAGAAAACCTAACCCCCATCTTTAATTACAACCAGGACAAAACCAACTAAACCAAAAAGGGAGAACTTCTGAGACACAGATTTCTAATAAAAGCTGCCAGTCTCCGAGCTAAGTCACAATTAGAAACCACAAGACACTTGCTGTTGAGAAGATTCATACCTGCACTCTCCTATAGCACGCCACAGGCAAGACAACACGGTATTTAATAAATTCTTAATGCCTTTTTCTATCTGGGGAGGAAAAAAAATGCTAAACTTGAAGATATGTATCTTATATTAAATACTTAAGGGATATAAAGGCAGATAAAACTAGATAATGGCCTTTCTCCTTTATGGAACTTTATCCTAGAATGCAAGAAGACAACTTACCCTACAGATTATATTTTATTTATGATGCCATTACATTTGCTTAAATACTGGACATAAACTCTTCATATGTTGAGCAACAATTGCAGGAATTGGCACTGTTACACGGTCAGATAATTCCCTGCTGGAAAAAGGCATTTTATACCTGGGACAGATCCCAAATATCGTATTTTTAGAAGGAGATTTGTTTGCTTCTCCAGGTCAAAGATCAATTTGCCACAACCAAAGAGAATCTCAATCAGCACAGCTAGACAAGATAAAAATCCTTCCACAGAGATAGAGAAAAGAGACAGGCAGTCACACAAAATTAAGGCTAAAAAGAAATATGAAAGATAAAGATAGTAGTGTCAATGGAGTCAGAAATGTTTAAAAATACGTGGGTTATTAATTTGTTAAGATTAAACAAACATTGAAGACAGAAGTCCGTATGTACAAAGTCAATTTACCAAAACAATTTAGGAAAATTTATGGGCTTGGAGGAATTCAAGCATTCCATGAGCCATAAGACAGTAAGAAACAAACAAATTCATATCCTAATGGCAGACTCCTTTTTCCATGTAAAGCCCTTTTTCTGGACATCAAACTCCCACACAATACCCGGGGGCAGGCTTTACAGATATGACACCTAGATTAAAATCTGAGAAACTTTAGAAGTGAAAATTCCATTAACTCAACGACTTTCCATGTAATTTTCACAAGGTACTAAAATAAAAAAAAAAAAAAAAGTATTTGTAAGCCCTCGAGCTACACAAGAACAGAAAGGTTTTACACAAGCTTTTCCTGCGAAAAAAGCAACCCATTTAGTGTGGTTTGAGATAACTCCTAATCATCAGCTGTGGGTACAGGATCGAGTCTCTCACAAATCTCCAGCAGTGCCAAGAGGGACCATCCCACCCACTCTCTCCACCAGCAGCTATAATAAAGATTTGCATAAATAACTTCTTTAGTCAGATCAGTTCTCCAGTCCAGCTCATCTCCGGTGCCACCACCACCAGGGATGGCAAAGATGAGCAGCTGGATCCGGACGAGGGGTTCCCAAACTCCCAATCCCCCTCTCCCACTGGAAAAATCAGATGTCATGATACCTCTGCTACTAAAAGCTAAGGAGAAGGAGCCATTTTCTTTGCTCCACGAGCAGCACCGTGTCCAGAGGTGGCACTGGTGTGCCTTCATTTCCTAACCTGGCTGCCTGCAGGGCTATTAACAGCTCAGCCTTACTGAAAGTGCTCCCAGCCCTAAATAAGTGGATGATTCTGATTTCTCCATGCAAAAAGCCCTTCTGGCAGAGCACAGGGCAAGGTTCTTTTTATTACCCAGGCAGACACTGCCCTCACAACTGCTGGAAGTAGATAATTTTTCCTTTCACCATCCCAGGAAAACCGTCATATCCGTTGTGCCAACTGCTGGTTGATCTCTGCTGGAACAACAGAGATGACCCCATGTCTGGGGACTTCTCTGCAAAGAGCTCTGCACGACAACCACGAGGAGAGAGTTTTCCTTTGCTCTGGGGGGAGGGGGGGGGAAGGGAGAAATAAGATGACTTTGCAGAACACGCTGCAAATTAGGTTTAAGGCTGCTATAATTTGCATCTAACCTAAATATTTTCATGAAGCTGCTATTAAGAGAAATCCACGACTTTAGGAACGAGTCCCTAAGAACAAACAAATCCCAAACACTCGCTTTGCTTGGCACACTCACGTGGCTCCTCGGAGAGCAGCTGTGCAGGAAAGGGCACGCGCGTCGCCAAGAGCACTTGGAACACGGACAGGGCTCCTCTGGAAAACCACAGAGGTACCAGGCCATTACACTGCAAAAAGCATTTGGAGTGCTAGGGAAACACAGACTAACTGAAAATGGGCAAAATACTCGCTCCAGGGTTGATTTTTTTCAGTTTTTCCTAAAACCATCCCAAAAGGGATTAAGGGAGAACATGGCAACTGGATTACACGGACTAGAATTTCCACTAAGGCCATCGTAAGAGGTGGTGGAGCAACTATTTCAAGCATGTGAAGCCATCACAGCAGCCAGCACAAGGCATCCACAGAGATACTCCTGCCCAGCCAGGACACTGGAATGTACACACAGTCTTAACCAAGAAAAACGGGGGAAAAAAAACAACTCGCCACCAAAAAAAAAAGTCCACGGATCTGGAAAGAACTACGGATTTTTTTTCTCCTGCAACTCGAAGAAACTCACTGCAACTAATGCTGGTTTCAAACCACCTGACGGGGATGTTTGAAGGCCTGTGTGTACCTCTGGCTGTCCCCTAAAGCAGTTCAAAAAAAACTTTTTAGATTCTCTTACAAAGTTTTTCTCCTTCCTATGGGAAAAGTTCTCTGCTTAAAATGGCAGAAGGATGTAAGGACGTGAAAATGTCTTGGTTGAAACGCAGCAAAACACACACAGTTATTATGCAGATCCATTCAGGAAACAAGTTTTTTGGGGTTTGGGTGCTGTTCTTTGGGTTTGCTTTTTTAAAACTCGGGATTTTTTAACCCCACAGGAGGACCTCCTGCACAGCAAAACAAAGCTTGAGTTAAACATGTACAAGTGTGCACTTTTAAATATGATACTGTGATGAGATTTGCCAAGTGACTGCTCAAATTTGCTTCATCTCCTCAGCAGTCTCACACAAACATCCAGCATATCGTAAATTCACTTCTCTGAAAAGTAAAATAGCTTAGCAAGTACGGCATAACAAAAATAAACTGAAGGATTTAGAAATCACCTTACAGAGATATCCTCATCAGACCACAGCTGATTATACTGGACAACAAACTTGGTATTACTTAGCTCTGGCTAAGATATAGCTCAATTAAAAACAGGTTTTCAATTATTTCTTTCAATTAACATTGTACTTTTTGGTTTTTAAGCAGCCTCTCATCGCTGCCAGACCAACCAAACTGCTTCTTAAATGCAAAATGACACTGCTGAAGGCACTTCCAGTAAGGCAAATTACGAAGTACTTGTTTTTCACTCCCCCCACCTACTTAAGACTTCTTTAAACAAGATCTCTTTGATTCATCAGCACTTCCTCCTGACATGCCAAGAATGAAATGTTTACCAATAGTGACTAAAATTGCAGCAGTGAATTTCCAGGAAGTCATAGAACTGTTTGGGGTTGGAAAAGACTTCCACGATCACCAAGTCCAACCATTCCCCCAGCACTGCCAAGGCCACCAATAAAACCTGTCCCCAAGTGCCACCTTTAAAATCCCTCCAGGGGTGGTGACTCCACCCTGTTCCAGGGCTTGACAATCCTTTTGGTGAAGGAATTTTTCTTGATATTCAATCTAAACCTGCCCTGGCACAACTTGAGGTCACTTCCAGGTTGTCAGGGTCCAGTAAATAACTTCTATTCCAGTGACACTCCACAGCCCTAAATCACGGATTAAACTTTTGACTGTATGGCAGCACTGAGAGCCCCAAATCCAGCTCCAGGATGGGAATATCAGTATTGGCACAGCGGAAAAACAAACTGGAGACAAAATAAAGTCAGGCTTAGTCATGTATGTTGGTACCCACAAAAACTTCATGCATCACAGATGATTACCAGCCTAATTGTCCCAACATTTAGGGATTATAATTTGGATGCAATTTAACTGGTAAATGATGCTGAGAACCTTTAAGCTTGAAAAATTACCAAGGTTTGTTCTCCCTCTGCACAAAAGGGAACTTTTCCATGTACTTCATATCTCTCTACTTTTTTATATGAAAGTAACTTAAAATGTCAGTGATATTAGTGAACTCAGTGATTATAAGATCCTCTGGAACAGTTCCTTTTACTCATTTCATACTCAGTGTTCATTTGTACATGTCCAAGACACAAGCATACCTGAAATCCAGCCTTTTAGCTTAGCCTAGGTGAGGTCTGAGGAGGCTGCCTGAGTAGAAATAAATCCCTGGCTTAATAAAAGGACCAAGAATAGCGTGAATTCTGCCCTTCAATAGTCAAGGAAAAAGATGAAGAGATTAAATTCTTCAGCTGATCGGATTTGCAGCCAACAGATAAAATATTGGAGTAAAATTTGCCAGAGTTTAAAAAAAACCACCAGCCACGACCACTTGATAACAAAGTTCAGTTTTCATTTCATAAAATATCTCATAGCTTGCTGAAAAATAGTTTAGGCAGTGTGTGAGCAGGAGGATTTCTGCTGCCAATCACCAGAAAAGTCGCTGAACTTCAGCTTTCCAAAACTTCCCCAGTTCTGGTTTAGCAGCTCACTTCAGTACTGCATAGTGCTCACTTCCCACTTCCAAAAGCACTTGGGAAGGGGCAGATCCTTTACCAGAAGATTAGAGGATAGCAATGTCCACACAAATCCCTTGGGCTGTGTTTTGGAAGCATCACAGCCCTGGTGGAGTATTTTTGCTTGACTAATGCACATATGGAAAAATTTACCGAAGGCCAGGAAGTAGATTTAGGCCTTCCACACTTTCACAACATTGCAGGGATGCTCTTACATGCCACAATATTAGTAATATTTCCACTCAGAGGAAGCCACAAAACCAGACTAAGTTATTACATGTACAGATATACATTGCTAATGTAAGCCATAAACACATCTTTAACATTCATCAGCACCGTAACCTCACACCCAGTAAAAGTTCACCCAAAAAACTGATGCCTGTAAAAGAATTTAAAGCAGACCATGTTCAACAAAACAGACTGGAGCCTCCTCATGCCCAGAGTGACGTCAGGTTTGGAGATTTTTTCCACCAGAACTCTATGGAAAATGCCTCTTGGTCCCAGGTGGGACAACCTTCACAGCTTTCCTTTCAAAATTAAGTTTCTCACTAATTAACTCAGGGAATGCAGAAGACAAAATACTGATCTGGAAAATAAAGAAGTATATGTATATATGGTATATAAAATAAAGAAGCCTGTTAAGTGTTGCTTATTTGGGGAAATGCATTACAAGCCAAACATTTGCCCCTGGAGCTACATTACAGAATAATTCCTTATTTTGGGGCAATATACATAATTCATGCTGAAGGAAACAGCAGTTCCCAAGCCAGCATTACTTTCATATTTGGCAGCTTCCAAACCCTGTACCCAAAAGCAGGTTTTCAAGGAGACAAAAATGTGAGAGTTAGCAATAGTACACCACCATGAGAGAGCAGAGTGGGAACTCATTCAGCAATTCCTTATGGGTCAGTTTACTGAATCCAAATTTTTCCCTTCCATTTTAGCACTCTGTGTGAAGACCATCTCTTTACTGATACAACTTTCAAGTTCAGAACACGCTAGGAAATTGGTATTTAAATACAGCTGTAAGAGCCAAATGCTGCTTAAAGGAAAAGGAATCCCAGAAAAATACAGGTCACGTCCCAGAGCTTCAGCGTTTTTTCAGGCACCTTCCCAGAGCTCCAGGGTGACATTATGAACCCAGGAGTCTCGGGAGGAAAGGCAGGGAAGACCAAGGAAAACACCACCAAATTCAAACTGACCAAGGCACAGTTTTTCTCCAGGATGAAGATCCTGTTATTTGCCAGGAACAGCAAAACACTCCAGCAGAGGAGGAGCAAGTGCCATCAGCCACTCTGCTGCTGCAGCTCAAATCCAGACGTGCAGGCTGCTGTCCTCAAATCAAATAGATGGCTGTGCTCCTTGATTTAAATTGATCCAGGAAATAATTTCTCAAGGATTATGCACACTGACTTTCAAGTAATGACTGAAATAGCAACTACCTAAAGCAACAACCACTCTACATCTTCAGTGCTCCCTCCTCCCCTTCCAGTAACTGGTGCATTATGGAATTCAGGCCCAGCTGAACTTACAGTTCCCTCTTCCCACAAAATTCAACAGGCAAAAAAGCACAGCTACATTTGGGTTTACAAGTTCATATAAAGTCAAGCACTGGTTTGCTTTGGAATGTGATGAATGTGCAGAATTAGAAACTATATTCTTTGCCATGAAAAAAAAAAAAATCAAGCAGACTGTACATGATGTCTGAGCAATTACACTCATCCCAAGGAAAACTCTGTTTCACAGAGTGTTTTAGTCTTTAAGCCAGTAATTAGTCATCAGGAGCTGGAACACTTTTATTAAACTCACAGGCTGTACAGCCACATACAGGGCAAATGATCCATAATCTGATGATGTTAACACCTTCCAGGAAAATTGTACATTCTTAATGTTCCTGAAAAATGCCATCCCAGAATAGGCTGAACATCCAATACAGGTTCTGCCAGGTTGGTCACACCAGGGAACCTGAGCAATTAGCATTTCACCTTCATCCTTCTGCCAGTGAATAAAACTGTCTAATCTCTTAAGTAATGTCTATATTTTATCTGGGGCCCAGAGATTTCTTCTTATACTTCAGCACTTGTGCTTCTACCTGGGAAGCAAGAGGTATCATAACTCATGATTCATCATAACTTCATAATTGTGTGATTTTTTTTCACTCCCTTCACCTCTCTGACATTTTTCTTTCTCACTAATTCACCTTATCAGACATCAGAGTTATGTATTGAATCTGTGCAACTTTATTTTCTACAGAAATGTTTTGCTCTCTAAGTACTGAATTTCAGCTTTTGGAGAAAAATCCTAGGCTACAGAAGTGACGTAAACAATGGGAAAATGCCTGTCAGAACGTGAGATTGTCCAGAAACATCCAGAAAACCCACACAAACAAGCAGGGGGGGAAATATTTTCCACTGGACATTGAAAAGAACGAGAAGCAGAACTGAGAACATTTCTATAGACAGGGTTCAGCAGAGGGGAACAGAGTCGGGCAGCTCCCTGTTTTAGCCAGGGTTTGCATTCCCAGCTCATTTGAGGGAATGTTGGAAGTACTGATCAATATTTAAAGCCATCAGCAGTGACAGCCCCAGCCCTGTGCCTGCTCACCTTCCCATATCTCAAGGCAAAGCAATCACAAGGAGGAAAGTGAGTTGGCTACACTGAAATATTCAAGTAAAGCTATAAATACTGACAACTGAAGCTGAAAAAACTACATTATTGCTTGTTTGTGCAAAAAAAACCCCAAAGTCACAGTTCTACGACTGGTCCACCCTTTAGGTCTGGTTTAAATGGCTTTAAAAGGCCTCTGCAGAGGGTACCCTCACCTTGTCAGGGAAACAGAGCTTGGGCTCAGGGAACAGAATATTAAAAAGAAACCTTTTCATTAGTTATGACTGATCTCAGCTCGAACATGGGATTCTTCAAGACCTGGATGCATCTTTATGGAAATTTATGAACCTCTAAGGTGCAGATCTGAGTCCCTGGTTTCACGTGACAGGAGGAGAAACAGGGGAGCTGGAGTTCAGGTTATTTTCCACCTGGGTTTTTTTGTTTGGTTGTTTGGTTTTGGTTGTTTGGTTTTTTTTAATCCTTATGGACTTTACCCCCAAAAGTTTGTCACACGTGTTGTTCTCAGCGCTTCCTTACTAACGTTTTGCAGGACCTTAGATTTGAAAACATAGAAGAGTTTTTACTCTCTCAGAGTAATCATAATACAGAACTACATTTTAAACTTTTCAGGAACTTACTGTCACATCCTCATAGCTAGAAAGCAAAACAAAAAAAAATTTGCTTTCTCACTTTAAAAGTCTATGAGTCACTCACATTTTACCACCAAAGTATCTTTGACTAAGTTTACTTCCTCCTGCTTTGATGGAAATACAGAAAACCAGCAAAAATACAGAATTATTTTAAGTGCATTTAACAAATCAGCTGGTTCTTTCCCTGCTCCAGTACACTTCCTAGGAAAGGGACAGCAGAGTCATCCAGCCTTCAGCATTTGACACCATTCATGGTGTCAAACTGGAAAAGACTGGAATTCTCAGAACAACTGAAGTCCACCATGAATTAGATAAAAATGAGTTGCAGTGAAAAAGCGACACAATTAGGAGGCTGTAAATGGTACTAAATTATCAGCTAAGAAACCAATCAATTTATATTCTTAGTAACCACCTTAGCACAAAAAATAGTAAAACAAATTACCAACTAAAAATCCTAAAGTCAAACCTAGGAAATACACTGATCTTCCTCTACAGGGATTCTATACAGGAAGACCTGAATGACTCTGAAGATCTGAGCAATAGAAATGGGATGAAACTTCCTCACAAAGGTATGTGACTAGTGCAACATCACAAAAGGCTCTTGTTAGTCTCTGAAGTGGGATTTCAGCTCCATAAAACGGTGACAGAAGGACCCAAGTGCATCAGTCAAACACAAAACACCACCAGTCACCTCCATTAGAAACCGGGGTCCTTGGATACAGTAATTTGGCAGTAGAAAAGGGTGCACGACTGCCATGCACAGAGCACAGCACTTCACCCCTTATCCAACTCAGAGGAAGTTCAAACAGGAGCAGGTACAAAACCAGGCTACTAAAATATCAGGATATCAAGTGCTTCTCTCAGAATGCAGAGTAAAAGCTTTTGATTCTTTTCCTTATCAAAAAAAAAAAAACAACAAAACCCCATTACCTTCTATAAATTGTTTATCCCTCCTTATCCAAAAAAAAAAAAAAAAAAAAAAAAGAAGTGACTGAGCTCATCACTTCCTGCAGAAGTGCCTCTGCACAGGCAGAGCGTCTCTGGAAACACCAGATGTTTCAACAACAAATTTCCTCTTGGATCAATTTTCTTCCCAAAGGCAAAACCTCCCCTCAGTGCAAACTGAACTAGCCACTATTACCAGACCAACTCTTTCACTTCTACCCACAGAGTTTTTAAAGTAAATATCCAAGTCACTGTTCCTGCTGGCAGCTACAAACCAACAGAGGGCAACTCCAGTGGTTTGAAAAACAGGAGAATGATTCCTTGGCAGACTCCAGAAGGATAATCCACACTCAGTGTTTGGAAAGGTCTTTGTAAACATGCAGGTAGCCGCAGCCCTGGTGAAAGAGTCAGACACTGAATCCAACATCAACTCCGTGGTACCAGCACTAAATGCCAGAGGAGAGATGCCAGCATTCACCAGAGGAAGCTTCTGAGTCACTGAAAGAAAACTGGTCTTTTTTGATAGACTACTGATCCTCAACTAGAGCATGACCAGAAAGGTCTTTGAAAAACACTTCTAATTTTGTTTTCTTTTGCTTGGGCTTTTTTTTTTTTTTTTAAGAAAAAGAACAGTTATCAGATGATTTCAGTACTCTGAAAAGTTTCAGTGCCAGTTCAGCATCACATAACCAGATGTGATATAAGTCACTAGACATCTAACTTCTTTCCTGGTCAGCAGTGATTAAAGTTTTATATTTCATAACTTTGTTTTACATTTAAAACCATAGAACTACTTAAGAAGTGTGTTTAAATCATGTTTAGCTGACAAGCCACTCTGCTCCCCTTCCACAAGCACTTCTCCTGCACTACCACAACTCACAACAACAAGCAGCAATATTTAGTAAGTTGTATATTCATTCCTACATCCATGAGGGCAGAGTCCCTCTTCTACTCCAAGGTCAAGTGGTTTCTTCCTAGTTAGACTAGAAAACTTTCTCAAACTTTAAACTACAGCATAACCAGAATTCTCATTATTGTGGAATCATTTAGGTTAGGAAACACATCTAAGATTGACTCCTTCCAGACAAGCATCATTCTGTTCCTCATGTCAAACACTAAGACAAGGTTTAGCTCTACCTGCATGTCCATCCCATGGTATGTTATGTTCCTGTCCCAGCAATTTTCAAGTTTTCAATCTTTGCTCCAAAAAAAATCCACCCTCTCCTATGTTTCTTCACACATTTTCTCTTTTTGAGAGTCTAATCTCAAATCACAGGTCGAAGCCTTTCCTTTCCATTTCAGACTGCATTTAAGCTCTCTCCTTTTTCATTCCCATGGGAAGCAAAAGCTAGAAAGTAAAACCCAAAACTTTCAGAGCAGACAGCTCTGACAGACATTAAGACCAGCATTCCTCAGACCAAGGTCAGCATGCCAGAGAATAACCCCATTCCTGGAATTACGCTGCTGAAAAGCCAATAAAAATTGTTTTCCCTGATGATTAGCACTTCTAAACAACATCTTAAAAACAGCCAAATGCAAGGTCATGCTTTGGAAAACACCAGCCCCGCTATAGGAATGGGAATTGTATCAGGGAAGGCAATGACATTAAGGACTTTGGGCAGCACTGCAGATGCCACGTGAACATTAAATCCTGACATGAGCCTGGAGCAAAAGGGACTAGGGGGAGCCTTGGAAAGGGGTATCAAGGAGAAAGACAATACTATCTGTTTACATCTCATCAGTGAGATCAATAATGGACTGTCACCCTCCTGCTCAGGGAACAACACTTCAACACAGAGTTAAAAGCCAGAAATGCTGGTAGAAATAACTACAAGATGATCAGAGACCTGAAAGAGTCGCCTTAAAGTCAAGTTGTTTTAACAAGAAAGATAAGGGGATTATTTAATTATCACCAAAGATTATCAATTAGGAAAGAATCCATTTCTTTTTCATACCTAACACAGCAAACACAGGGAAAGATACAACAAGGAGTTCAGTTAAAAACTTGTTTTTAAAGGTTCGCTTCATTTTGGAAAGTGGAGATAATTGAGGATATTAATAATTAACAACTAAGGCAACTCTGTCACTTGTTGAGAGCGGGTGAGTTGAGGATACTTCAATCAAAGGTCAGTAAAAGCAGCATAATCGATGATCAGGTGAGGCTCTACAACCCACAACGACCCAGCTGTCCTGTGATCCTAACGGTCCTCCCAAATTCCAGCACCAAGACTGCCTTATCAAAAAGGTGTTACTGAAACTATTATACCTAAACCTCACTGTGGTCACTCCAAACTTCTCTGACAGTCACTGGAGGAATTTAACAGGCTGTAGCTGAATGCCACGGAGCCAACTCTCCCACTGAGGATGTGATCAGGGTAGTACAGCAGCACAAACACACGGCTGTGAAGCACAGCTCCTGCCTCCTCCTGCCAACCCCCAAATTCCCAGAGGCAGGAGGTGAGGGCAGCAGGGGACCCCCTCCCCCAAAAGCCACACACAGCAGGTGACAGAGCCCAGCATTCCAGGTCAAGGGCAGGAGAGGACACCCAGCTGCCAAAAAACACAGAGCCCAGAGGCACCTGACAGCCCCTCACCTGCAGGGCAGGGGGGCACTGACCCTTCTCCCCATTTCAACCAGTGACTGACCAGCCTGTCCCACAAATGTCCTTCCCCCAAACCTGGGGTCAGCTTCACCTCCTTAGGTGCAGCTTTCCCTTGCCCATCCCTGGGGCTCAAGGCCCCCAAATCTGACCCTCCAGGCCCCCCCCACTCACTCATCACCCCAAACCTACAGCCCAGACCCTCCACCCCAAACAACACCCCAAATCTCTTCATCAACCACTTCCCCAAACACACCCCCCAGTGATGGGGCTCAGTTCTCTCTCTGAACCCCTTTCAGGCACCTCTTGCCTCCCAGCTCTGCTTTACAGACCCTCCCTCACACGAAGCCCCCCAAACCTTGCTATACAACCCCACACACGGCCCCCCCCAAACCCTGCAGTACAGACTGCCCTTCACACAAAGTCCACAAACCCTCTTGCACAGACCAACACACACACATAGAACCCCAAACCTGCTCTACAGACCCAAACACACGAAACCTCCCTCGAGTCTGCTGTAAAGACCCCCTTCACACACAGCCCCCCAAACCCTGCTGTACAGACCTTCCATCACACACAGGCCCCCAAACCCTGCTGTACAGACCCTCCCTGACACTCAGCCCCCCAAACCCTGCTGTACAGACCCCCCTCACACAATGCCACCCTAATTCTATTGTACAGATTCCCCCTTTTACACAGCCCCCTCCTAACCCTGCTCTAGAGACCTTCCCTCACACGCAACCCCTCAAACTCTGTTGTACAGCCGCCACACACACAGCCCCCCCTACACACACAATCCCCCAAAATTCTGTATAAGCCCCCAAATTACGCTGTAAAGACACACACGCACAGCCCCCCAAACTCTGCTGCACAGATCCTCCTTTACACACAGCCCCCCGTATTCTGTACAAAGCCCCAAACTCCGCTGTAGAGACGCCACACGCACAAACCCCCAAATCCTGATATGCAAACTCCTTTCACGCACGGCCCCCCAAACTCCGCTGCGCAGATCCTCACTCACGCACAGCGCCCCAAACTCCGCACAAACTCCCAAACTCTGCCGCACAGCCGCACACGAACACACCGCCCCCCCAAAACCCGATACACAGGCCCCTCCCTCACACACAGCCCCGCAAAACTCTGCAAGAAACCCCAAACTCCGCTGTGCAGACCACCCCCATCACACACCGCTCCGTTCCCGCTCCCCCCGCCGCCGCCACCTCGCGCAGGCCCCGCGCAGGCCGCGCACAGGCCCGGCCGCCCGGCCACCCCCAGACCGGAGCCCGGAGCGCGCCCCGGGCGCGGCGCTGGTGCCGGCACTCACTCGGGCAGGTACGTGGAGGAGAAGCTGCTCCAGCGGTGCAGGCTGTAGCCCAGCACGCGGCTCTCGGCGCCCGCCGGACCCACCGCCGCTGCCGCCATCTTGTTGTCAGCAGCGGCCCCGGCAGCGACCGCGGCGGGCGGGGCCGCGCCCTTAAAGGGGCCGCGCTCTTAAAGGGGCCGCGCAGGGGACGGGGGGGGGGGACACACATGGCTGGGCTGGGCGGGACGAGCTGAGGGGCTCGGGGTGTGCCCCGTGGATCTGAAGGGCTCGAGGGGTTCAGGGACTGGCCTGAGGGGCTCAGGGAATGCCCTGAGAGGCTCAAGGGGTTCAGGAGGTGGCCTGAGGAGCTCGAGGGATGCCCTGAGAGGTTCGAGATGTTCAAAGCCCTGAGGGGCTCTGGGGAGGGGTGCCCCCTGGGTCTGAAGGGTTCAAGGAGTTCAGAGGGTGCCCTGAGGGGGACCTGAGGGGCTGAAATGATGCCCTGAGGGGGAGCTGAGGGGCTGAAAGGATGCCCTGAGAGGCTCAAGGAGTTCAGGAGGTGCCCTGAGAGGCTCAAGGAGTTCAGAAGGTGCCCTGAGAGGCTCAAGGAATTCAGGAGGTGCCCTGAGGGGCTCGGGGGGGTGCCCTGTGGGCATGAAGGGCTCAAGGGGGTCAGAGGGGGGGCTGAGGGGCTCAAAGGATGCCCTGAGGGGCTCGAGAGGCTCAGGGGGTGCCCTGAGGGGCTGAAGGGTTTGAGGGATGCCCTGAGGAGCTGAGGGGTTCAGGGGGTGCTCCATGGGGCTGGAGTGGGGTGTGGGGCTCGGGGGGATGCCCTGAGGGCCTCAGGGGGTGTCCTGTGCAGCTGAGGGGGACTGAGGGGTTCAGTGAATGCCCTGTGGGGCTGAGAGGCTCAAGGCGCTCAGGGGATGCCCTGAGGGGTTTTAGGTGGGCTAGGGGGCTTGGGGGGTTGCCCCATGAGGCTGGAGTGGGATATTGATTACCAAAGGGGTTGGCTCCTTTCCCAGCCCCGTGCAGGGAGGTGCTTGGGAAAAGCATCTAGGAAAACCCAGTGGGGTTTGATCCCACACTGGCTCCTGGAATTACAGACTCATAGAATCGTTAAGAGTGGAAAAGACCTTAAAGATCATCAAATCCAACTGTCAACACCACCACCACCGCTTGCCCAGAGAAGTTGTGGATGCCCCATCCCTGGAAGTGTTCGAGGCCGGGTTGGGAGGAGCTCTGAGCAACCTGAGACAGTGGAAGGTGTCACTGCTCGTGGCAAGGGGTTTGGAACAAGATGGTCTTTAGGTTCCTTCCAACACAAACCAGTCTGTGATTTTATGATTCTATATTAAAGTATTCATAGTTTCCTCCTTTGCAATTGATGTTCCTGAGTAATTCTCTGGCAGCACTGGTACCTCTCTGGGTCTCTGGTGCTGTGCTGCATTTGGAGGGACGCTCCCTTTGGGATCTCCAGACCTGGACCAGGTTGGATTTCAGTGCTTTGGACCACCATGTGCCCAGAGCCTGGCTCTGAAACCCCAAACACTGATGGGCCAGCACATAAGCTGGCGATTCTTTTACAAGTTTCTCTATTCAAGGTTGTTTAGGGTTTTTCCTGGAGAAGGGAGATGTTTTCACCCGGAGCTCCCACCAAAACCAGGGGGAAGCTTGGGACATCCTTGGGGCAGCTCTGGAGAAAGCAGGGGAAATATTTTAAGACCATGGGGGGAAAAAAAAGCCAAACAAATAAACCGCTGTCTGTTGGAAATGACAGATTGGAGAGATATTATGAGGCAGGACAGCAGGATGCCTGGCTAGATTAAATTAGCACAAGGATTCTTTTATTTTTTTTCCCCCTTTATTTTAGGAAAGCGAGTGAGAATGTGGCAGCAAAATCTGCCTGCGGATGAAAAACTCGTTCCGCAGCCTTGAAGGCTGAACATCAACTGGGTGTTTCAAAAGCGAGGGGGAACAGCAAGCACTTCATCTCAAGACCCCTTCCCGGAGGGGGTTCTCAGTGTTTTCACTGGAATCAAAGCCACAGAGCTCTGCAACACCACCACAAAGTCCATGGATGAGGCACAAACATCCACATCTCCCTCCGCTGCTGCACTAACGAGGCTTTTTGAAGTTTGTGGGCTTCCCGTGGCATTTCAGACTTCACTTATCCAAACTTCTGCCTGCGGGCATCCCTCCTCTCCCAGAATTACCACAGGAGTAATAAAACAAATACTTTACTAATAATATACTCCCAACCCCAGAGGAAGAGACGTCACCTCGATGTTCGGAGCTTCACGAACAACCAGCACAAGAGGAGCAATGACATGGGAAACCTGTGACCTCTGAATGTGAAATTTAGGGGATTGAGAGTGGGGGGCAACAGCCCCACAGCAGCCAGGAAGAGGTGAAGGAGGAGGAGGAGGAAGAGGAGGGAGAGCCAGCAGCTCCCTGCTGCACAGTGAAACCACCCCAGGATTTCTCTGCCCAGTATCCTGTTACCACTTGAATCAAGACCTGGATGCCAAGCCAGCGTATTTTTAGCACATTTTGGACTTAAAGTGAAGGGAATGCTGGTGAAATACGCAGTACTGACAGCCTTGGAAAATCTTTCTCCATCTGCAGCACAGGCAGCAGGGAAGGCTGTGAGGAAGCAAAGCAATCCTGAGCTGCAAACCGACCCCCCCCCCTCCCCGGTTTCTCCAGCCCAGCCTTCCTGGTGCTGTGCAGTTACTGGTGGCTGCTGGAGAAGAGGGTTTTTCCACGCTGGGAGAGGAGGGTTTTTCCACACTCTGAGTGGACGTAGTACGGTGGGGAGGAGTGTGATGTGCAGCTCTCTGTATCCCAACAAGGGTGGCTGCCCTTGCAGTGGTGATGGGGCCATAGAGGAAGGGGAGACTCAGAAAACACGAGTGTCTGAACCCCACTGTGCTGCTCCAGGTCTGTGCTGCATTTCCTGCTCTAATGCAACACTGGATCTGTGGAACCTGTGGAGCCCAAAGGAATCAATGTACCCTGTCCTACCTCTTTGGGGAAGAACCCCAAAAGAGGGCACTTATCACAGAATCATTAAGGCCCTCTAAGACCATAAAGTCCAACCATTAACCCAGCACTGCCAAGGCCACAACTAAAAAATGTCCCCAGATGCCGCATCCACATGTTTTTTGGACACTTTTAGGGACAGTGATTCCACCACTGCCCTGGGCAGCCTGTCCCAATGCCTGACCACTCTTTTAGTGAAGAAATTTTTCCAGATATCCAATCCAATCCTGGTGCAACTTGAGGCCATTTCCTCTTATCCCATCTCTTGTTACCTGGGAGAAGAGACCAAACTTCACCCGGCTCCAATCCCCATTTAGGGAGTCGTAGAGAGTGAGAAGGTCCTCCCTGAGCCTCCTTTCCTTCAGGCTGAGCCCCCCCAGCTCCCTCAGCCTCTCCTCATCAGACTTGTGCTCCAGACCTTTCACGAGCTTCCTTGTCCTTACAAAACGAACACCTTGCAGAGCTGTCCTTCTCCTGAGCCCCTCATCTGGGACCTTACTGAAACTCTCCAGCACAATTCCCAGACCAGAGCTGGCTGGGTGGATCTGTGCTGCCTGTGGCTGACTGGTTTGTAAGGAAGGGGCCGTGGAGGGGAAGCAAGAGCTTCCCTTGCTGCAAACAGGGTCCCTTTGGCGATCAGGGCCCAGCCTTCTGGCGAGCTCAGAGGTCCCCGGACGGGTGCCTTGGACAGTAGCTGGACTTGCTGGCAGAGACCAAGGTGACCACAAGAGATGTGCCCCACATCTCTTTGCCAGGGGGACAATACACACACGACGTTCACGTGCTTGTCATCAGAAAGCTGGAAACCCAAGGGCAGGAAACTTGGGGATATGACAATCGTTTGTGTCAGCCTGGAGACAAATATCTCACACCCCCCCCACAACCCCCCCCCACATCAGGAACTTGTTCCTCTACCGCGCGTGTGTTTCGAGTTTCCTCATGCAAAACCTCGCGTGGGCGTTTGGATACGTAACGAGCACATAGTTCAGGATGAAAACAAGTTGCGTGGAAGAGCCAAGTAACGCCAGAAAAATGAAAGCAATACAAACAACAACATGGCAGGCGGCCATACCAGCCCGCTCGTGGGCCAGCCGGATCTCACGTACTCCCCGGAGCTGCGGAGCCGATCAGCTGTTGGAAAAAGAGACCTCTAAAGAACAGGCGGGAGGAAATAGCATTGGCAGCACAGGCCGCTGCATGTTTCCTTCCAAAGCAGGACAGAGCCAAGGACATCAGGCAGAGCTGTAACATTTGGGGGCTCGTGAAGTAAGGCAGAAGCCTCAAGTGGGCTGCAGTTGTGTAAACTCCCATTGTTCTCGGAGCGGAAGCGCAGCGCTGGCCCGGCAGGGGATTGTCCTACCAGATTTTGGCGATGCTCACCTAACCAAGCTCCTTCTGCCTCGTTTCACTCAGTACATCGAGCACAGTGGATAAAAACTCCTGCCTGCACCAGACCCAGGCTCAGAGCACCCTTCCAAGCCAAACACCTGCTACCTCCCACAGCACCTTCAAAGGAAAATGCCTCTAATCACAGAATCACAGAATATTCTGAGTTGGAAGGGACCCACAAGAATCATCAGAGTCTGGCTCCTGGCATCTCTTCCAACCTGTGGGCAAGGCTGGAGCAGGACCAGGGGAATTGCAAAAACTCCTCAAACTGGCCTCACTCATCTTCATCTCTCATTTTGGTGACACGATGGAAAAAAAAAAGCGGCAAAGCTCGTTGAGACCCGTTTTCTGCGTGGCTGCTGTGCACATTCACACTGAAGAGGCATGAGAACGAGCCTCAAAACCAGATGATTTTATTGTTCGCTCCCTTTAGAGAGAGGGATCATCTGTGCCTCCTTACGACATGGTAAAACAATACCTCCTTCCAGAAGAGGTAATAAAATACCTCTTCTGATCCAGGCTGTGATCCAAGCATCTGCTCCTGGGCTACGCACTCCAATACCTGCTTGAGTCCTCTTCACTGCCTCTTGCAGCATCTGTCCTTTGGTTGAAGGCTTACATCAGTGAAAGACCTTGCTGGCAATCCAGAAGACTGAAAGGGGCCTGAAATGCCAGTGCCTCCATACACACATTGCCATAATTCTCTGCATAAAAGCCAAGCTTTAAAGGACTTGTTTTGCACAGCACAAGTGTGCATTTTTTTCGAATCAAGGTCAGTAACTCAGCTTCATTCACCAGTCTCCAGCTGCAAAACAGCATGCCCCAGACAATGGAGGAGAGTGTATGAGAGTCAGAAGATGCCTTTTAAGGGATGCAAGTGGCTCCGAGCCATGCTGGGGAAAGAAGATCTCCTTGGCACCCTTGTGTGCTCGGTTCCATCTGAACTAAAACAGGGCACCCGAGGGCAGGAAAAGCCGGGGAGATGGGAAGGGCGGCACAGATCACACTCACACTCTCTGTCCTTTGATAACATCATAAAATGTTAAGGGTTGTAAGAGACCTTAAAGATCATCTAGTCCCAACCTCCCCTGCAATGGGCAGGGACACCTCCCACTAGACCCAGTTGCTCAAGACCTTATCCAACCTGGCCTTGAATACTTCCAAGGTTGGAGCATCCACAGCCTCCCTGGGCAACCTGTGCCAGGGCCTCACCCCCCTCACAGTAAAGAATTTTTTCCTAATATCTAGCCTAAATTTCCCCTCTTTCAAAAGTACCCATTACTCCTGGTCCTATCACTCCAGTTCCTGATGAAGAGTCCCTCTCTGGCCTCCCTGTAGCACCTTCAGATACTGGAAGGTTGCTGTGAGGTCTCCTTGCAACCTTCTCTTTCCTGAACAGCCCCAACTTCCTCAGCCTGTCTTGGTAAGGGGGGATGCTCCAGTCATCTTAGCAACTTCATGGCCCTCCTCTGGACTAGCTCCAACAATTCCATGACCTTCATTTTTTTGGAAAATGCACTTTTCCAGCGTCACCCCCATGCCACCCTCTCCATGCCCACCAGCGTGACGTGCTGCCGTGCTCAGCTCCACTCCACAATTCAACGAGCACTCGTGGGAAGCAGAGGAGATCCTTCCAGTTGTGCCTCAGGCTAAAAATATTTACTCATCTCTTCTCCCTCCAGGCAGGTGTGCTCATCCCAGGCAGGGCTGCTCCTGCTGGGATGCACTTCCACGTCAGGCACAGGCTGCTTATCACACACTGCACTGCTTCTCCCTTTTCCTTGCGCCCAGGGTGCTGTGATGATTTCTCTGAATCACCCAAAGAGGATGCTCTGTCCTGTGTTTCAGATGCAAAATGTGCCTTGGAATTCAATAGTTGCTATAGTGCCTAATTACACATTTTATGGAGTACTTAGTCACAATGGCTAGAGCTCTTGTTATTAGGCTTGGACTCCTTCTGTCGCTTTATTTTAAAGACATTTCCACTAAACATTTTCTCTCTACATTAAAAATAGTGTATTGCAGCATTTTCTCCCTCCCAAAGATACCCCCAGTTCATGGAGCACCGATCACCCAATGGACAGTAGGAAGAAGAGAATTTGCAGCCTGCTTTTGTCACAGTGCTCCACGATGCGCATAAAAGTTGGCTCAAATGACAGCAACAATACATTTCCCAGGAGCTCCTGAGCACTGATCCTGGCAACAGCATGTCTGCAATTTGGAGACAACTCACACTGAATGCTTGGGGCATCCACACTTTCCCCTTGGCAGCACGGAGAAGGTGGACGCCTTGGATGCTCTTCCCAGAGGCTGATTCAGCCCATCACAATGGGACATGTCTTGGGTGAGGCTGAATCACTCTCCTGAGGTTCTGGTCTGTTTATGCACATTCTAGAAGAGGCTCAGCTTTAGCACAGTCAGTTGAGATGGGAAAGACAAGCCCCAAGCTCCTCATTGCCCCTCCAAATTGGAGAAATTAGAATTCAACTGGCATTGACTGGAAGGTCACACCCCACCTGCAGTGCTGTGTTCAGCTCTGGGGCCCCCAGTGTGAGAAGGACGTGGAGCTGCTGGAGCAAGCCCAGAGGAGGCCAAAGAGATGCTCCAAGGGATGGAGAACCTATGCTCTGGAGCCAGGCTGGGAGGGCTGGGGGTGTTCAATCTGGAGAAGAGAAGGCTCCAGGGAGACCTGAGAGCCCCTTCCAGTGCCTAAAGGGGCTCCAAGAGAGCTGGAGAGGGACTTGGGACAAGGGCACATAGTGACAGGACAAGGGGGAATGGCTTTAAACTGACAGAGGGTTTAGATTAAATATTAGAAAAAATTCTTCCCTGTGAGGGTGGTGAGACACTGGCACAGGTTTCCCAGCGAAGCTGTGGATGCCCCATCCCTATAAGTGTCCAAGGCCAGGTTGGATGGGGCTTGGAGCAACCTGGGAGAGTGTAAGGTGTTCCTGTCCCAAAACAGGGTTGTTGGACATATGTGATCTTTAAGGTCCCTTCCAACCCAAACCCTTCTATGATTCCATGATTCAAGCAGAGGGATGTTCTCCACCCTACACAGTGGGATTGGTCTTTCCCCTATTAACCTCTTTTTGTGCCCAGGTTTCTTCATCAGGAGAACTGAGCTAAATACTTAATTGCCTGCTTTCTAAGGAGTCAGGCAGGATAATTAGCTAATGTTTGGGTAATGTGTCATAGGGTAGGAGTGCTAAGCAGTGTTGCTGTCAGCAGCACAGTGGGAAGTGAAGGACTCAATCTTGTTTTTCAGTTGGGAATGTCACGGTCTCCCTAAGTCCATTGTTCCCGTTGACTGGTTTGCTGAGGGCAGGGAACTTAGGCAAAGTGTTTAAAGGAAGAGGATGCCAGGGACAGCGGAGAGCTCTTTGTGATCCAGAAGAACTGTCAGAATAGCTGGATGGATTTTGGAAAGAGAAAACTGCCAATGAAGGCAAAAGCAGGGAATACTTGGGACTGCCCAGAAAGTCCTTATGTGTGTAACTGTGACATAAATATTCAACAGCAACATCCTCTGAGTAACAAAAACACACCAGGGAAACTTTTCTTGCACTGCATTTATTGCAGTGCAGGCAGCGCAGCAGGAATCGTGGTACAGGGGCCCATCTAACTCACCCTGGGGATTGAAGTAGCCTCAGCCCAACAGAGATTTCACATGTTCAATTTTTATTATTCTGCAAATTACGTTATGGATGAACTTCACGCCCTTCTCCCGTCCGCTGATCGTAATTGATGGGATTTCAATCGCACCTCCTTGAAGTTAAACATCTGAGAGACACTTTGGTTAATAGTTTGCCTTTCGGAGCAATGCATTAGCTCTCTTGTGCTCCTGCCTGCTTAATTTAGAGCGAGTGGCCAAGAGTGCTGTAATTAAGGAAGGAGGAATCTTGGGCTGAAGCTCTCCGCGCTTTCAAATGACCAGCAGACCCTTCAGTGCCAGCTTGTTTTTTACAGTAGCTGGAACAACACTTTCCATGACTCACTACTAATTATGCTCTGGGTTTGCAAACAAATGTTTTTAACCTCTTGTTGTTGTATATGAAAATTATAAACCCACCAGTGCTGTCCCAGTGCCTTCCAAGGATCCACTGTCCCACCTCTGCAAGCCTGGCTCTTGCCAGGCCAGTCCAGGGCGGCACTTTCTCCCTCTGCCTCTTTTTTAAACAGCCCAATGTTTCTCATTCTCTATTTATTTCCTCATCCTGAGGACAGTCCCATGCTTTGATCTGTGCAAGAGATGACTTTTCCAGCAAGGCTGTTGGGCTCTTCCTGTTTCCTGTGGAGTGTCCAGCCACAGGCCACATGGAGATGATGCCAGCTCCCATCTCTTTTCCCTGGTGTTTGGTTAGCCAGCCACAGAGCATCTCAGCAGCTTCTGCCAACTGCTCTGCATCCTGTACAGACATGTCATGCTGGATCTCCACAGCCAGGAGCCGGGAGAGGGAAAACCACGGATAACCTGGAACTGATCCTCTCCACCACCAGCATTCTCTGATCTTTTTCAGAGAGATCCATAAGGAGTAATGCCTGACCTCTGGAAAAGGAAAGCATCCTTTAACTTCCCTGATGAAATGCACATCTATGGACATGCACATAAAATGTCCACATGCCAAACCCACCAAGCCATCCCAGCACTCCCTGGGGATAAATTGTGCCCAGTCTCCAAAGTCTCAGAAAGGCTGCTTTATTCCAGAGCATCGTTTCCTGTTGTGTCTGTTCCTGGTTTTATAGTAAGTAGGTGGAACTACTGGCAGCAGTTCTGGAAAGGGCAGGGCTTGGGGAAGGACATGGCTCACCAAGGACACCCTCCAGGCCATGGCCAGATGCTGCACTTAAGACCCTCTTTGGCATTGAAGCGCAAGTGCTAAATGAGGGGAACACGCTGCTCCCATGAAAGGGGATGAATTTTCCTTCCACCGAGGACAGAAATCATATTCTGTGAAGGAACAAGCAAATTCTCTTACTGCAACTCATTCAGGTTGCATTTTTAACTCCAGAGGTTGCCCCAGCAGCAAGTCCACCCAAGTAGTCTCTGCACTGTCCAGAGCCCAAACCTTAGGGCTCCCCCCACTTTTTTGGGAGGCGTTGGGGTAACACATGGGATGGGGCTTTTTTTATCTACAGACCCAGAAGTTCTCGGTCCATTGCAGAACAATGTTTCCAGTTTTTTGGGGGGAGAAAGGAGAGCCACGTACCCAGCAGGAGGCTTGTTTCTCACCAAGCTCGACTTCTCCCGCCCCATAGGAAGCAGTTTCCCAGGAGCCACAGATGGGCGTGGACTGGTGCCTGAGCCGATCCACACTGTGTCAGTCTCCGCGGTTACACGGTTTTGCAATCTGCTTCCTGGGAAGAGGAGGGAGGCAACAGTCCTGTGACTGCTGAAGGCTTGGGATGGACTCGTGCCTACAGGCAGTCGTCTGTGTGGGCTTGGCAGGCAGAGCTGAGGTTTGTGGGATGTGGGAGCGCCATTCCCGACCTGCTTCCACATCCCTGGCTTGGCTGTGGGGCTCAGGGGCCTCCCTACACAGCTGAGAAGGAGGAGTCCCTCTCCAGAGATGCCAGAGGCGGAGGACACACTACCCAAAGTCAGAGGAGAAGAGAGACAAGAATATGATCCACGTCACCACGTCCTTCAACCTGGGCACCAGGAAAAGCACAGTCCAGAGAGTATCAGCCCAACACTTGATGGAATAAGCTTCCTCCTAACCCCATCCAGCACCGGTTTTCCCTTGCTGGCTTAGACTGGGACACAGAATGACATTAAATCATGTCCTGAAATGGTGCTGGATGCCACAAGCCAAGCACAACCCAGTTTCTCCTGGTCCTGGGACTAACAGGAGGGACACCTGCAAAAGGCAGCTTTCCCTTCTCCAGTCTGAGCACTTAGCAAAGGACTTCACTTCCTGCACAGGTCATCCTGCATTCCCTGCTGATGTATCCCCATTTGCCCAGATTTACATGTGGAAATTCAAGCTCCTTGGTCGCTGTGGGTAGTGGAGGACTTTCCTTTGCATAAGCCCCAGGGTAAGAGCCTTTATGCAGATACCTTGTTCCTGGGACTTGTCTCAATGGGGCCTGTCTGGCTGTGTCCTTCAAGGGGAGGCCCTGATCCCATGGGAGTCCTCTAGTTCACCCTCTCATCTTCCCTGAGGCCCTTATTTCTGCCCTTTGCCTTGAATCCAGTCATCTTCGTCAAGGGTGGTGAATTTGGCTCCGTGTAAAACTGCTGTGTTGTAACCCCATTGAATATATGATGTACCCCAAAGCTATGGATTTGCTTGTGATTCCCAACTCCCTGTTTGCCCTGGATGTCTGGGGAGCACCTACCACCCATACCTGCTGCAGAGCCCTAAAAATGAGCCTAGGGGAGGCAGAACAGCCCTGCCTCCTCCAGCAGGATGGCAGCAGCAGACATGGCTCCCCCAGGGAATACACAGCTCCAAGGGTAAAAATAAGTTGTTCTGGAAAGGGAAAAGGGCAAAGCAAGCAAAGAAGACAGGGTGAGTCAAGCCAGGTTTGCACAGAAAAGGGAAGGTGGGGGGAAGAGCAACAATACAATACTGAGCCAGGGGATTGGTGCTACAGAGCAGTTAGAGGGGGGTGAGGCCCAAGAAGTTCCAGAGAGACATGTCTGTCTCTGGAGGACGAGGGCTGGAAGATGTGTCCCTGCTCTGCCTGACATCACCTGGGCGGTGCTGGGGGGGTGGCCACAAAAACCACATCCCCAGGGTGCTCTGAACCCCGTGCAAGGCTTTCCCCTCACAGTGCTGGCCTCACCGAGCTCCTCCCCAGCTCCCATGTGTCTCCTTCGCTGCTGACCCCATTCCATGATGGAGATCACAGCACTGGGAAGACTGGAGGTGCCAAACCTGCGCACAATGGGTGCTAGGGTGTCTCATGTCAAGAGAGATTCAAACCACCCACTGCTGCTGCCTGTGAGACCTTGGCTTCCCCTCTGCCAGCAAGCAGCAGTCATACCTCTGTGTGGGCATCCAGAGCACGGGGCTGAATGTGGAAGCAGCTAGTGCTTAAAAAGAAGGTAATTCCAAGAAAAAGCTTGTGTGTATTAAGCAAGGACAGTGTGTACTCCAGATGGCTCAGAGAGGAAAAGAAGCAGCAGCAGTGACCTTTTATAAGTGATGGAAAACCAGGCAGATAGCTGTGAACTTGGAAAAGGAAATGGAAAGAAGAGCAATCTTGGAAATTTTTACCTGGCAATTCTGACTTTGGTCCTGAACAGAGCAAGAGGAAAGGCAGGGAGTGACATCAATCTCTGACTGGCTAAAGGATGATGGGATAACAAAAGTTAAGGCGTAGGGCTATCGAGGATCATAGATGGGGAGCTTTCCTATCACTCTATAAAATGAGTGGATGTGGGAACATATATCAACTCATCGGTGAGGAGTTTGATGTAGTGTCTAACAAAGCCATGTCTTTTTTTTTTTTTTATTAATTTCTCTTGGCTTGGATCTGAACATCTTGGCTGAACATCGCAATTTAAAGGTCCTCTCAGATGACCACACGGCGTCTTGACTCCTCACAGATAAGGTTTGATTGTTTCTGTTACTGACCCCGTCCCTCCGTTGAAGCCGTGGCCCTGCAGACGTGAAACCACTGCAATTCATCTGCTTCCTCCAACCTCGGTGCAGATAAGACTCGACAAAACACTGCATCCTCCAGGATGGAGGCGGGGAGCGAGAAAGCCAGAAAATGAGTCATCCCAGCCTTACGGGCAGGAATTGCCTGGATCTGCGCCGTGCAGGAGGCGAGGAGCCGTGCAAGGGGCTTGCAGGGAGCTGGTGCTGGTCCTGCAGGGATCCTGGAGCCTTCCCAAGGATCACCATGTGCTTGCATCATCATCATCATCAACACTTTAATCATAGAATCATTGAATGCCCTGGGTTGGAAGGGACCTTAAAGATCATCCACTTCCAACCCCCTTGCCGTGGGCAGGAGCATCTTCCACTAGATCAGGTTGCTCAGGGCCCCATCCAACCTGGCCTTGAATCACAGTCCCAGGGATGAGGCATCCACAACTTCTCTGGGCAACTTGTGCCAGGGCCTCACCACCCTCTCAGTAAAGAATTTTTTCCTAATGTCTGATCTAAACCTACTCTCTTTTACTTTGAATCCAATCCCTTGTCCTGTCACTCCATGCTCTTGAAAATAGTCTCTCTTCATCTTTCTTGCAGGCTCCCTTCAGGTACTGGAATGTTGCAATTAGGTCATCCCAAAGCCTTCTCTTTCCCAGGCTGAACAATCCCAATTCTCCCAGCCTTTCCTCACAGCAGAGCTGCTCCATCTCTCTGGTCATCTTGGTGACCTCCTCTGGACTCTCTCCAACAGGTCCATGTCCTTCCTGTGCTGAGGACCCCAGAGCTGGATGAAATTAAAAGACCCTCAAAGAAAGCATCTGCCAGTCTCTGACATGTCCTTGTGTCCCTCTCTTGTCCTGCAGGACTGGGAGCCGTCTCTGCTGGCTTTCCACCAGTGAAGAACTGTCTTCTGAGAGGATGCAGCAGCAGTGGTTTGTGGCTAAAATCCTGAGGAGTGTAAATGTAGGCCACACTGCAAGAGAAAGTGGCTTTCCAACTGTGTGGCAAGAATGGCCCCTCATTAAGGAGCAGAAACGAGATCCATCAAGACTGTCTCTTGCAACATGCCCAAGTCCTGATTATGGTCATTTTCCTCCTTGCTTCCACTGCATGCCTGGGAAAGGGCCACAGTAATTAAAGTCTGAATCTCATTAAAATCCAGAAAGTGCTTGGCTTTCTGAGAATCCAATTATCACAAACGCCACGTAACGCCAGTCAGGGCACGGCTTGTTTTTGGTGTTTGGAATTATTTTTGTTAAACCTACAAATATGGTGTGAAATCAAATTTTCCAGAGGATGCTGCAAATCCAAAGAGGGCACAGTTATAAAAGCAGCTGAAGAGAAACGCCTTGGAGAGGGAGGGAGAGGCTGCAAGGAGGAACATGTGGGGGGAACATGATGCTGCTAAAGAAGGACAGAGCACGGGTGTCTCCAGGCAGCAGGGATGATGCACATCCCACCCAAAGCCCTCCAGGGACAATCTGGCTGGGTCTGGACCAGCATCCCAGCGATATGGTCAGTCCCAGCTTATGGCTGGTGACTTTAGACACAGAGCAGTGGCCTGCTGTGACTCAACTGTGTCTCAAACTGTCCTGACTCACCACATGGCTGCTAGGGTTTGCAGGGAAGGTCCTTGAGTTAATGGGCAGCTGGGTCCAGTGTGTATCCATGGGATGGGCATGAGGTGGGAAATGATGCGAGCTGGGCAACAAGAGATGAAGCTGCTCTTCCTCTCCCTCCTCAGTGTAGCAAGCCCTACCAAAACACATGGTGGGATGCAGAAACCTGCCACTTTCCAGGGAAATTGATCTTGGTCACAAGAGCTTGGCTGTGGAAAGGGAAGAGATGGAGTCTCCATCCTTCTCCAGGATGGGAGCCTTTCTGAGGACACAAGCCCCTTGTACAGCACATTTACAACTGGTCCCGGTGGCCGTGCACTGATTCCACAGTCCTCTCCCCAAACACTGGTGGGCTGCAGCATCCAGAACATCCTCCCCCTCTGCTCCCAGCTTGTCCCCAGGGTTTTGCCAACAATGGGCATGGCAGCATCCGTGCAGCCAGGGGTTATGGAGTGTCACCCCTAACCAGAGGTGGAATTTGGGATGCCCGGCTTTGCTGCTGAGTCACCACAGGAATGGGGACAAGGCACTTCGCTGCTCTGTGCCTCAGTTTTCTCAGCTGTAAACACATATTAAAACGATTTCCTAATTTTGTTGGGTGCTGACAACCTCCAGCAGCAACACTGAGAAGCTCTGCCAGCCTGGGGTAAAAGGTGCTGGTTCACTGCAGAGCAGCACCGTGTTTTTTGTGGCACAGTGTGTCTGCCATACATTGCACTTACGTAACATTACTTAGCACTTGGTTGGCACCTCACATCTTCAACTAATGACACACACTCGAGCCACTTACCAGCGTGGAGGGAAAAACATCCAATAATGACTGATCTGGAAGCCCTGGACTGATTTCCACATTTCTCCAGGAGTGAGAATTGTGGAAATAGGTGGGAAATAGGGTTTTGAAAAAGAAAGGCCAAGCAAAAGGATGCATTAAAAGAGAAAAAAAAAGGGTGTGCATACACACATATGTATATATATATATTTGTATATGAAAAGTGTGCATGGAAGGAGTAGCAGGGTGAAAAAGCCCACTGCAACTCCTCATGGAAACAGGGCTGCAGCACCTCCAAAGTACATTTAAAATTCACCTCCTCCTTCTTTTTGCAATTAAACACATATTCTTATGCACCTCGACGTTTAAAATAAATAATGACAATTTTTAGCGCTGGCAATTAAAAGCGACGCTGTTTACATTTTAATGAGCTCCTCCAGCGTGAGTAGCTCAGCTTCTTTCAATCAGAAACGGATGGATTTAGAAACAAGGCATCTTTAAATGCGCTTCGGATTTCTGTAAACAGTAGCCCAGCTCTGCTTTCAGGTTCTCGGGGTGGAGGGAACAGAGGGACAATCTGCTGGATAGAGAACTCCGCACAGCTTTTCTTCCCGGTGGCGATTCTCTGTGGGAGTGCAGAAAAGGAAGTTTATTTTGGAAGTGAGAAAAATAAAGCAAGGTTTTGTTCCAGGAGAACACAAAGATAAGTAGCATCTGTGCAGCTGGAAGTGCTGCGTGTGGCTGTGAAGCCCGTATTTACAGCTGCAAAATGCCAGGTAGATTTTCGCATCCTGGGAAGACTTCAGAAGGCATCAAAGTGCTACCAAGCTGGTTTCCAAGATGCATTTTCCACCCACCTTTGGCTTGCGCTTGGAAAATCATTAATCATGTTTGGGCTCGGCGCCATCCGTGGGCCTGGATTCGGTGTAGCGAGAGTTGATGAAAACTTTACTGCTGATTTCAGTACAAAAAACAGTGTTGTTACAGCCTGGGAAATACAGGTGGGGCACGTGGGGCCCTAGGGCTCTACACATCAACGCTGTTCCACAGTTCCACGTCTCGCAGGCAGCAGGTTGTAGCCGGCACATCTGCATCTCAGATGTGAACCTCTTGGAGGGGATGTCAAAACACCACGAGGAAAGCTTTTGCTGCTAAATAATTCCGTCACAAACAGCAACTGTGAACAAGCTGATAAAGCGGGTGGAGGGGAGGCAGGTTCAGAAATCCAGCGTTAGTAGGAGCAGGGTTGGGTTTAGCGCTGCCAAGCAGCGTGTTCTCCTTCCTGCACCCTCACGCTGCTCAGTGAAGAGGTGTCATCATTTCTGACTCACGGAAAAATCCAGTGGTTTGCCCAGGGCAGCAGGGAGTCTTTGGAGGTAGGATGAGGATTTAAAGCTTTTTTTTTTGGGAAAAGTTATCATAGACTTGTAGAATGGCTTGTGTTGGAGGGAATCTTAAAGATCATCCAGTTCCAACCCCCTGCCATAGGCAGGGACATATTCCACTATCCCAAGTTGCTCCAAGCCCCATCCAACTTGTCTTTGAACACTTCCAGGGATGAGGCAGCCACAGCTTCTCTGGGCAACTTGTGCCAGGGCCTCACCATTCTTACAAGGGAGAATTCCTTTCCAGTATCTAATCTAAACCTACCCTCCTTAAGCTTAAGTTCTGTCCAAATATCCCCATTTCCCAGTGATTTCAGCCTGGCAGGCTGGCAGGGGAAAAGGTCCAGAGGCACCACAGCTCCTGAGAGCTCTCGCACTGAAAATGCATTTACCTTGTCTCTCTGCTTCTGTTTCCCTCTACAAACAGCTCATCTTGGCTTAGGGTAAATGTAGGGAAAATGCTCTCTAAAGACCCACTATTGTTATGGAGTTGGGAGAGGAAAGGCAAATCACTGTGGTTTGAAAGATAACAGAGCATCCCTGCCTTGGCTGAGTGTGTAAGGAGAAGGGATGAGGTGTTTGGAGATTGTCTGGGATATTTCCATGGGAAATGACTCCTTCTTCAGGAGAAAAAGGCTGTAGAGATTCTTCCTTGGGCAATTCCTGATTGTTCCCCCCAGGGACAGCTTCTGGTGAGTGAACCTCCAGGCTTGTCCCTGCCAGCCCCAGGATCCCCTAAGCCTGTGTTCTTCCCTCTCTGCTCAACCTCCTCCAGCTACATAATAAGCAGATAAAACAGTAAGACCTTCAAGGCTTTGCATTAACTCGTGGACGCCACACACCAGGACTTGCTGGGTGTGCAGCCAAAATCACACCCGAGTCCTGAGTTGCCTTCAGAGAAATCCATCAACAGCCAGGCCCTGGGGGAGGAGAAAGACCTGAAAGCTGAAACACACGAGAGCCATTCCACAGGGAAATGCAGTTTGCAGACTGACATCACGGCTCCCACTTGCCCAGTGAGGCGAAGACCTCCGAGTCCGTGTGATTGAGCCATTATTCCCCATGGCAGGGCTGAAATCTGAATCTAAATTCTCAGTTTAATCACAGCAATGATTAAAGTGGGACTTTCCCTCCCCCCCATTTTTGGTGCTTTCTGAATAGCAGGGGTGGTGTTTCAGGCATTGGGGCTCCCTCAAAATGCTTCTGCACTTGCAACACTCATCCTTTCCCCTTCCCCAGAAGCAGTGTGGGTGGTGAGGGCAGAAATGCTGGTGCAAAGAGTGTCCCCCACACCAGGCCAGTGCAGTGATGTGACAGAGCCCTGAGGCAGCATGGCAAGTGCAGGAGGAATCCAAGATGTTACAACTGGTTACGGCTTCCTGGCGTGAGGTGGAGTCCCTGGTTCCTTAGATGCTTTGAAAAGGAGCTCATCAGCTCCTGCTGTAAGGCTGAAGGACCACCCCAACCTCCCAAAAACTATGGGGTTGTTGTCTTGCTGCTTCAAGACTGTACTGGGCTTTCACATTTTTCCAACCAATCCTCCACCCAGTCCCTGCTTCTCTCCAACTCAGCTGCTCATCCCAGTGCAGGAGTCCAACACATGCACTCATGTGATGAGTTACGCTTTGGAAGACCTTCCTAAAACTGCTTCTTGCAGACTGGGACTTGATGGGAATCCTTGGACATGCAGCATGTGAATGGAGTTCAGCCAAGCCACAGAGAGGATCGCATAGGGATAGAAAGCAAAACAGGGTTTTGGGGGAATTTAAGTCTGTGCTTGAAGGGACAGTAAAAGCCAGGGGTGAGGGAGAAGGCTGAAAAATCCCAAGCAAGGCTCTATCTAGGGCTGAAGTCCAGGAGTTTGTCCGACATAAAAGTAGGTCAAGGATGAGTCTCAAGAGGCTCCTCAAGGATGAGGAGCCATGGACAGATGTGTGCTCCTGGATCCAGCTGTGCCACTGGACATGCTCCCCCTCCAGCCACTCCTCCCCACCCTCCAGCTGCTCCAGCCTGTTTAACACAAAGCAGTGTCACCCACTGGAGTGGATTTGGGGACAGAATGATACTTCCATGTCCAGCTGAGGACAGTAACAATTAGCTGGGACACAGTGACATTTCCAACTGGCAGAGCCCTCTGTGGGGTGAACATCTGCCCATGGATGGAGAATATAAAGGGATAACCACATGGGAGCCTTTTGAGACCGTTCAGGATTGCTGGGAGGAGGATTCAGCGAGCAAGGAAGGAAAACTGGTTGCTCTCCATTGAAGGATTAAGAAGGGATTTACATCCAAAAGGTAGGAAGGAGGTGAGTGAGGAGGAAAATGACACTATTGACAAGCCAAAAGGGCCAACACTCTGAGCAATCCCTAAAATCCTGTCCACCAAGTGTAGGGAGAAAGAGGAAAAAGAGGTTCTTTATATTTAAAAAATCAATCCGTGTAGGTTGCAGACATCCAGTACTCGTTCTCAGTTGCTAACAAGAGGATTTGTTAACGAGCACATTGATCCTTGGGTGGTTGTATTTGAAAATCTTTAGACGCTGTCATCCTTGAGAGGCAGAAGAAAGGAAATGTGGTGGTGATTTAAAACAAAAGAGGGAAGAATATAATTCTGGCAATCACCAGCCAATAAAAGTAATAGAACAAATAGTTAAGAAAAAATCATGATGAAATGTTTAGAGCTTGGTTCTGTCCACACAATAGTGTCAATGGGGAGAAAATTTGCAGAAGCCAGACACTGAATAAAATTACCATGAAACAAGAGTCAGACTTGAGGGATGATTGGCACAGAAAACTGCCGGTTTTCTTATTTTCCAGCTCTTTTTCGTGCTAAGAGGAACGCTGTTAGGGAACGGCACGGCCCGAGGATGAAGGCAGCGCAGCCTTTTATGAACATATGTTTTTATTTTGACTAATATATCTTGCTTCTTTGTCTTAGGAAATAAAAAAATTAGGAAAAAAAAAAAAAAAAAAAAAAGCCTTGGTCTGAAATGTGGTTTGTACAAACTGAAAACACATTGAGGTGCAGTCAGTAATCCTGAACAGGAGTGGGCACACCGACCAAGGCACATTTACCGGGGCAGAATAAGAGTCAGGAGTAAAGATCAAGTTTCATTAACATCTTTGCTAATGATCTGGAAGGACAATGCCTTCCTTCCAGTATAAAATGAGATACACAGAGGTTGGTAAATTCGCAGAAGTTTGGGTGATAATAAAGAATTTTCTCTGATTTTGTTCCAAACACCTGGAAATTTCCATCAAGCGGTGTTGAACACACTGAAACATCTCATCCCGTTGAGTGACATCTTCATTACTCACCACTTAGCCCACTCAGTGTCTCTTTTTAACCCTCTGAATGTACTTATGGGTGTCTTTCCCAGGTCTTTCTGCAGACCCAGCCCTGGTTTGATATTTAGAGAGACATTTCTGGAGCAGACACGGCAGCCCAGCGCACGCAGCCTCCTTCTCTGGGCTCATCGCCTGCCTCCTTTCCCCCGCAACAAAAACCACTGGAAAGGCTGATGGTGAGCATCGTGCCTCCAAATGTGTCGCCCATCCCAACCTAACGTGGCTTAAACTGGACCCACCAGCAGCCTCTGAGCTCTGTGTTTGCCCACACGCTCCCCTGGCCGCCTTGTCTTTGTGCTACTCGGGTGATTCACGGCTGTTGTTGCTCAAGACCTTTCCATCCGTGAGGTCTTGAGCAACAACAGCCGTGAGTCGCTGGAGCAGCCTGAGCCACGTCCCTGGAGCACTGAGCCGAGCTCTCCTGGCTGTCAGGAGAGAGGGAGCAGCAGAGGACACGGACCTGGGAGCATTTGTGTCTTCTCCAAGCAGGCCGTAAGGACACAAGGTGTTTCTGGGGCTGATTTCATGGCTCTTTGTCCCTTCTCACAGATCCAGCTCAACGGTGACAGGAATCAGGCTGGTGATGGGAGAGCGTTACCCTCAGCGAGGGAGACCTTCATCTGTCAGTCTTCTCAGGACCTGCTGGGAATGAAAGGGAGAGGAGGAAGAGGTGGGGATGGCAGTTGTGCTGTTTTCACCTGCAGTTTCTACAGCAGATCCCAACACCCCGTTCTCTCTGCTGGCTGTGTCTGCCTGTGGGAGATGCCCTGGTCAGGGCATCGCTGGTTGGCCTTGGGGCTGTAACATTGTGGCCTCACACACCAGGAACAGGAGACCCAGAGAGGGGAGGGATATGCAACACTGACACCCAGGAGGTCTGGGGATGTGGCGGGATCTGGTCCTCAGGAGGTGCATTTTGCAGTCCCAGAGCTTTTGTAAAGCCTTAAATGAGGAGTGGGGTTCACAAACTGTAGGACCCTCCATCATCATCCGTGGAAGTCTCAAGTGCCCCTGAGATAGAGGAGGAAGAAACCTGGAGAGAGTAGAAATACTGGATTCAGCAACTGATGAGGGGACCAGGAGCAAAATTACCAGGGGTGGGGTCTGGGTGGGTCAGCCATGGAGGCTTTACCCTGTGAGGGGCAGTAGGTGTGAGGTAAAGCCTTTTGGAGAGACAATATTTATCCAGTTTGGTTTGAGACTGTTTGAATCTGCTGCAGAATTTGCTGCAGAATTTGCTACCAAACAACCAAACAAAACAGAGGAAAAAGAAATGCATGTGAATGGATCCAAATGTCTCCTTATGGTGTTTGGTTTTGTTTTTTTTTTCTCTCCTTCTTCTTTTTTTCTTAATGAAATATGTGGATTTTGCGTTTGCAGGACATCAGGGCTAATTTTAGGAATATGCAATTATTTTCTTTCAAAAGAAAGCACCCAAGGGGTTGCAAAAAACCCTGCACAAAATAATATGTGGTCTTCAGCCCCAAAGGCTGAACATTTGGCTTTCCTGCCAGAGGAGCAGCAATCCCTGGGGTGGAAGGGCAGGCTGTCTGCAAGGCCTTCCAACCAAACCATGATCCTCGAGCAGGGCAGAAGACCAAAGAAAACTGCTGCCTCCCAGCACGGGGAGCAGGGTGGCCTTCCCAGGGGAAGCAGCTCCGGGATCACTGGGAGCTGGCAGGACCTGCTGTCTGGTACCTCCTCATCCCTTCCAGCCTCCAAGGGACCTCCTGGCTTAGGGGGGACAACACAACCCGCATCTGACCCTGTCCCCTCCCTTGGAGCTGCTCTTCCAGGCCACGCTGGAATTGGCCGTGGACACCTCGTTCTCTGACTCAGCCTTTTTATCTGGGGAGTTTACAGCCTTTCCTTCCTGCCAGCCTTAGTAAATAACCCCGTCATCTGACTGGGTTTTGGGAACTGCCCAGGGGCAGGAGCCTCACAGGGAGGCTGAGATGAGGGCCTGAAATCAAGAAGCGTTGCCAGGGCCGGGGGGGTTTCCAGTGGGACTCTCATCCATGGCATCACTGTCCCTGGTGGGGCCCTCACCTGCAGCATCCCCATCCCCAGCAAGACCCTTGTCCAATGGCATCACCATCCCTGGAAGGACCCATGGGATCATTATCTCCAGCAAGACCCTTTTCCTGTGGCATCACCTACAGCATCACCTACAGCATCACCATCCCCAGTGAGATCATTACCCAATACATCACCGTTCCTGGTGGGATCCATGGCATCACCATCCCCAGCAGAATGTGGAGCCAGGACCAGCAGGTCTCACCCACACCCAGGAAAGGGAACACTGGACAGAGCTGTGCTCCCACACCTGCGACGCCTGGCTGGGATCTGGCTTTTATTTTCCTTTAGCTTGGAAGAGCATCCACAAAACTGGGAGGATGGCAGGAAGGAGCAGCAGGACTGAAGGCATGTGCTTCAGCACTGCTGGTACCTCCTCTACTTGCTTATTCACCCAGTGGGAGCTGCCCAGGGTTCTCCACAGAGCCCGGGGCTCCAGTGGGCTGAGCAGAGTAGGAGACCTGGGCTCTGCCGGTGGGGACAACTCGCTGCTCCTGGACAGGCCAAAGTCAGCTCTCTAGATTCCCTATAGCCAATTTGGGCATCCTGGCTTGCCCCCTGGAGGCAGCCCCACGCACTTGGACGGAGGCAATAAAAACGATGCTGGCAGCAACAAGTGTGAGGATGAGCTGATGGAGAAGTTAAGGCACGTCCGTAGGGCTATGGGGAGAAATCTGCCCTTTTGGGATGTGGAAGCAGCTCTTTTGGATAAATGGGACCATGCAGGGCTGGGGATGGGATGAGTCAGAGCCGAAATCTCAGCTTGAAAAACAAGCTGAGGCATGTCCAGGATGGATTGTCCATCCCAGGAGCACTTTCTCCCGTTAGGCACCTCAAGGATAACAGGTCTTTTGAGCAGGTAGATCAGAGAGGTATTTTAGTTCCCTGTGATGACCGAAATCAGGCTGAGCCTTGGGGCCTGTTGTGGAAACTGCAACTTCTGTGCCAGGAATTTTGTGCTGCATCCTCCTGGCATGGGTGTGGGGAAGTGCCTCTTCCTTCCTGGCTTTCCTCTTCCCTGTCATCACCTCGGCAGGCTTTGAGGGCTGCTCCAACACAGGGTCTGCACTCCCCGTGGCATTTCTGGAGCCTGGATGCCCATGAAATGCCATCAGGTGATGAGTGTAATTTCTGTGCTCTCCCTCCAGAAGTTCACCCTTATGGAGGGTCTTCCAAGCAGTCCCCCCTCACAACAAGACTTTTCCCTGGTGCCTCCTGCACCAGCCAGTTGCCCCAAGCACCACCCTCACATTCCCTGTCACTAAGGTTGCTGTTCCCTATTTAACAGCCCCATGGCCCCCAGATCCCTCTCTTCATTGCCATGGGGCTGTGCAATGATCTGGGCTGGGGAACTGATCCAGCATGGAATAGCCTTGCAAAGAAAATCCCTCCTCAGGCCACGCTCGGACAGCACAGTTGCTGGAGAAATGGCCCCAGAGACATTGAGTGGGGCTGGTTTGGTGACCAGGCACATCCCTACATCCCTACAACCACAGAATTGTTTGGGACCTTAAAGATCATCTCCTTCCCACCCCCTGCTGTGGGCAGGGACACCTTCCACACATGGAAGCAACCATGTGTTACTCCTGGAAGGCTCCAGCACACAGTGAACTGGAGGAATGGCATGGAACAAGAGCTGATCTCCAGGCCTTGGAGTACCTGTGTGGACGTGTACTCCTGGGAGCTGGGCTGCACCAGGTGTAAAGTATCCTCTGTCTCGTGGCCAGGCATTAATTTCCCCCCTCAGAAATGTCTGGCTGCTGATAGGACATAATTAGTTTCCTGTCCAGCATGCACTTATCTTGTCTGTGTGCTCGGTGCATTTGGTGGCGAGTCCATAAATCAAAGAATTCCTCTGTCCCAAGGAGTTTTCCTGGGCAAGCAATCCCCCAGAGGCCCCACAGCAGTGATTAATAGCACCCATCTCCCTGTTTGGGCTGGTCTAGGGCAGCGTGAGTTACTGCTCTCGCCGGATCGCCGAGGAATTCGTGGGTTGGCACAACTTCCCATCCCCAGAAACTCAAAACAGCAAATCCCTGTGAGACACCAGAGGCAAAAAAAAATAAGTGAATAAGTAAAAAGTGCTGCTGGGAGCCTGGCAAAGACCCCGCAAGACAAAGACTGTAAAGATAGTCAGCAAATTGCCACTCTGGACAAAGCTGTGAAGGCAGCCTCCAATCACCATCCTGATGTAGGGCTGCCTTAGTCATCCTTTATTGATTCCCTTCTCTGTGAATCACCAGCTCCTCGTGGGGAAGGGCTCTCCAGCTTGGAGAGAGCTCGGAGAGACACAAATTACCGGCGCACACGTAAGCGGGAGCGGGAGAGCGGAGATGCCGACGGAGATGCTCTCGGTCGTGTGCCCAGCAGTTTGGGAAGGCGATTAGAGCTGCTCACCAGGGAAAACAAATTAAGTTTTCCGTGGGAAAAGGAGCTCGTTGAAAGGCAGTGGAGACTCAGAGGAGGCTGCCAGTCTTCCCCAGGAGATAAAGTCACCTCCTGTTCACCTTCCAGGGAGCAACAGGGAAGGGGTTTCTCCCTTTGACCAAACACCTTCTGCTCTTAATTAATCAGGTGAGAGGCTTCTCATGTCTTCACCCATACTGAAGTAGCAGGAGCGCATCAGGAGCAGTGATTTGAGGTCACCTACATCACTCCAACCTGCTTTAACACCCTTTAAATCATCCATGCCCTGTCACACCTGACCCATCCCCTCTCCTGCTCTTCCCAGGAGATTCAGTTGCAAGAGCCAAAATTTCCTCCCTTTGCCCCATGGCCATCATTGCTCTCACCTGGAGGTCTGTGCACAGAGCAAGGGCAACAACTAAGGAAGGATTTGGACCTTCTAGAGAGGACCACGAGGAGACCAGTCCTCGAGGCAGCTCTTGTCTGGCTCTGCTGGCACTGGCACGGAGCACAGCTGGGTCTGAGAGTGGCTGCAGAGCGTCCTTGTCACTTTGCACACACAAACTGCAGCAATAACTGGGGTGGGGGGGTGGGGAGGTGGGTGTGGAATGGGGATACCAGCCAAAAACGAGGGGCTTCTAAAAGCTCGGGGCTGTGTCCTTGCGATTAACCCGCAGGGCAGGGGAAGGCGGGCACGGGCTGAAATCCATCCCCGCTCCACCCTGGATTTGTTATCCTGCCTTGCCGGGGAGGCAGATGCCGCTGCAAGAGCGAGGCAGGCGGTTCCTCTGCAATCCAGAGCAGAGCGAAGGCGAGCAGGCGCTTCCGCTGCCAGGGAACGAGCTTGAAAGGGATCCAGCGGATAAAGAGATATTCAAAGTTCAGCTAATGAGTGAGATGAGTCACTGGCTCAACGAGACAAAGGTTAGGCTGGAAAAATAAAAATCCTCGCTGCAAGGAGCGGGGTTGGTGGGGATGCAAAAGGCAGAGGATGAGACACAGCCAAAAGCAGACAGTGCTGACAGGGGCAGAGGGGCAAAGTGAAGGCTGTGGCTTGGATGTGACCCCGGAGCTTGTCTCAAATGTGGCCCAGGATGGGCACAGGGGAGCTGAAACAGGAGCTGTGGATGTTCAGGCACATGGCAGCACCCCCCTCCCCAGAAGTCAGGCAGCCCTTCTGCAGCCCCTCTCCTGGGTAAAGCACATTTATTCAGGGCCCCAGCGAGATGCTGTTTGCAAATGAAGCACAACAGCCCTGTCTTCACCTCTTTCAACAACCAGCACTGCTGAGAAGGGGCAGAGGATGGTCAGAGCTCAAAAAACACTAATTAGTCACTGGGAAGCATCAGCCTACTTCCAACACTCTCATTGTTACCACTGTTCCCGAGGAAAAGAAATACTGCAGTAAATGTGGGTCCTGCTCCAAAGCATCCTGAAAATGAGGGCTGGAAAACCATCACCCTCTTGTTCCATGGGGATGCTGGTTTGGGAGTACCCAAAACACCTGTTAGAGCACCCCTGTGTTAATGCTGAGCGAAACAAAGGAAAAGATCTTCTCTCCCCATGGTCTTTTATAGTCCAGAAAAGAAAAAGCTGCAGCCTGGGAGCCTACGGACAGCACAGCACAGGCCCGTGTGGCACAGAGCAGGTGCAGTGCTGAGGGGCTTTGCTTGTGTTCTTGGGGCTTCATTTTTGGATGGGGTTTCATTTCCTTCACTACTGGGCTCACCCTGGGCCAGCTGAGTTGCCACCTGAACCGAAAGAAGAAACACTCCCCTCCTCCTGAGAAAGGGAGAAAAAGAGAGATGGGGAAGGATGGAGTGTTTTTTGGGGAAAGCGGGGCAGGAGATCAGAAAGAAAAGTGGGAATGGGTGGGGGAATGAGGGATGCAGCAGGATACAGCTGTAAGCAGGGCTAGAGAGGCTCAGAAATGCAGATGCAGGTGCCAGCCAGGCACTGCTGCCCATCTGAGCAAGGTGGGCACTCCCAGCCCTCCACAGCCCCACGGGAGCTGCCACCTGCAGTTATCAGGGATGTCACAGCAGAGCAGACAATGTCTCATCACCCACGTGCCGGGTTTTAGCAGCCTTGCTCCATATGGGGTGCAGATGCCCTACAGCACTGGATGCTTAGGGATGATCGAGGGAGTGGGATGGAGATAAGGAAGAAGGAAGGCAGAGGTGGAGATGTGGGTCTGGAGGCCAGAAATCACCTTTCCCTGTTTTCTGCAGACAGTTTTTTTCCCCCCACATTCACGGCCTCCTCTGTGCACTTTTATAGCTCTCCTGTGAGACCTCTGGAGAGATGGAGCTTTGCTTCTGAGCAAGGTGCAGGAAAGGAGGCGGCTCAGCCAAAGGGAGCAGATGGCAGGATGCTGGCCCTCTCCCACAGCCCCCTTCTTCCTCTCCAGCTTCCTTTAATTCCCATGGCTGAGGGTTGGGACCCAGGCACAGGCAGAGGTGAATGTAGAGAACCAAGAGATATCTGTTTGCTCCTTTCCCATATCCCTTGCAGCTCCAGGCATGCTTTACTATGTTCCCCAAAATCCTTGCGCTACCCTTTAATGAATTTATCTGGAAATAAAACAGCTCAGAAGGGAAAGGAGAGGTGTAGCAGATCCCAACCTGCTCCAGCTCCTCTCCTTCCAGAGGATCCACAGCACAGCCCAGGTTTTCCTGAGTTCAGGAGTTTGGGTGCAGCATCCAAGAAAGGGTGTTTCCAAAGTGGGCAGATGCACTGGGTCCCACACCTGGACCCTGTGTGCCTGCTCATGTCACTGTCCCCAAGGGGATGAGGCAACAAGCTGGTTCCTACAAGCCTGAGGTTGCTGGTAGTTGATTGCAATGTGGGACAGGGATTATTCCAAAGGAAGCAGGATGTCTTGCAAATATTAAATTGACTGCACTTGGAGACTTCTGTGGTCCTTAACATGCTCTGGAAGCCTTAATTAATCAAATACTGCACATTCACACCAGCTCTGCTTTGCCAGCCCACTGTCCCTCTGTCCACCAAGACCTCTGGGACAGGCTATAAACAGTGGGATGCACACACAGACCCTTAGCACAAGGGGTGATGGTTTTAAACTGAAGGAGGATTGATTTAGATTAAGTTATAAGGAAGAAGTTTTTTACAGCGAGGGTGGTGAAACACTGGCACAGGTTGCCCAGAGAGGTGGTGGATGTCCCATCCCTGGAAACATTCAAGGTCAGGGTGAACAAGGCTCTAAGCAACCTGGTCTAGTTGAAGATGTCCCTGCTCATGGCAGGGGTTTAGACTAAATGACCAACCTGGCCTTGAATATTTCCAGAGGTGGAGTATCTACCACCTCTCTGGGCAGCCTGTGCCAGTGTTTTACCACCCTCTTTAATTTCAGAGGTAAATGTGCAACCAGGGAACGAGTGTCTGAGCTGGGCTTCCCAAAATGCAGCACCTGCATTGGCAGTGTTAGAAGAGCCAACACAAAAAGGTCTGTGGCCTCATCCAACCCCAGGTGCTGTCACTGCCAGGAGCTGGACCTGCTTTTGTCACCAGAGCAAAATGTGAGGAAATGGGTGGGTTGAATAGAGGCAAATTGACCGAATCATCAGTGAGTTCAAAGAAAATTGTGACAAGTCAAATTGTTTTCAAAAATTATTTCCACTTTAGTGGTCGAAGGCTGCCACGGATTTCTCTCAAAAGTTCTACTGAAGGAGAGTGACTCAGAATAATGCTTTCTGGTAATAAGAGCATTGGCATTTCTGAGGCTGCACAAAGAGGTCCTGCCTGCCATGGAAAAGATTTTGACTAAAATAAGATAGTCCCATGACTGACTGATGTTTAGAAAATAGAAATGTGGCTAAAAGGCATCAGTGTGGACAGAGTCATGCTCCTCCCACCAGAAATTCTTGGAGCATATTCATTTCTTTAGCATCACCAGTGGCACAATGGGGAATCCAGCCTGCAGTGTGGAGCAGCCATATCCCACCAGGCTCAAATCCTGCCCCCACCTAAGGCCCTATGCCCTCACAGCTGTGCTTAAAGAACATCCAACAGCAGTAGACTGCAATGACTTGGGTATTTTGGTGAAAGTCCTACTCAGGGCTCAAACAACGTAGCAACTGGGCAATTGCCCAGAGAAGCTGTGGCTGCCCCATCCCTGGAAGTGTCCAAGGCCAGGTTGGATGGAGCTTGGAGCAACCAGGTCTAGTGGGAGGTGCCCCTGCCCATGGCAGGTGGGTTGGAGCTGGATGATCTTCAAGGTCCCTTCCACCCCAAACCATTCTATGGTTCTATGACCTGGCAGAAATACACGTGCAGAAGGGGCTTGGAGAAAAGTGTCCTTGCAGTAAAGTCTTGCCTGTGCATATTTTCTTGTGCATCTTGAGCTAATCCTTTCCCAGGGTGGTGCTGAGGAGCTCATTAATTTCACAAGAGCGAAAACCTACCGAAATGTCCCATTTGCTTTCATCAATTGGTCTGAAATGCACGTTGTTAAAGCAAAAGTGAAGGAGCAGCCAAATCCTCAGCAGCTCGTGGTGCTGGAGCAGCATCATCTCAGCTGACCCCCCCCCCCCTTCCAGGGACACCACGAACCAAAAAAACACCTTCTGAAAGGTTTGAATGAAAAAAACACCACTTGTAAGGACGTGAAACACAAACGAGTCTGTGTCTGTACAGCCAGAGTAAAACTGAGACGAGGAGGCAAATGAAAATGAACAGATTGAATTTAGGAGCGATTTACGCCCAAAGGGACGCGGTCGCCGAGGTGAGAGCTCGACTTTGAGAAGTCAGCACTGTGTTTTTGCCGTGGGGCTTCAGGGCAGTGGGCGTTTCAACAGACATTTGCCCTTTGCGCTGCCTTATCACACTTTTTTCCGCCTTCAAGCATAACCTGGAGGAGCCTGGCCTTGTCCAGTGATGGGTGAAAACCCTACGATCGTGCCAGAGAGGCGTGAAGAAGGAGGGGACCCGATGCAGGGAATCCATTCTGCATCATCTCAGGCACCTGGGAGCATTTAATTCACCCAGACAATGCTCTCAGGCCAAACAGAGTCATCCCTTTAACGTGACATTATCTCCTTGCTGCTGTAACTCCTGTTATTAGCTTGGAAACAAGCTTTACAATGGATTGCCAAAGGGATAAATGGGAATAAAGGGGTGAAATGAAGAGAGCAAGTGTTTAGGTTAAATGCTGAAATTTTCTCCTGCTGGGAAAACTGGAACTTGCTCACAGCACATACACTTGGACAAGGCTGAAGACCAGTAAAGAAATAGAACAACCCTACACTGGCAGGGATGAGGGCTGGTTGACCTGTTGTATCGTTCCTATCTCTATGTTTAGAGCAAAGATTTTGCTTTAATTGGCCTTAAACCATCTATTTAAGTCACTCCCAGTACTCCAGAACCTGAACAACAGCCAAGTTTTTAATATACTGATCCTGGTGCAGCTCTGCAGGGGGTAGGAAAATACCAAGACCTGTTTTGCACGTGGGAAACTGAGGCAAAGAGGGATCAAGGCACAGCTTGCAAGGTGGGATGGCTGATCATTGGGTGGGATACAGTGGCCTCTCCAGTGAAATGGCCATAAAATCTGGGACATGGGGAAAATGGGCAGAGAATGGCACTGACTGTGGTCAGCTTCAGGGAGGTGCTGGACCACTGTGTAGAGCACCATTTCTTGACTAAGCTGGGTCTGGCCTGGCCAAATTTCAGTGGTTAGTTTTAAAGTGTTGTCTACTCTGTGGGTTCAGCCAAAGATGCCACATGGGCAAGAGTGTGAATCACCACTCCAGCACCTGCACAACGCTGCCATCTTCCAAATCCTGAAATGTGCTTGACTCCACACAAGGAACCAACCACATTCTAGCACAGCAGAAAAATACTGTTGGCAACTCTTATGAAATACCTGGAGCACCTGTGAGTCACTTCGGAAGCACCTCTCTCTTGGTGTTATATAGTAGGTCTACAGCTGCTGGATTTCGTGACAAGTCACAGCTTGCAGGGTCCCCATACCCTCCTCAGCAAGCCCATCAAGGACATCTCTCTACGGCACATCCAGCAAACACCTGCCCAGAGAGCTGAGATAAACACATTCTTCCACTCCCTCAACAGAACAGCTCTTCCCTCGGATGTTCTGCGTGACTTTACCCTCTGCCAGGTTTGGAGCTTTGGTCTTCATCCAGGAGAGGCAGAGACCAAGCTCGTCAGCTTTTGCCTCCGAGCGTCCAGGCGCAGGTTCCAGGTGCTGTGCTGAGTAACCGGCGGGAGCCACATCCCGGGAGCCAAGGTCGGTGAAGGTCCCTCCACCAGCAACTCCTGAGCGATGCGTCAGCTCTTCTCGGGCCAGTGGCACAGCAGAGCACCACAGGGAATTCCAGTTCTCCAGGCTCCTTGCTGGATTGCAGAGCCACTGCCCCTCGCCCCCAGGGGCCTCTTCCCTTGTAGCCGCCCGGAAGGCAATTCCTTGGTGAGATCTCAAGGCGATGGAGTCACGCCGAGGGGGGAGGACTTTACTCCTGCCCTGTTTTTGCAGCTAGTCCAGGACAAGGTTCAGTGTCTGGATGTGACTGACTGGCAGTGAAACAGGATCGTTCTGGGCAGTGCTTGCAAGTCAGCAGTGGCTGAGTTTTGGCAAAGACAACGGGGGCAAAGCCTGGCACTGGAGCAGTCGGTGACACAGTCAGTTGGCATCCACTGAGGCCCCATGGCTGGACCTTTTCCTTTGTGCAGTGATGCCCTTCCTCCATCCCAGCAGGACCATGCCAGACCCCTGGCAAAGGGACAGCGCTCATCTCCCCTAGGTTTGGGTGTAAACAGCAGGTACCTACTGCTCTCATCACCCTCAGTTCCCTTCAGTCACCCGCTGATGGAGAGATGTGGGTGATCTGGAGACTGCCCTGTCATTTTTGATGCCAACCTTAAAGTGAAAGCAAATCATGGCCCCTACTGTTGCCATTGGCATTTATAATGTTGATCATGTGTCTTGTGAATCATAAAGGTGCTTCAGGGAGACACTTCACAGCCCCCACACAAAACCTGACCTTTCTCATAAATGGTCCTACCTGTCCTATAAACATATCCAGATCTTCTAACATGCCAGAGCCTGGCATCCATTTAAGGGGTGCCATGTGCCTGTCAACTTCAAGGGGTAGTACCAACTTAATCCCTACAACAGCTTTTCATTCCTTGGGGAAATACCTTCTCTCATTTATTGTGATAACAGCCAGGTCCAAATCTGTGGATATGGACCAAAAAGCAGAAAGTCCATGAGCCAGCGCTGCCCTGGCTCACCAGAGAGGTCTGTGCAAAACAAATCTCTTAACTTCATTTATGTTTTGCCCCAAATACTTCTTGTGGATCTTGAATATTTTCCAGGGCTTTGTTTTTTGCCTCTGGCACAGCGGACACGATGTTCATCAGCCTCCACCATGCAGCAGGGGATCACAAACAAGATGGTTTTGTTGGCAGATGTTCTGCTGGGATGTCTCAATTTGGCCAAGGCATCTTCTATAATGCAGTGATGTTGGTCCTGCGTTTTCCCATGGAGGAGGGACAGGGTTGTGTTGGACAAGGGAACCCAACAGGACTCTCACGGGCCACATCAGATGTGCTGGGAAGTGCACAAAGACTATGGTCTGTATTATCAAGTTTTAGAGCTATGGTGGCCTCTAATGGCTTTATTTAGTCAATCTGTAACACATCAGGTGCCATTTTCATTCAGTTTTCTTTTCCCTAGTTAATGTGCTGATGAAAGCTTCTCCGTCTGACCCTGCACTGATGGGACTGTAAGAGCTGTGGGAAGATGTAAAGTGTTTCTGTGTTTATCTCGGGTATTTTTAATTCCAGTATTTTCTCATTGTCCTTCATCTCATCAGGCTGAGCTTATAATTTATTGATAGTTTTTTGCCTCCTGAACACCTCAGAGACCCTAAGGAAACTAAGCTCTATGATTTTCTGGTATCTTACATGGCTTATTTGTTTAAAAGAGCTTTTGGGGAAGAACAAGGGAAACATCTCTGAGTCTAGTCTGGAAATTGTGTCTTTTGAATTGTTCCCCTTTCCGTTTGGCTCAGCTGAGCTAAGCTGCTCTCTTCTTTGGAGCAGTTAATTCCAGTGAGTGATGGAGACATATGGTTTTTAACGTCTGTGTAGCACTCCAGGATGGGTTAGTAAATCACCCAAAACTTCCCACTAGAAGATGTATTATCTTGCTTTTAACACTGTGAACTCTGAAACAATCGGGCAGAAGTTTTCTCTACAGAGTGGTTTGTACAACTGCTCAATCTTCAGCCAAAACCATTCACCCATTTCTAAAAACGGGGGTAGGGAAGAGTAAGATGTTTCTCCCTTTTTAAGAAAATACCTGTGGATTGGAGTTTGGAGCAGGATTGTCCTTTGGATTCCTGTGAATATCTGCCTGAGTGCAAATCATCTTCAAAAATGGCCATTGGCTGGCGCTCAGGTGAGAGGTTTTTGATGACAGCAGCTGAAATCCCAGCAGATTCAGAGCCCACCGGGTGCCCTCCCTCCAGCTGGAGACAGAGCAGGACTATCCCTGTGCTCTGAGGGCTGCCAGGTCCGTCGGCTCTGCGGGGTTCAGCCACAAGCAACCAGAGAACAGCACTGATTAGCTGCTCATTAACTGAGCAGGGCACATCCTGAGCACTAAACGAGGCAGCAGCTCAGTGCAAAAAATAGCTCGGGAGTGCTCAATTAAGGGCCATCAGGACTCACCCACACAAGGGGGATCGTTGCAGGTTGCACGGATATTTTTAAGCCAGGGTCTTCCCAGCTTGTGTTTTCTAGTCTTTGCTTGGCCAGGGTGTCCCACCATAAAGGTGCCTGGAGTCAATCTGCTGAGATTTTCATATAATTCTTGAAAAAATGGTGCTAAAATTAAGGAAATATAGCTGTCTGATACTAGAAAGTACCAACAGCAGTGATTTCTTCTTGCCCAAGCCCCGAAAGGACCTTGCATCACGCAGACACACCGTACAGAGCATGGCAGGGCAGACCCAAGAACAACCACACTCCTCACACCCGTGGGCATCAGGACAGAGCAAACGTTCCAGCAGCACATCCCAAGTGCCCGCCCTGCCCCACCAAATGTTTGTCCCAGGTTCATCCGCGGTTGGCAGGGGCAATGTGACCCTGCCCTGGCCCCGCAGTGTCACCCCATGCCAAGCCACTGCTCCAATTTCGGGCTGGTCACATGGTGCTTACTCAGAGGGGGTGAGGTAACATCCCTGTCAGCAGTGACGCCATCGCCTTCCCCGTAAAGCACCCTTCTTATCGCCCTCTCAGTCATGTTTTCCTGGCAGGCAGCCCAGCCAAGGGATATGGTAATCTCCAAACGGCATCAGGGTGATCAGCTGAGGCCAGAGTATGTCACTGCAGCGTTTAAGGTGATTGCATCCATCCACCTAGAACCTTGGAGTCGTTTAGGCTGGAAAGTATCCTCGAGATCGTAGAATCACTGTAATCGTTTGGGTTGGAAAAGCCCTCTAAGATAATCGAGTCCAACCATTAACCCAGCACTGCTAAGGCCACCACTAAACCATGTCCCCAAGTGCCACATCCACAGGTGTTTTGAACACTTCCAGGAATGGTGATTCCACCCCTTCCTTCCCTGGGCAGCCTGTTCCAGTGCTGGACAACTGTTTCAGTGGAGAAATTTTTCCTAATATCCAACCTGAACCTCCCCTGCTGCAACTTGAGGCTGTTTCCTCTCATACCAGCTGGTTACCTGGGAGCAAAGACACATCCCCCCCCCGGCTCCCCCCGCCTGTCAGGGAGTTGCAGAGCCAGAAGGTCCCTCCTGAGCCTCTTTTTCTCCAAACTGAGCCCCCTCAGCTCCCTCAGCCGCTTCTGCTGCTCCAGACACTTCCCCAGCTCCTTTCCCTTCCCTGGACACTCTTCAGCACCTCAATGTCCTTCTTGCCATGAGGAGCCAGCAAGACAAGATAGATTCCTGGCTCCCTCACCCTCTCTCGCACGTCCCATCATTCCCTGACTGCTGTTCTCATGGCTCTCTCCTTGGCCAGCAGGCTCTGTCCCTTTCTGGTCCCACCACTGCAAATGGGATCAGCCTGATGCTGTCTCCTGGCCCTTCCATGGTGATGCAGAGTACACGTGGTCTCCATGGGGTCCTTCATCTGGAATGGGACTGCAATCCTAGGCAGCAGGTGTGGGTTGTCCTAACACACACCCCAGCACTGATTTTAAAAATCCACTTGTTTTCTCCTCTGGATGGCATTCTTGTTTCTCGTGGTAGGTTTCAGTGTTGCTGACTCACGTAATTTTATTATAAATCTTGTGATATTTCATGCCATCGATGACGCAAGGGTGGCCAGAGTCACGTGGCTCCGTGACAGGGAGCTTTTATTAGGGGCAAAAACAGTCTGGTGCAGTTGTGGTCCTCGTGCTACGAGGGAAGCAGGAAAATATGCCCCCTAAAGGTTTGAAAAGCAGGCATAGAAAGGAAAGAAAAAACAAAACCCAGCCCAAATCTGGACGGTCATTTTATAAAATCCCATGATTTTTAACCTGCTGGGATTTTTCCTGGTGCTGGTTCACATCTGCTCTCCTGAGAGCAGCCACTGCACTGGCTTCCAAGCTGTTCCCTGAAATGTGGAAATCCCCCCTTACACAAACAATGGCACTGTTAGTCTTGCTGATTTTCTGGAAGCACAAAAACATGTTTGTTTTCAGCCATGATCCACTGAGGGAATTTCCTCCCTGATTTGGAGTTTGGGAATTATTTTTTTTTTTTTATTCCTCTGAAAGCCGTTTTCCCAGTTTCCAAGATCCTTAATAAACTAAAATTACCAAGATTAGGAGCATTATGTGGTTGGCATCCGACACAGAAACAGACCCTGAATTGTAATGGCTTTGGTGGAAACTGGCTGGAATAGCTGAGTGAAATGACCCCTTTTCCTGCAAAGAGGGTGAGAGCATGAAACCAATGTGCTCCTATTTGGGACAACAGGTTCCCTGTGGCAGGAATTCCCTGTGCTGTGCTGTGGCTGAAGGGCATTGAAGACCTTATTGCACCATCAGAAGGTGTTTGCAGGTTCACGGGAAGGAGGTTCAAGGGCTTTTCCCAATGGTGGCAGAGCCTCCAAGGATCCAGCATCTCATTTATCAAGGGGATAAACATGCAGGAGTCACTGTCCCCACTCAACATGTTCTGCATGTTGCTGGTGGTCATCACATCCCACTGCGTTCTCTTCCTACCGTGAACGGCTTCCAGCAGGAATGCGATGGAGGGATGGATGAAGGGGAGGGCAAAGGACTCGGGTCACCACCTGGATGGGTGACAGGGAGGAAGGTGCTGTCCTCACAAGGAGCCTGGGAGTGTCACTCCTGTAGCTGGTGCTGGGTTTGAGGGCATGGAGTCTGTGATTCAACTGGAAGACAATCTGACCCGGCATGTGGGGGCAGGAGGAAGAGCTGCTCCACAGGAAGAGCACCTCCAGCTGCACCACTGGCATATGATCTTGTGGTTCCTGGAGCTTCCTTGCTGTTCTTGCTCCAGCTGCTTATGTGCCCCTGTCTGGAGAAACATGGGCAACACCAAATCCCGCCCAGACCTCGCGGGGATGGCAAAGTGCCGCCGGCGGAGAACAAACACTGACCCATCCCAGCGAGGCTTTTTGGAGCCAGATGGGCTGTAGCACTTGGGAGCTCCCAGTGCCGCCCTTCCTTCCTTTGTGTTTCACTGACTGGGGCCACCCTGTCCCTGTGCTCCCCGTCTGGATGGCACATTGAACCCTCTGATCCCTCCACATCCCCAAACAGTGCCATGCAGACACAGAGCAGATCCCAGCCGGCTCCGGGTGCCTCAGCAGAGGGATCTTTGCGGTGTGGAAGATCTGAAGGGAGGTCTGATCCTCCCAGGAGCCGCAGAGGTGGGGAGTGCCACGAGGGCTCCACGCACATCCCTCCCGTGGGAGGAAGAAGCTCCTCTGCCAGTTACACATAAGATCTTCCCAGCAGGGAAGACGGCAGCTATTCAAGGAGGAAGTCTTTGAAACGTACTCTGCTGCAAGTAGCTCAGACATCCTCAGTGACCCCAGGATGAATAAGCAAGGAGGGGTTTTTTTTTGGTAGAATAGGTTGAAGGATATGTGGGATTTCCTAAAATCCTCCTATTTGTATGAGCATCTAGCTTTGATTCCAAGCTGCCAGGCACACTGGCAGCTCAGCACATCCTTTGGAGGACAGCATTTGCTGTTGACCACGGTGGGCCTTTCCACCCCAGGTACTCAGTGGAGAGCCAGGAGATGCCAAAAATTTGCCCACATTCGTTCTTATTTAGGCACCCACAGCAGGATTTACAACAACACCCACATCTGCCCTAAAAAACTGTCCCAAGAGAAGTGCTCCTCAGTCACATCTGCAGTTTGATGGTGGGATTGCAGCTGGTGCAGGACGAGGAGCCCTCACTCACTTTCTGGCTGTCTGGGCTGACTCTGAGACCTTCAGCACCAACCACCTCCTGATGGGCTCAGGAGAGCATCCTGCAGACGGATGTGCAGCACCAAATGCCTCCTGACGGGCTCAGGAGAGCATCCCACAGATGGATGTGCAGCTCCAACGACAGCCTGGCGGGCTCAGGAGAGCATCCTGCAGACAGACACGCTGCTTTTTCCGCGCCGCCTTCCCTGCAACGCTCCACCAGCGCGAGAGCGGCTTCGCCTGCGAGGGAGGCAGGACTTAATTAGAGGAATCTGGAGAAAGGCAGATTTTGTCATGTAAATGATTCCTGTCATAGGACGCGTTCTAAATTTGGATTCTGAAGCTGGGGCTGAGCAGAACAATCTCTGCCGTAGCGTGGCAGCTGTCAAAGGTAGGGAGAAGCGTTGAATGCCTACAGGAGAGTTGGCTGGTGCCTTTTGTTTCACTGCAGGGTGCTTTCAACTTCTGAGCACATCAAGTGATTACACATTGCTGGACAGGAGTGATCCTGTGAGACAGGCTCGATCATCCCCACTCCTTTTAGCTAAGGTAGCCAAAACCCCAAGTGCTTGTCGGCAATAAAAGGAGTTGTTATCACGGACATGATTTGATCCTGGATTTCCAAACCCCTGGGCCTGTGCTCAGGCTACGAGCCAATATCACAGCCTGTTTCTGTTTAATGTTTTCTCTCTCCGTTGTTCAGTCCCCAACAGCATCACAACGGGAGGCAGCGCTTTCTGCTCGGCTCCACCTGCTAATGGTGTCTCTCACTGGGTCTTTCTTCTGATGATGCACCACAAGGTATCCATTCCTTTAAAACAGCAACTTCTACGTAAATTAAAAAAAAAAAAAATCAAAGTAGTTATGACAGGAAAAAATGAGGTTCCTTATGAGGATGCATTTTAATGTGGATTCTCTTGCGGCTCACGGGGTCAAAGGTCTTACAAGGCTTCATTTCTATCTGTATTCCCAGAGAAGTTTCAGTCAGTCTGCAATCTTTCTCTTTCTTATTCCTCCCTTTTGATTGCTTGCTTTCATTATTAAACTTACAAAAATTTTCGTAGAATCATAGAAACATAGACTGGTTTGGGTTGGAAGAGACCTTAAGGATCACCTCATTCCAGCCCCCCTGCCATGGGCAGGGACACCTTCCACTAGACCAGGTTGCTCAGAGCCCCATCCAACCTGGCCTTGAACACTTCCAAGGATGGGACATCCACAACTTCTCTGGGCAACTTTGCACTTTTCCATCTCTATCAAATTCAGATGAAGACTCCCACCAGGTTCACCAGCTGCGAGAGGTGCTGGAGAGACAGGTATGTGAGTGTGAACCCAAGCACACGGTGCTTGAACCCATAAACTTTTGCTTCCTTGGGAAGCCAAGCTAACGGGAAACAGTAAAAAAAAAAATCACCTTGGAAAATGGCTGGAACAAATCCTGTCGAATGTATAATGTGGGTAATCTTCCAGCAGCTCGGAGAAGTGCTAAGAGAACCCAAGCGGGGCGATAAGTGCATCATTCATAAGCACCAGCTCCTTTAACAAATGTGGCTCCTTATTATGCTCATGAAATAAACATGGAGATATCACAATTCCTGAAGGTTGCTCGGCATCTGCAGCCGCTCCGTTCAGCTCTTTGACTCTGCACGGACCAGGCGCCGGCGCCGCTCTGGAGCTGATTCCATTTGGATGGGATCGTTTTGGCTGGCCAGGAAGTATGGCTGCTCCTGACTGACTGACTGACTATTTAAACAGCTCCAGCCTCGATGTAAATCTCCCTGCTGTGAATATTCCCCTTGTAAATTTTACATACAACTTCTATCTGCCAGTAAAACCTGACCTAGGCCAGCGAAACTCTTAATGAGCTAAAAAAACCCACCCACCCAAACACAAATCTTGCAAACCTCTTGGAATACGGGAGGAAATAGAGGCAAAATGCTACTGGCAGTATTCGCTGAAGGTTCTCCGTCAGACTTTAGTTTTGTGACCCATAGAGTATTTTCGTGGCATATTAAATCAAACAGACCACTCTAATAAATCATTTTCTGAAATAAAACCCCTGAGGAAGAGGTCCAAAAGTCAGACTGCTTGCTATGCCATCATGTGCAGCAGTGATCTGCCCTCCCCCTGCCCTCTCCATCTGCAGTGGGTGAGAAGCAGCAATTAGCCAGCCTTGGGGTGTATTCCCTGCTTGGGCTGAACGACACCCCGAGCCCAAAAAGTTCAGGTGTGACCCTATTTAGGGGGAAACCTGGCTTGGGTTCAGCCAGCCAGTGGTGAATTGAACTCTAAGGTCGAGATGAGTTTGCAAAGTGGAAAAAGCCAGGGAGCAGCAGCCTGAAATCGTACCCCGAGTGCCCTGATCCCAGAGTGGTGGCTGAGCCACGTGCCAGGCTCCAGGACACCAGGTCCTGGGCTCTGGCTCATCTCCCACTCAAAGGCATGGTCCTGATTTTGGAGACCTGATCCCGAGCTTGGCTCACCTCCAGGATGGAGGAAATGACTCAAGTGACTCTTTGGCAGCAGCAGTGAAGAGGAAATAATAAAGAAATCCTTGAAAATAAAAATATACCATCATTAGCAGAGGACAGCGAAAACCCAGCAGAGGTTTTATGGGTTTTTTTCCCCGTTGAACAACCAAACCCAGAGGGAAGCAGCACATTGTTCATATTCTTCCTGTACCTGGGGACTATATGGACCGGGCTGTGCAAGGAGTGCAAAATTCAGAGTAAAGGACTCACCTCACTTCAACAATGGCTTTTACCTCCTGTGTTTAACACAGGAGACAGCAGATGGACTCGGATTGAAGGACAGATAAATGAATACAGTATTTCAGTGACAAAGCCAGCTGTCTAGCCAAAGTCACCCACTTCTGTAGTCTGTGAGGCTCGGATCCACCCACTTGTGTTGTAGAGCCAGACTCTAAACTCAGTAATTTTACTTATGGTTGACTGTCTGCTTTACGGGGAGATGGATTGTGCCCTAGGGGTCTGTACTTCTCTGCATTTACTGCAAATGCAGAGCAAGATTTAGTTCTCGTTTTGTCAACTGTAGTCAACACATCCCAGGCAGACAATTAACAACTTAGCTCTTTCCCCATCAGACATAACTTGGTTTGGTGTCTTGGCTCATCGGTATTTAGGGCTTAAGTGATGGACAAGCAAAGGGGATCTTCAGGATACTCTCATGAGTTGACCCAATGACTTATGCTCAGAAGAACCAATCCTACCTCTTCTCACCCACTGCCACCTGACCATGTCTGTTCCTAGCTCAGGAAAAATTTAGGACTGCTTTCTTCACCAAAAGGGTTGTCAGGCATTGGCACAGGCTGCCCAAGGCAGTGGTGGGAGAGTCACCATCCCTGGAGGGATTTGAAGACTGTGTAGATGTGGCACTTGGGGCCATGGTTTAGTGGTGGCCTTGGCAGTGCTGGGTTAATGGTTGGGCTCGATGATCTTTGAGGTCTTTTCCAACCTTAATGATTCTGTGATTCTGTGCTTAAAGGGCCCTTCAGGAGCACAATTAAATAAGGCCTTTGATATTTTGGTGCAATGATCTGTTCCAGCTGGAACAGAGGTGAAGTTCCCTGCTATGCCACAAGTATGCTTTTTGGTTTTGTGTGCTTGGACATGAAGAACCGACTGGTCACCCACCCACTCATCCCAGTTCAGTGCCTCCTTTGAGTTCCTGCACGCTGGGAATTGGCAGGAACATCTTGGATGCACATGTGGGCATGTGGACAAAGGGAGAAAACACCTTTTGGAGCATTAGAAACAAGGCAGCCAAGAAGGTCTCAATGCCTTTGGGTTAGGCTGGCTTTGTGGAGGTGTTTATGCCTGCATTGATCCCACGAGCACCCTGTGGACCAAAACCAGAGCCCTTGGTGTGGGGCAGGCTGCCCCTCTTCCTCCCTCCCCCCGCCACTCCACAATATGCTGCCTGGCAAAATGAAGTTGCCACGTCTCCATCTCCATGAATCCCTAATTTCTGCTTAACAAATGGCCCAGTGGGTGACAAAACCAACCCCTCCTGCTGGTTTTTCCCGCTGGCTGGAGGGGGCTCTGCATGCCGAGGGACCTTGGGGCTTGGTAGGGCTTTGTTTTCACGCTGTTATTTTGAAATGTCAAGGCCACGTCGCATTTTGCTGCCTGACATCAGCAGGAGCTGCCCCACAATCCGTATGGGACGTGCAGGGAGCTGGGTCCAGCCCTGGCAGAGCCTCGGGAGCTGCAGCCTGGGAGAGGTTTTGCAGGAGCCACCCGGGAGCCTGTGCAGTCTCAGTGCTACAGTCAGGAAAGGCGGTAGCTCTGCTTCCAATGTGTTTCCTTTGCTGTCCTCCCACCCTCGCTCCTACGAGCTCCTCATCATCATTTTTACAGCACAGCTGACAATTCCCTCCCATATTTTCTGTCCCTGAGAACTCTCTGTTCAAAGCTCCAGCAAGAGCTGCCAGGTATTTAGACCGAGGGCTCACACAGGTACCTCTTAAGAGCTGTTTCTCTGCTATTTACCTGCTTTTCTTTTTATGTGTGTGGTCTGCAAAGTATTTGAAGGGGGCAAAGGCACATTCGCCCTCTGGGCTCACGGGCTTTTTATGGAAAGAGCATCAAAAGCTCCAACCTTTCAAAGCTGTGCTGCAGAGCTTCTTGCGGAGTCATTGCTGGCAGCGATCGTCTCGTTAAAATACAGGTTCCCATTATCTCTGACTCGGCCAGGAGTGTTACAGGTGCCTTGCTAGTCCTGCACGTGTCTCTCCTGCAAATGCATCACTTTCCTTCGGTCTGGCTGATTTTTCCAAGCCTTCCCACGGCCATTCATTGATTCTTTTAAGCAAATTGCAAAGCAAACAAACAAACAGACACAAACCAGACCACAGCCCCCAAATACAACACAAAACACAAAATAAACACCCCAAGCCTCATCAACCTGAGCAGTTTAAAGCTGGAGAATATATTAAAAATTTCCATCATGGAAATTTCCTAGCTCAGCATGGAGATTTCCCAGTATATTAGACACTTCTGTTTTTCAGGGCTGCAAGCAAAGAATGGAAATTTCCAATTACTGCATCAAAGGCTGCTGCTCTCCTGACAGTCTGCTTAGCAGGGGTCATCTGCTCCTGTAGGACATTAAATAATTTAAGGGAGGGACAGGGAGGATTTACTCAGCAGCACTGTTTCCTCCACGAGGCACGAGCATTTCCTCTGGTGCTTGGTGGAAGGGAAGGAGCCCGGTGGCCCGAGCAACAGCTCAGGGTCAGGATTTTGGGGAATGCTTCTCTCTCACCCCCCATAAGTTTGGTGTGCAGAGGTGGGACCAGGGGAGCACAGGCTCCTCTGCCTTCACTGGAGCTGTCCAGCCCTCAGCCCACCACTGGGATGCACATGCAGAAAGCTCCTCTCTACCCATGGATCATCAGTTTTTGTTCCTCCCAGTGCACTGTGGAGGAGAGGGGAGGAGGGAATACGCCAAAAAAGGAAGGACTCATACTGCTCCCCCACTCTGCAGCTGCGCCTCAACTCTTGAACTGCAAAAAACCCCTTTCCTGGCCACTTCCAGCCGGGCTGTGGATGGAGACATTCAGAAAGGCAGGAGAATCAATCCCTGCTTTCTTCTCCCACTCCACCATGGGATCAGCAAAACCCCCCAAGCCTTGGCACGGAGGTTGGCAAAGGTGTGTGATGGCTCCTACTGGGCAGTGCATTGTGGGGCTCAATCACTTTGTGCTTGTAGACGGTGTGGGAGGTCCCAGCTGCAGATTCTGTATAAAAGTGCAAAGTAATGCCATTACACAGGGATTTTCTTTAACAAGTCTTGGTGCTGCAACACGAGAAACGCTCAGGGTGATGCCATTAACAATAGCCAGCTCATCTCCGTTGGCAAAAGCAGCAGGGAAGGAGGAAAGGGAGAGAGGGAGGAGAAATGAATACATATGAGTCCTAGGAGAATTCAGACTTGAACTCGGTGCCTGATTTTTTTTACAGGCCACGTCTTATCTGTCTCTGTAAATCTGGCTCCAGGGCATTTAAGGGAGATCTTTTGTACCAGCACTTCTTCTGAACTCTGGTAGCTACAGAGTGTTTTTTTGTGGGTCCCAGCTCATTACAGAGGTAATCATGCGAGCCAGTTTATTTAAAGGGGAAAGTAGATCTGAATGTTCTCCAAGCTGAGAACATCTCTCACGAGCATGAGTCTGCGGTGGTAACTGCCTGTACTTTTGCAACCTCTTGCATCCAAGAAATTCAGACCCTTTTGTAAAGCAGAGTTGATGTTGTTTCCCTTACAGTGACGGGGGTGGGGAGTGGGATGGAGAGAAAAAGTGGTTTCTCTCAAGGTTTCTTTGTGAGTTATTGGTAAAACATGATTAGAGGCTTGGTCTTGTCGGCCCATATGCCTTCTCTACACTCTCAATTTTAAAAACAAGTCGAGCTGATCGTAGTCAAGCCCAAGAGCAGGTATGTGTAGCATCTGAGGATCAATGTGGGTCATGGAGGTAAAGAACAGAGTAAAATGAACTTTTCTATGAGTCCATCTTCATAATACTTTTCAGGAAATACAGCTGTTATTAAGATGAACGTCAGCATGAGTCAGGTACGTGACAAGTTTCAGGCAGCCAGGAGAATAAAACATCCACAAGCCTTCTAAAAATTAAAGGAGATCAGTTCTGACACAAAAGGTCTTGCACCAAATGGGAGCCAACTGGTTCAAACCTCATTATGACAGATAAAATTGTATTTATCACTGGACTGGAAGCTGGTGTCTGTTCACAACCTCGTGAACGTCACCTGCAACAGCATTTGGTAAGGACTAAGAGAGAACAGACCCAAAGAGAGACACAGCAGCTGGTGGCACAGTAGGTTTCCCAAAGCTGCGGAGAGAAATGGGATAAAACATTGGGATGCAACTCCCCGAGTGGAAACGGGAAGGTCGCGAAGAAGAGTTTTTTGGAGATGTCCGAAAAACTAAAGTGTTTTGGTGCTCACCTTGGGTGAACAGCAAGAAGAAAGCAGCAAGAAGAAATAAAAAGCAGCATATAATAAACAAAAAGCAGGGGAAAGGGGGGATACAGGTACCAGGTAGAAAGCGTCACGTAGAAAATAATTAAGGGAACTGTAGCTGTGAGAGGCAACACGGTGGTGGTTGGGCTGAGGAGCATAAGGAAGATAAGGAGAAATATTTAGGGCACATGAGGAGCAAAAGGAGGGCTTGCAATGGAGATGTTAAATCATTGCCAAAAGGGAAGAGGGCTACCAAGAGTTATCTCCTGATGCAGCTGCCTGCTTTGCCTTTCTAAGCAGCTGATGGGGAGAGACAGCTCTTCTGGAGAGTGATTCAGTCGCTCCTGAGATGGGTGGGATGAGATGCTTTCTAAAACTGCTTCCCTCCATTGACTAGAGAGGGGGAGGCCAGACACTTGGCTCGCACCGAACACCTGACGTTTTGGCAGCTAAAATTAGGTGAGATGAGTCTCATCTGTTGGTAGAACCAAGGAGGATATTGGATATCTACTACAGACAAGTATTTTTAGATTAGTCATCTAGGAAATTTGCATCACGTGGTCCTTAAGAGGACCCATAGGCCCCATAGGCCTCTGGATTGCTCGTGTTAATATTATTGCAAGCCTTGGAATATGGAGGAGCTCTTGAAGGCCAGGGGCAGGGGAATCATCAAATACTGGAATGGTTTGGGTTGGAAGAACGTTAAAGATCATCTATTTCAAACCCCCTGCCATGGGCAGGGACAACTTCCACCAGACCAGGTTGCTCCAAGCCCCATCCAATGATGACTGATGAAAAGACAAACAGGACAGCACAAGTAATTATAGGCATGGTCCCAGGAAAACACTGGAAATGCTGACACACAATTCAATCCATATGGAATTAAATGACAAGAACATAATCAACGTCAATCAAGTTGGTTTTGATAGAAAAACAGCATTTTCAAATGAGCTTGGCTTATCATTCTTGAGTGAAATTACAGATTTGTTTTAGAGAGGCAATTATGACTTTGCAATATGCTCAGACCTTTGTCCTCGTGCCCCACAGTCAATACTCACTTGTTGATGATATATTTCCATTAAAAAACTGGCACTCTAAATTATCACAAATTATTATTTGCAAAATGGATTAAAAACTGGCTGCCTGGCAGACCTCAAGTTCCAGCTTTGGCTGGGAACTAGCAGCAAATGCAATTTGGAAGGTGAGGTGTCACACGGATGAGGAATGTGATGGTAAATACAAATTCACTGCTGGTGATGTGTCACTTTCTGATGACACGTGGTGGGGATGAATAGTCTGACCTGGGCTCCCCAAGCAAACTGTGCTCATTCAAACACTCACCAGTGGTGAGTTCTCCACCCAGAGAGAAGGATGGCCAATCATCCCCATCTGCTGAAGGATTATACTCTGAAAAATATTAACTGTGGAAATAATTCAGGAGACCAGGAACTCAATTTGGTCTCCCAGAGTGAGACTGGTTAAAATGGTTGATGCAAACCTTCTGCAGGAAGCACGTCCTCCTTTCTGTGCATGGTGGGGAGCTCTGTCCTGCTTGTGGTTATGAGAGAGTGTTGGAAAAAGGGGTAAAAGGAACAGGATAGAAATGCTGCATCCAGAGAAGGGCAACGGAGCTGGGGAAGGGTCTGGAGCACAAATATGATGAGGAGCTGTTGAGGGAGCTGGGGGGGCTGAGCCTGGAAAAAAGGAGGCTCAGGGGGGACCTTATCACTCCCTACAACTCCCTGACAGAAGGTTGAAGCCAGGTTGGTCTCTTCTCCCAGGTAACAAGCAATAGGATGAGAGGAAGCAACTTCAAGTTGCACCAGGGGAGGTTTAGTTGGATATTTGGGAAAAGTTCTTCATTAAAAGTGTTGTCAAGTCCTGTAACATTTCTGGAAGGGTTCAAAAGGCATGTGGATGTGGCACTTGGGACATGGTTTAGTGGTGGCCTTGGCAGTGCTGGGTTAATGGTTGTACTTGAAGATCTTAGAGGGCTTTTCCAACCAAAATGGTTCTATGATTCTGTGATCAGTGCCTCAGGGGCTGGAGGCAAAGCTTTGGAGGGAGTGGGTCAGGAAGCTCTGGCTTTTTAGCTGGTCATAAGGTAGGCAGAGGTTTGTTCTTCCACAGGATGTGGGACACTAGGCTCTCAAGGGCTCTTTAAACATCAAACAGTTATAGCAAGACCTGATGACTCAAAGTAGAAGCCAGACAACCTCAATTAAGAGAAAAGCTTCAAGACCACAGTGGGAAACCTGACCTACCACTGGAATAAGCGGTGAAGTGAATAGTGGCTCCTTCCCTGCATGAGGCTTTTCTGGGCTGGAGCAGGTGCTTCTGCTGGGAAAGCCTATGGGCCCCCACACTGAGGGAACCAGGGAAATGCACCAGCTCATCATCTCAGAACAGTCCAACCAGATGATCTCACACCCCTCATATGGCTCTGACTTTGAACTCCCCCCAAGCCTCCCTGGGCCGGGGCGCTCGCCAGGCCCTGGAAGGGGAGCTCTGCGTCACCAGGAGGAGCCGTGCAGAGCCAGCAGTGCCTCCTCTGAGCCAACTGTGCACCACTCACTGCTGGGATTCGCTCCAGTACTTTGGGCTTTTTGTCATGTTCCTGCTGCCGGTCACACGGCTCTGACAGGGCCCTGACTCACGGAGGGACGCGCCGCGTGTGCATGATCCATCTGCCTCCCTGACCCTTCGCTTGTGTACCTAAAGACTGCTCAGTGATTTCAGGGTTTGGACATTTTCCTTGCACCAGCTCTGGCTCCTGTGACTTCAGCCCTAATATTTCCCCGAATCCCGACGACTGCTTTTGCCAGACACTTCAACACCAGCAGCTGTTTGGCTGCCGTGGTTGGGATGGAAGGATGCTGACGATGCCGGCAGCGAATTTTGGGGTTTGCAGTCCGTGGCTGGGGTGGTGGCACCCCAGGTGGTGCTGCCAGCCCTGGTCTCGTTGCCAGCCAGATGACTCCTCGTGACTGCTCAGCTGAGCAGGGATGAGCCGGTGCCGCCCACGGTCTGAGCACAGGCTGAGAAGGGAGGATGCTCCACAGAGTGATCTGCCTCAAAGAGCACCTTCTCCCCCGGGAGTCTCCCACCATGTGGAGAACTGGACAGCTGGAAGGTGGTGGCTTCACCAGGTCCATCTTTCAGAGTGGGATTTAGCCTCCTCACAACTTGGGAGAAGAAGGCAGGTGCTTTGGGAAAGTGTATAAACCTGTGTATAAACTAGCAGGTGATGCTTTTTGCCTGTGTGAGGGAGAACTTACTTAGGGATAGGGGAGGGAGATGGCATCAGGTGTCACGGCCAAGTGGAGGGAACACCTTCCATCCTTGCTGTGTCCAACCTGCTGGGTGGCAGCAAATCTGTGTGCTTGTTCCCCTACACATGCCTCAGTTTCCCTATTCATAAAATCTGATGCCATAACCTAAGCAGTATGACAAGGGTGGAAGTCTTCTGTGCATCAATCTAATCCCGTAATTAACCCCTCCAAATAACGAGGAGATGGCTGAATAGCTCAGTCTAACCTTTCACGCTCAAAGGATAGTGTTTTATGGGCTGTAACACATTTTCCAGCTGGGCCCTACTGCTCTCCTGGTGCCACTTTGGACTTCCAGGGACTAATATAATAAATATGATATAATATAAAATGCCTTCGTGCCAGCCAGTTATACTTTAAAAACAAAGTCAGAGATGTGCTACATGAGATGGCAAAAATCACTCTGGTAGCCCAGGAGATGCATTGCACAAGGCTTTTTTCCTGGGATGCCCAAGCAATGACGAAATCTGATGGCTCTTGCAGCTTCACTGTATCACGCAGAGGCAGCAAGAGAAGTGTGCAGAAAGCATCCAAAAGTCCTGGGCTGAAATCCCAGTAAAGCCAGTGGCAAGATTTCCATCCATTTCAGTAGAGCCAGGACATCTCCCCTGAGAATCCCTGCTGGCTCTGCTGGCCTGGGTATCCATCACCAGCTTCTCCTTCTCTGTTATCCATGACAAGGACACAGGAGCACCTGTTTTACTCCTAGGGCTGTTGGGCAGTTTAACTCACCCATTTTTGCATAGTGGATGGGAATCATCTTTTGGCAGAGCCAAAATAACCACATTATTGTGTTTAGTGCCTGAATTTCTGCCCATTCTAAAGGTTAGGAGCAGATCCATGCTCCCAAATGTGTGCTGTACCATCAGATGTGAAGTTTGTTGATGGAGTTCTGTATCCCTCTCTCCATCCTTGTGCATCATCTCTCACTACAGTCTCTAAACTGGCCAATTAATATCAATAATGAGATCAGCAGTGGGTTTTCCTGGTGTTTCCTCTGTCCTGCCTGGGCCAGGTTTAGTCCAGCCCAGTGGGATTGCCTGGGCTGGAAGGTGGACCAACATTATGCCATTCTCACAGAGGGATCCATCCGCCCATCCAAACACCCCTCTGGACAAGTCATGGATTCTGCTGCTCTACGTTTTCGAGGTCCAAAAGCAAAGTACAAACTCCATGTATTTTTTTTTAAGAGATTTTCACCATGCAAATCCCTATTGCTCTATGTTCCTCCTGGACTTTGGGTCTATATCCTTAAAAACACAACAAAACCAGGATTCAGATTGTGCTGGAGAGGTTTTCTCTGCGGAAGCTTCGCAGACCTTCCCTGACAATGGGCTGAGCTGAACTCTGCTGGAAAGAAACATCTCCAGATGGTTTCCCATTGAAACTTGAGGTGGCTGTGAACCTCCTCAAATCACAGAATCATTAAGTTTGGAAAAAGACCTTTGAAAGGATCAAAGGATGGCGGGGCATCCTGCACCTTCTAAATCAGACAGGCAAGGGTGAGCCATTACCTGTACAGCATGTCCTGCCCATGTCTTCCTGAAAAGGCAGGAGACATTTGTGTTTAAAGACTGAACTGTCTTTTCCTAAGCAAAAGAGAACTGCTGACACAGCATCCCTGTGATCCTGAGACATCGGGAGAGAGCTTGAAGTTCAAAGAATCAGAAGTGGGGAGAGTTTTGCCATCAGATGTGTCATGGGGGGGGTCAAAGCCGAGGAGAAGGTGACATCACAGGTGCATCACCCTGCAGACACCAGTCATGGGTAGGAGGGGAAACCAAGGGATGAGTCAGAGCCAGCTGCTGGGAAGGAGACAACACTAGTGTGCTTTGTGCTGGGTCCACATCCCCTTTGCTCTCTAAGGCAGAGGGTTTACAGCTCAGTGTAATCACCCAGTGAGGTCCTGAAATATTCCCTCTGGGGGATGGACTGGAGTATTTGGAGCAGGAGGCTGCAATCCAGCCCTGGTGGGATCTGTCCCACCCTTACCTCTGGCACCCTGCGTGTCCTCCAGGGTCCCACATCCAACCCTCTGAGAGCTGAAGCATCCCAGGTGAAACGTGGGTGTTTTTCCCCTTCCTCTGCTTGTGCTGGAGCAGCATCCCGGGCTCACACTGCGAGCACGGAAGACTCACGAGGGGCCTGCAAGAACACAGCGGACAAAAAGGGAACCTGGAAAAGCTCACCAGAGGACCACCCACCGCAGATATTTCCCGGAGAACATCTTTAAGGCTTCACTAATTGCCACGTGCCAGGCAAGTCCTGGGCTAGGAAGCGCTCAGGTAAGATGCTGCGACGCTGCCCACCGGCTTCGCGCGTGAGGTGATCCAGACCCTGCGTGCTGTTTTATCCCCAGCCTTGTGCAGCACAGAGGCAAAGGCTGCCAGCAGTTTGTAAGTCTGGGTATTACTGTCTAGCAGGAGCCAAGGTTTGAGTCGTTCGGCGCTCAGGAGTGTTAGAGGAGCCCTAAATGGCCGAATTGTTGCTTGTGCTGAGAGAAGCAGGCATGGTGTTTCCAATTATTCTTCATTTCAGACAACAGCGAGCTGTTTTGGTTTATTGGAGCAGTAGCTGGGTAGGGGAACAATATTGAGTAAACGGTGCTGAAAAAGGCTCAGTGTGAGGCAACAAATTTTTCTGACATAGACCCAACCTTACTTTGGAATATTGCTGGCAAGTCAATAATAGGTACGGCAGAAATCAATCGGGAATAATGTTGCAAATGAGGCAGGGAGCACAGAAAGTTCTTTCAGCTCTGCAAATAAATCTCTGTTTGTTCGGACAAGTAGCATTTATGACATGATATGGAGCTTCCAAAAGCAGGGATTTGGGCAAACAGGGAAAGACGCTGAGTTTATTAAGCAGGAAAAAAACAGGCAGCCTTCTTTTCCTCCCAACAGTGTAGAGATAAAATATTAGAAACAAAATGCAAGCAAAGGTTTCTGATGCTAAAGCATCTTACAGAGAGATGCAGCTGGGGGGGGGGAGGCAGTCTCCTGCTCAGAGACGATGCTCTCCTGGGCATAAAATTATTTTTAGGCTACAAACCTATGTTACGATCCTATAGAATTTAGCAGGAAATTATACCTTTCTGTTGAGCTCTTAGCCGATATTAAATCAGTGCAATAGAGTTTTAGAGGTTATTAAAAACTTTGTAAAAATTAAATTATTCTCTGTTTAACTCTACAGCGTTTTAAAATAACTTCCATAAAACTGAGTTACATTTCTATCGACTCCCACTGCTTTCTTTCCTTACTCAGTTCTACGAGATTTTTTCCCCCATAAAGTTGTATTACGTAACATTAAAATTACAGTTGATTTTCATTTGCTAGTGGACTGTCTTTCAGCTATTTTAATCTTTATTAAAATGTACAACTCCGTAGTACTAAAAAATCAGTAGCACGGCAGAAAAATCGCATAAAGCACTTGCAGATGCACATTGAAAGAAAGGTGATGTTAAAATCATTTAAAATATATTGAAATTCTAAGCTTTAAACCTTGGAAGGTTTGGTACCACCAGGATATTGAAAAAAAAAATTAAGGGAGAGTACAAACTGCAAACAGGAAAGGGCATTAGGAAAAAATAGGAACTTTTATAATGTATGAGGCAGAGTAAGGAAACCTGAAAGGAAACTGGTAATCTGGCAGCCCATCAGAGAGTAAAAGGGGCAATTAGGATGTTGCAGAGAAGAGAAATGATTTCTTTGTGTCTGTTTCCAATCCAGAGATTGTCAGTGAAATACTTGTTCTGTGCTTGCTCTTTGCATGTAATAAATCTGGGAATATTGTCAAAGAATTAGGCTAAACCCATACTTAAACATTTTGGCGGAATAACCACGTCAGCAGAAGCCCATGTGCTTTTTATATTATAGCAGCAGAAAGTCAGCATAATGCAAAAGACAGCTTAGTCTGCTGGAGGGAGCTTGTTTACCCCAAATTAACAAAAAACTGAAGTGTCAACAAAAGATAAGTGTGTGTAATATCTCCATTGAGGCTGCACAGCCCCTGACTGCCAGGACGGGTCATGGAAGCAGCTCCTTCCCTGTGGAAGTGTTCAAGGCAAGGTTGGATGGGACTTGGAGCAACCTGGTCTAGTGGAAGGTGTCCCTACCTATGGCAGGGGGTTGGAACTGGATGATCTTGAAGGTCCCTTCCAACCCTTCCAACCCAAACCATTCCATGATTCCAAGGTTGGTGGCTTTTGCGTCTGCCCTGCAGAAGGGTTGGGAAGCCAGGAAAGCTGAAGGATGTCCCGTGGTAGCAGTTGACTCGGAGGCACCCCAAGAGCCAGGAGCCAGCCTGGGAGTCACGGGAAGAGTCTCGGATGTGAGAGTTTGGTTGTGTGTCCACAGGTGCTGCCTCATGGGGCTTGCTGTGGTACAGTCCTGGTCCTCTCCCAGCACAGAGAAACTGGGGCTTGTGTGTCCCTTGCACAGAGGACAGGCTGGTGCACATGTCAGTCTGTCTTGGATATGAATTTAGGACATGGCCAGGGCTTTCTTGCCATAGAATCACAGAATCATTAAGGTTGGAAAAGACCTTTAAGATCATCAAGTCCAATCATCCTCCCAGCACTGCTGTGTTCCCCACTAAACTGTGTTCCCAAGTGCCATCTGCACGTCTTTTCAATCCCTCCAGGGATGGTGACCCCACCACTGCCCTGGGCAGCCTGTGCCAACACTTGACCACACTTTCCATGAACAAATTTTTCCTAATATCCAACCTGAACCTCCTCTGGTACAACTAGAGACCATTTCCTCTTGTCCTGTCACTTGTTCCCTGGGAGCAGAGCCCGACCCCCGCCTGCCTCCACCCTCCCAACAGGGAGTTGCAGAGAGAGCAAGACGGTCCTCCCTGAGCTTTCTTTTCTCCAGGCTGAGCCCTCCCAGCTCCCTCAGTTGCTCCTCATCAGACTTGAGCTCCAGACCTTTCCCCACCTCCACAGGTCTTCTTTGGACACCCAAAAGAAGTTCCAGACTTAGGAACCAGGGACCTGGTTTCTCAGTGTGGGCACAGCTACTGTCCCTTTCAGGTACCAGAACATCCAAGTCTGACCCTCATTCCATATGGTGGTTGGAGAGAGACAGGCATCAGTTCAGAGCCTACACCTGTAATGCCTGGTAATTCCTGTAATTCCTGGCACATAAAGGACATTTTTGGATGTTCTCATGTGAACCACATCAACAACTCCCAAAAAAGAGCAGGCAAGTGCCCTGGGCATTGTCCCTGCCATGGTTTATACATGATGGTTGTGCTGCCAGGTGCTCTGCTTTGGGACAATCCCATCTACCAAGCATTTTCCAGCACCTCTCTCTGAGGTGTTTATCTAGAGAAGTCATATGACAGCAGAAAAAGAGATGCTGGGAAAAAAAAGGATGAGCTAAAGAACAAGAGGTCTTTAGGACTGATTAATGTACCTCGACATATTTTGGGGGAAAATTAGCTATGAAGTATTAAGCCACTAGGGAATACATGCATTCACTGCATTAAAAATCTGTGACAAACCAAAGGCCTGGAGTACACCTGGGTAATGATGAACTCTACCATGGAAGAACAATCGTGTAACAGCCATCCTGGCTGTGTTCCCTGGTCACTGGGATAAACTCCCAGCAGCATCTGGCCACCGGGATAAACTCTTCTACTCTCAAAAACAGGGGCCATATAGTCAAACTGCCCATCAGGAGAGTTAATGTCAAGACTGTGCCTTGACATAACCCTGGAGATCGTTCATTAGCCTTGGCCAAAACTGGCCCAGGGACCACACTAAAAATTTAAGATCATGGGCAATGCTTGACCCTGTGCCCTGGCCCCACCTAGTCACTGCTGTAGGCTCAGACCAAGGTCCAACCAGCCCAAAAGACAACCCCCAGCCATGCCCCTGTGCACCCCCACACCCCACGGGGCTCTTTGCAATGAGCAGGTCTCCACCCAGGAGGAATTCGTGACTGTGGGATCTGTCTCACGGACTCCAGCATTGCGCAAAAACAGGAAAGCCCTGCAGTCACCGTGGCTAAAAGCAAATTCATGATTAGCTAATATGTTTTGCTCTAATACTAACACTGTGATGTCTGGTGCTAGCTCAATAGCCAAAAATGACTGGTGATAGTTACACCCTGTGCTTTGCACAGAACAATAAATAAATGACCCAACAAAAATGCCTTGCTCGGTCTATCCCGTTTCCTTGCTAAGGTGCAGGCAGAAGTGCCAGTCCCAAGCTCCTAGAGCCAGGACTTGTCATGCTTTAGGCTGAGACTTCCAGCATCCTCCCATTCATCACTGTCCTCAGTGGTTTTCAAAAATCTCAGCTATGAAGGAATCAGCCCAAGTGAAGGCAACATAAATAGTTGTGCTGGTGAAGGCTCAGCTCGTGCCCTGCATGGTCACTGTCTGCAGCCAAAGCAGCTGCAGACATGCAAAGGAGACTTTTCCCAAGTGCATCATATGCCACAGCTCATGTTCTGGACAGCTTGTGTCCCCCAGCACTGCTGTTGAGTGGCCTGGTGAGGGTAGAGGGGTGGCCTTGAATTCCTTCAAGGAGCACCATGTCTCTCCACCAAGAACAGCACTATGGGATCCCACCTCTTTCCACAATGTAGAATCTATGACAGGTTGCCCAGAGAAGCTGTGGCTGCCCCATCCCTGGAAGTGTTCAAGGCCAGGTTGGGTGTGGCTTGGAGCAGCCTGGTCCAGTGGAAGGTGTCCCTGCCTGTGGCAGGGGATTGGAACTGGATGATCTTTAAGGTCCCTTCCAACCCAAACCATTCTATAAGGGATAATAGCAGCAAGGACCTGCTAAACCTTTTCCCCTTTGATTTCCAGCTAAGAGCACTTCCTAAAGGAGCCAGCCAGAGTCTGGCCCAGCATGGATGATGTGGCTTTTGGCTAGCCCTTTTCACCTGTGGCTCTCAAAGCATTTGACAGGGTGCTCTCCTCACTCTCCTGTAATTGCACTAATCTAAGCAATGCACATAATGATTCAGAGGCTTTATAATCACATACCTTTGTCCAAAGGACATGGCACAAACCCATCTATCTGCAACTCAAAATAATCTCCCCTCGTTCAGGTTGCAGTCAAGAGTTAATTGCACAGAAAGAAAATGCAGAAGATTTCAGACACCATCCCAAGAAACTGTTGCTGTCATTCTTCCAGCTGGTCAAGATGTGATGATCTGTATCAGTTACTCAGCAACTCAAGTGGCACTGGGCTGCTTTGATTTAAGGTCCCGTAGACTCACTTGAACTTGCACACAGGAATAAGTTCTCCTAAGGACACACAGTCTCCCCTTGGAAACTTCTTGTGAATCTTGGAGTTCCTTTGCATTGGAGGGAGGAAGATTTTTTTTTGCCTTGGGCCCGCTGACTGCTTGTGAATCAGCCTTCTGGAGAAAACTTAAATTTGGTGATAATTTAAGGTTTAGCTAATGCACAGGGCGATTTTTTGGCAACCCAGTGATGCAAGCTTGACGTTTTCAGGTTATAAACCTCAAGCGGGTAAAAAGAGAAAGAAGGATGGTTTCAGAAAAGTTCCATTGGGCTGTAAGTCAGAGGCTGTTCCACAACATTTTATCTCTGAAATGTCACGCTGTACTGGCCTCAAAGCAAGAAGAACAGACGGTTCATCTAATACAATTATTTTAGGATCCTTTCATCATAAACAGTGAGCATGCCAAAATGAAAACGTATCATGGGAAAGCATTTCTCATTGAAGCCTGAATCTCCTCCCTAATGTTTATTCTATGTCATGGAGAACACCAAGGGCCAAATACACTCCGGGTTAAAAACACTGGCATCAGCTCTTGCAACACAGATCTGGCAGGGATTCAGGATGTGACAGCTGAAGGAGGCTGCAGCCTCCCTTGGACCAGCAAACCAGTTGGTGCCTAGTGCTGGCCAGTGAGGAAAGGGGATGAGAGGAGAAATCTGGAGCGTGCCATGGAGGTTTGTTTCCTTTCTGGAGCTGCTGGCTGGCATCCTGAATCTCTGCTGTGATGTCCCAGGTGCCTGCAAAGTGCAGAGTAGGTGGGTAGCAGCAAAACTCTACTCCTTTATTGATATAAATCTCTGCATCGTGGTGGTTGTTCCTCCTTGGAACAGCTCTTTGAATGCTATCCTGGGTGCCAAATCAATCTCTTCTCTATCTTTGAGAACATCCTGAAGTCTTTTTCTTGAAAAAAAAAAAAAAAAAGCTTTGAGTGCTGTTAGTTGAGTTGGGGTTGCTGCAAAATTCCCTCAGCATGTTCCCACTTAGTGGATTATTTGGGCTGTTTAATTGTTCCCACACTTTGGGCCATTGTCTTGTCTTGCCAATGTGATCTGTTAATTTAACAGCAGTGACACTGCACTTTGCTGTATTTAAATTCACCTTATTTCCTTGGCTCTCTCCTACTGTTGGTCTGGAACTTCCACGTCATCTTCAAGTTTATCAGTGATGATTATTATCATTTCCTCTGGGTCAATTCTAAAGACACCGAGCAACCCAGGGTCCAAAATAAATAAATGGAAGGCTTCAATATCTCCAGTCTAATTGAATTTCAAATTACATTATAAGATCTCTTGCTGAAATAGTTTTTAATCCATTTAGTATCCTAGATTAGGTTTTGTACCGTTTTTCTTTAATTGGGACTGTGTTCAGGAACTGTTCAATAACTTGCAGAAATCTAAGTAATTTATAACAGCCTTATCTTTATTAACCAAACTTACATTCTCATTAAAAAAACATTCATTTGTGTGACATGACAGGCTTTCCATAAAACTGCTCAGGCATATCAATCAGGTTAGCATCCTTTAATTCATTACTAATCACAGCCTATATCAGATTTTCTTTGATACTGTTTGGGATCAGTGTTAAACCAATGAATTCATAATTACCTGGGATTTTTCCCATTATATGCAATACATTCTTCTGGATTCTGCACAGAGTATTCTTACGAATTTATGCAAAACAGAACCAACACGCTCAGGCAGTCTGTAGTAATTTTATTGGCAGTCAGTTGGAATGAGGAGGACAGCAACGCAACCAGCGCAGATCCATCTGCACAGGTCCCAGCATCACACAGATTTGGGGAGGAAAAGATCTCCAGGGAACTCCAGATTTCCTTCTCGCAGCAGGGCTAACGTCACCTTTCCATCAGATTTCCCAGAGCCTTGCCAAACTGACTTTTGCAAGGATGGATATCCCCAAAGCCCTCTGGACGCCTGTTCCAATAGTTGACTGCTTTAGTTGTATTCCACTCCCCCTCCCAATATCTAATTTTGACATTTTTTGCTGCAACTTGGGTTGATTTTGTCTTGCCCTATCGCTGTGCGCCTTCAAGAAAAATCTGGTGCTGTCTTTTCAATAATCTCTTATGGGTAGTTAGTGACAGCAGAAGGCCTTGTTGTCTCAATAACCTCTCTCTCCTGGGTCCCACCAAGTGCCCTCTGGCTCAGTGCTGGCTCCAACGTGGTGGAATGTCCAATGATGGGGAACAGGCTGCTCAGGTACTGAGAGCTACTTGTTCAATGTTCTCTGCCAAAATAGAAGGGGACAAACTCATTCTCCTGGCTTAAATGCTGCCTCAGTCCTTGCACCTGCTCAGTGGAGAGTGTTCCTGAGCCTGGAGAGCCTAAGGAAAGCCTTAGCTCACCTGTGTGTAGTTAATGAGAAAGAAGAGGCAGGTGGATGTAGGTGGAACTGCAGGTCTGTGTGACCTTGCATGTTTATGTTCTTCCTTGTTTAGAGATGTGATCACTTTATGAACAACAGTGACCCAGAGAGCTGGGAACTTAATTTAATACATCTCATATGGGCCTGAGTTTGTTGTCTGATTTACTAAAAGACAGCAGCTCAATTTTGGGTGGGGAAAAAAAATACCATCTGTGTGCTGGCCACTATAAATCTCAAAGGGTAAAGGGATGTTTCAGTGCATGGTACACTCAGACCTCTTAATTCCCGTTTCCTAAATGCCTACTCAGTCTCACACCGAGCTGGAGAGGGGAACCTCAGCAGGCAGGTGACCTCTGTAATGCTTACAGGAGCCATCATCTTAATCAACCATCCTAAAAAGGCTTTTAATAAAGCCTCCTAGCTCTGAATCTAAGCACTGGGAAGAAGAGAGAAGGAGATGAGGGGATGGGAAATGTCCTCTTTCGTCCTTATGGCTGGAGGTAAAAGTCAGGACTGGCATATTGCAGAGGTGAACACGGGTTTAGGAGACAAACTGATTATTAATTAGATCTGCAATAACAGAGCAAAATGAATAATGGTTTCCTATCTGGCAAATGAGCCTCTGCAAAAGAGGGACTGCACAACAACTGCCTTGCAAGCCCAGCAGAAGAGTGTGAAACTGTGTTTGGAGAAAGCTGGCACCAAAAGTTCAAATGTTGGAGCAAAGATCCTGTGGGACGAGGAAATTGGAGCTCTCTGAGATTAGACTCTGACTAACAGTGAGGAAGGTGGAGGTTAATTAAAAAAAGAGATAACAAAATGATGGAGCGTCTTCCTCTGAGGAAAAGAAGGAGTGAAGGGAGCAGAAAAAAGGAGGATGGACATTAAGCTGCACAAAGACTGGAAGCAAGATTAGGAAAATGATGTCTGTAAAGGAATAGTGTGACTCTGGAGGACTAAAATGAGAAAGACCAAAGGCAAAATGAGTTTCAATTAGGAAGGGATATAGAGGTTGATAAAAGAATGCTCTGCAAAGGTATTGAAATAAGAGGAAAGCAATGGAAATAATACTGAATTAAGGGAAAGTAAGAGAACAGAAATTACAGAGAAAAGAATGGACCACTCATTAGTTTCTATGCTTTAGCCATGGAGGGGAAAAAAAATAAAGATTATAAACTGGTATTTATCAGAACCACTCTTACCAAGGGGGTAAGATAATGCCAAAACAGCAAATAAACCCCATTAAAATCATTCAGGGAAGTTAGACAAGTTCAAGTCAGCAGGACTGGATGAAGTTCCCCCTAGAGCACTTGAGGCACTGGCCAGAGCAATCTGACTCATTAGTAATTATCCAGGAGAGCTCATGGAGAACAGGGGAGATCCCAGAGGAGGGGGAGAAGGGCAAACACAGCTCCCGTCTTTAGACAGGGGGATGAAGGACTTAGGGAATTACACAGCAGTCAGTTCAGCAAGTAATGCAGAAAACACAATACAATAAACTGTTAAATGATCACTTATTTAAGCATTTGACTGATAATAGAAAAACATACAATCAACCAGACTGGATTTGTCATAAATGAGTGATGTTAAAACCATCTAGTTTCCATCTTTGAACCCAACAGCTGTTTTGTAGAATAAGGGAGAGGGAGGATATGTCATGTATTTTGAAATAGGCAGGGTTTTTAACACCATTTCACATGACATTTCCATAAGCTGACCGGGAACTATGATCTCTGTGAAATCATCTGAAGACAGACTTGACAGAAAAAAAATTGTATTTACACAAGAATTACTAATTCCTTTCCTTTGGATTTAGAGGGTTTTCCAAAAGGGCTCCCTCAGGGATTGCTCCTGGACACAATTCTAATATTTTCATTAGTTATTTGGATGACAAAATAAAGAATATATAAATACTCCAGAGAATTTCTTCCAAATTGTGGCTGGGAAATTGCAGTCACAGCAAAAAATCAACCAGATTTGGTTCAGTAAGGTCATAAGCTACAAAATATGTCAATGCAAAGTGGTAAATCAGTGGTCAAGCAGATATTAAATGGAAAAAGAGCCATGAACAAGGCACTGAAGAGTACAAAGCTGTTGCAAAACAGGGAAAATCTTATTCTGGGGTGTATCAACAAGAGTAAAACATCAGAAGCAATGATTCCACTCTAACAAGTGAAATACCAGGTGTGGGTCTGTATGTCATGCTAAGAGAAAGTAGAAGAAAGTTGTAGACAAATCATAGAGGGGCTGGAGGAAAGCAACAGGGATTATAAGTGGTTCAAAAAAATTGGAGGATTTTCTTTGCTTTTTCCAGAAGGGAAAAAAATGTGTGAGAAGATGAAAACTGCCTTCTAAGGCAGAGGAGACTTATAAAAAGGATATTGACAATTGTTCTGGGTCCTGCAGAAGTAAATTGGCTGGTTTCCTGCAAAGATCATTGTTACTGGATATCTGGGAAAGAAGAAAACCCCACAAATCAAACCCAAAAGCTTTTTAATTCAAAGCAGATTTCTTTGAATTAAAATCTCTAAATTTATTCCTAAGTCTCCCTCTCTGGAAGCTGATTAGCTTCTCTCAGTGAGGGTTGGATCCTGCTCAGAGTGGTCTTTCTCCATCTCTCCTTTTCCATGACTGTCTCCTCAAGGTGTGCCAACTCTTACATCTTCCCCATGTCTGCCCAGAATGTAAAATATCAATGCAGATCCTGTGTTTGAGCTTCAGCAGAGCTTCAAACACTCTGTTGGTGTTAATTAATTATCCAACAACAGCAGGAAGCCAGTGGTACCAAATGAGTCCTGGAGCTTCCCTGACCAACAACAAAATCAATCCCTCCTCCCGTGTGTTGCAGAGCTCCACCAGTTCTCTTTTCTAATGCACCAGTGCAGTTCTAAGAAGCAGAATGAAGAGCCTCCTCTCCTGCAGACCTCCCACAGACAGTGTGTGGTTGATGGGGATGAATGTGGTACCGAGGTCCTCGCTCCCGAGAGATACAATAATTAGGGAATGTGCTGGAGTGCAAAGCAGTTGTGCAAAAACACACATTGCACAGCAGGAAAACAGCGTGTTTCTCACTTTTTTTCCTAGCAAGGAACATCTTAATTTGCAAATAAAGGAATAATATGTGGATAAAGTTTGCCAGAAGTGTTGTTCAGAAAGAGCAGGTGGTGAGGAAAAAGGAAGAGGGCGTTTGCAAGCTATATTCCTATCTGGAAGGGATATACTTTCTCTGAACTCTGGGAAGATTATGAAACAATCTGCTGGATGTCTCTGGGTAGTGATAAAGGAAGGGAGAAATCAAACAAAACCAGGAGCAGTCTCATGGTAGAGTCCATTGTGCATCAACTAATAAAAAAAAGGGAGATTGAGGAGGGTGTTTTTTGAGAAATAAAAGGGTTATGCAATGAACAAGTGCTAGTGGATCTGAAGGACAATGATACATCAAGGATATTGTGAACTGTAAAGTGAGAAAAAAGAGAAAAAAAGGAAAAGAGAGGAAAAAAGAGGAGAAGGAATTTCAGATTTTGCCTGCTGTTCAACACAGCCCTTAGGGTCTTTAGGAATTTTCTGGTACTTTGAAGGTGTTGCCTTCTCCCTCCTTAGACTTAAACACCAAGTTCTGAATTGATCAGACAGCAGGGATGGGTTTCTGTGAGCATCTTTCTTCTTGTAAAACACTTTGTTTCACCTATACAAGTAGCATAACTATGGACTGAACTTCTCAGTGTAGATGTGCAGCATGGTTTTGGGGAGGGCATGATGTCCATCCATATTTTTACAGAGGGAGCAACCGAGCACTGACCAGCTCATTGTGTCAGGCAGCACGATGAGTCCCTAACACCTACGAATTTGTTGCTATGTTTTACCTTGACTATTTACCACAGGCATGATACTGAAGGTGTTCAACTCAAAAATCACTTTATGGATCTCGTACGATGCTTGCAGCACCCTCATTCAGCGACTAAATAACTCCTGTTCTCAGGAGCATAAAACAGAGGCAAGGAGATCAATAATGAATATTTGGCAGATTTTGATAAGCCTTGAGGGTGAGACCCCTTTGTTCACTGGAGAAACGAGGTGGGAAATCAATGTGCATATGGTCCCTGCACCTCTTCGCTCGGTCGCTCTCAGGATGCTGGGGTGGCTGTAGCTACTGCACTTCTGTTTGCTGAAGAGGTGGATGAGGAAATGATCAGAGAGGGTAGGATGTGGTTAAAGCCTCGGTTTGCTAACTGGGGCTAATGTGAGGGGAGCATATTATGCCTCACATCCATTAAGGCCTCCAGCAATCACCTCCCACGAAGGTGAAGGAGCAGCAGAGAAGGAATTGCGACTTCCTGAGTCCCAGTAGCTCCTGGAGCTGTTCCTGTTAATATTCAGTTATGTGCTGCCCTGGACTTAGAGCACTGAACTACATCTCACTTCAACCCTGAGGCTCAGCTGCAACAAACACAGCTGCAGGAGGGCTGAGCCACGAAGAAAAACAGCCCCAAAACGCACCTCCAGCCATCTGTGTGGAACCAGCACGAGGGAGGAACCATCCACCCTCTCCAGGCTGCGAGACTTTGGGGAGCTGCTCATACTGTGAGCTGTGGGCAGGGTCATCAAACTCTTTTCCCCCTGCTTTTTATCCTGGATGTGCCAAATGACCACAGAATGCTCTGCATGTGCTTCCTCCGCATCTCACACCACACACCTTCTGCTACGGCTTTTCCTTCATCTCACCCCCCCCAACCCTGACTGTCTCCCATCCCTGTTGACCCACCCACCCTCTGATAAACCCCTTCCACTTCCAGATCATGGTATTAACTTGACATTTGCAAAAGGTCACTGTGTTTGCTCTGCCTGAGTGTTACATTGCTCACTCTTTTGTTGTTCTGAGTTGTAAGCCCTTCAAGGCAGAGGTTATCTCCTAGAGTGTGACTACGCAGTGTCCAGGAGAACGAGGCTCCTGGTCAGTTGGTGTCTAACAGCTATAACAAAGATAATACCATGCTCCTCAATGAAGAGGCTGACTCTAATTTTATAAATTAATCCTCAGAGGTTAATGAATCTTAATTTATATGTAAAAGCCTTCCTTCCAGAAGAGGTCCATAAGCAGGATCACAACCAACATCTTAATTTCAAAGTGCACCAGTGCCAGATCCCTCCTGTATTTCCAGGAGTCCATTTGGACCATGTGGTATTGCTGGAGCATATGCCATTTGCTGCAGGAACAAATGTGGGACATAAGGGAGGTGACACACAATACTTACTTTGTGCATCCAGTTTATGCAGATGAAGTTCTGGCTTTTTTTAGCCTGGGCTTTGTCACGCTGAAACTGTCTGTTGCATCAGATTAATAGCAATGGAGATGAGCGTGTATGACACGTGTTTGGGTGTCTGTCCTGCAGTGGTTGGTGCCAGCAAGGTGCAACTGGTAAAGAAAGGGCACACGAATTAAGCCCTTTGCTCTCAGGTAAAAATGGATCTGATCCCGTCCACAGTCCTGACCTGACCAGCATCCCTTGAGGAGAAGATGCAGGGCTGGAGCTCTCCCATGCCATAATCTCTGGGAGAGCTCCAGCCAGGGAGGGACTCAGCACTTCCCTTCTATCCATGAGGAGACACTCCAGTCTTGGCTCTTCTCAAGCAGAAACCAACTCTGAGCCTCAGTCACAGCGAGGCTACACCAGAAAGAGGGATGGGAGGGTGGGGCTGCAGGACTGGGCAGGCTGAGCTTGTGGTTGAGGTTGCTCTTCACCTCATGTTGGCATCGCAGTGGAAATGCATCTGGAAGAGCTGCACGTCTGGAAGAGGTGCTGATGGGGGATCTTTGCCTTTAGCTTTGGTGCCAAGACCAACAGAGCACCAGACTGACAGTCGTGCTGGCTCTAAGAACAGCCCAACCTGGCTCCTCTGCCTTAGTTTGTTTTGAGACTGACACAAAGCCAGATCATTCACAAAAAGCACGTACAGCCTTTCCCAGGTACTAATTTTCCCCTTGCATATGGTGAGACTCCTTAAATTCCTCTACTATTTTGCTTTGAAAATTACTTATTCCCAGAGCTACCCTGGCTCCTCTGCCTCTCCATGATATATCCCTTGCCTGCCAGGACACTAGGCTAGGCTCAGAGTCACTACACACAGATTAATTGCCTGGTATGGATGGGTTGGGTGGCTGGAAGGTGGCTGCCAACCCGGAGGTGTTATGCCTAAGTTCCGCTTCAATTTATGATCCCAGTCTCTCTCCCTCCTGTCTGTGTGCAACTTGCAGGAATATAACTGTCTCTGAAATATCTGCTTCCTCCCAAATTCATCTGATATTCATTAATGGGCTCAGAAGCTTTTGGGAGAGGGGGATGGACACACATGCACGGAAAAGCAGCACAGCAGAACCTTTATTTCCTTAGGGAAGCAGCCTAAAGAAATATTAGCATTTATTCTCCTCTGTTGCTGAGCTTACGACCCACACAAATAACAGGGAATAGCAAGCAAGCAGCCGACTGCAGAATGGGAACAGGGAAAATGACTCAGCAGGCTTGGCACTGATCTGGAGAATATGCAGGTACATTATAACCTTGCTTGAGCATCAATCTGATCCGTGACGTGACGTAGAAACAGCAGCTACTGTGGATATTTGCATCCGACGGAAACATTCCTCCTGATAAATGATTTAGCTCTGCCCTCGCAAATAGTTATATCCAGGAGCAGAGCAGGTGAGAAGCTGCTTTCATATTTGCCATGAAAGGAGAGAAAAAAGTTCAATGAAAACCTCTCACTGCTTTCTAAATACCCTTTTTTATTTTTTTTTCTCTGTTATCAGTCGACAAATAGCTGCTGAATTATAGTTTCATGCTTTGTTCGTGTCATTTTCCCCAAGATCAGTATTTCCTGGTACATCACCTTAGAAACTTGATCAACAAACACTCTGCTCGACACATAAACAAAGCTTTATTTTACACTATTTTTGACAGCAGCCACAGTTTTAGAAAACAGAACATTTCGGGTTCTCTGGGCTATTTGCCTCAATGTCACAATTTGGTTTTGGTTTTGAGGGCCTGTCAGCATTGTTTATACCCAGATCTTTAGCAATAGTGATGTTTTTGTGTGAGTGGCAAAGAAAATATATTGCTGCAAACTGCCTTCTGGAATCAGACTTTCTTTTCTTCTATGAAGAGTCTAAATGAAACTGCACTTTCTAACACAGGGGAACTAAAGAGTGAAATGAATTCGAAAGAGAAGTGAAACGAGAAGATTCAGTTTCAACAACAAAAATGAACCAAAAAGAAGCAAAGACAACTTCGACAATGAATCAGGACCATCTCCAAAGTTCAAGCTGCAATAAAATCCAGGAGTGTTATCTCCAAAAGAACAACTGAAGAACTTAGCAGGCCCTTTAAATACTTCCTTATGGAACAGCATAAAATCTTGTCTTGACCTCATGACAAGGTCTTTGTTTTATTGTGAAAAAGCAAGACCAGAGCCTCGTAAAGTTTTCTTACTTGGTTTCACAAGATGAGCGTTTCCCAGGTAGCTGCTGTGAAAACACAAATTAATCCAAGAGCAAACAGGGGATTTTATTTGGCAGTTTTTAAAAACCTGCACAAGAACCCCAGCTACTGAGCCTCCTGTGATCTGCTACCACACAGAGTCCATCAGTTAGGGATTAATTTTAAGGCAGATATTAAAGCCTATCACATGATGAAGGATTTTCCTATATGTGGACTTCAATGGGATGCTTTAAATCCTGTGCGTGCGCGGGTATACACGTTAATGTGCGCGCCGGTGTTTGTTCAAACCTTTTCCATTCACAGCCAGACACAGCCTGAGGCTTCTTCAGGCCTTTCCAGGGAACAGAAACTCGGGAGGGGAGGGAGGGAGAAGGGTCATGTTTAAACCTCACGTTTTTAAAAGTAAGTTTTTGAAGGAGACAGGCTCAGGTGGAAGGAGCCAAGATCGTCAGGATTTTATAACTAACATAATTTTTTAAGAGGAGGCAGAATCCCTGCTCTTTCTTAAGCGCAAGATCCCCTTGCAAGAATTTAAAGCGAATTAGGGAGAAAAGGCGCTCTTTTTACAGAAATGCATCGTTTTGCTTTCCTGCTGGGCTGTAACCTAAAGCGTCTTGGCTGGAGAAAATGAAATAAAGCTGAGTGATGGTGCGCTGTCACTGCTGCTGCCGACACTCTGCCTCCTGCAAATCTCTCCCGACATCGCGCACCGATCTCCCGGTCAGAGCCCGGGAAGCGAGCGGTGCCTCCTCCTTCCAGGTTCAATCCTGCGCCACACAAACTTACCCTCCAGCTTTGTAAAGCACGGCCGGGGTTTGCAGCGAGCGGCTCTGCCCGAGGTGCCGCTTCCCAGGGCTGGTGTGGCGAGGAAACTCTTCCCATGACACAGCAGAACAGCAACAGCAGCAGCAGAGTAAAACAGATCAGTTCTGGCAGTGCTCCTGGAAGACTACTTTATATCCCAGCTCCAGCCTCTTCCTCCTTTCAGGATGAATTTGAAGGAGGGAATATGGAATAAAAAGAGGCTTAGTGAGGCAGGGAAATAAGGCCCAGAGAGATGGGAAACAAGGCACACTGGAGGTGGTCTCCACGGCACGGGGACAGCCTGGATAAATGGCAGAAAGGAACCCAGAGGAAGAAATTCCCCCAAAATTGGATGGGAAGGAGGGCTAAACACAAACGTTGTGTACAGTGGATGAATAGAAGACTCTGAGAGGAGGGAAGGAAAGAAAGAAGGATAAACTGTTTCTCACTTTATTAACTCTTTTCAGCTAAAATCATTACTAATTTCTACAAAACTCCTGAAAGTTTTGATAAAATAATAGCAGAGGTTATCTGAAACACTGATCTGTAGATACACAGCTCATTTCACGGGCACTTGAAAATGAGAGGGGCAGAGCACAGGTACTTCAACCCCAAAGCACGAACGGGAGAGAGAAGGGAGATGATCCACCGTCATTGCAGGATTGGGCCTGGATGGCCGGGCAGCTCCGGTCCCCTCCCGAGGCTAACAGGCACCAGCATCAACCTGGCAGTCGGAAAAAAAGTCGTTTATACGAATCCCACCAGGAAAACTCGGTGGGACACTGAAGAAATTAAATCCCCAACTTAAAATTTGTTGCACCTGTGGGTCGTGCCAAGGGGTTGCTGGAAGTTGTAGGGAAGGAGGGAATGCGGAATTGCTTTTCCTCCTTCAGTTTTTGACAACGAATCCATCCCCCTCTCTCAATTCAGCCCCTCGAGCCTTGCACTTGACCACCAATACCGACGTGATGCCACCGGTTCGGGAGCGGAATTTGGGGACCTCCCGCAGGAACCTTTCGCGGGGAAAACCCCGAGAGCCCCCTGCGCGTTGTCAGCGCGGCGGCGGGAGCGTGGAGCGGGTGGGCTTTATCTCCCGGATCCCAAATCCTGGGGGCAGAAGGAGAGCGGGGAATAAAACCCACTTCAGCACCGCAGGCGGAACAGCAGCCGGAGGAACGCGGTGCTGCCGCCGCCGGCCCCGCACTCCTGCCGGGATGCGCGGAGCACCGGGGGCTGCCCGAACCACGGCGAATGTCGGCACCTTCCCTTTTCCCTTCCGTAAGGGCTGGCTGCTTGCTGGCAGCGTTGCAGCGGCCGGCGCGCATCCCTAGGAGCGGCTCGTTCCAGCATCCCGGCGCACAGCCGGCTGTCGGGAGCCGGCGGTGCGACGGGTCGGGACGGTGAAATCGCTTCGCTGCCGACTGGCAGAGTTAAAGCCCGGCGGTGGCGACCACCGGCATCGACTCCGCACCGGCAGCACCGCTCACATCTGCCACTCCTCAGTCCGACACAAATAAGTTTGGGTTCCCCCTTCCCCCCCCCCAGTTTTGTTCTTTTCTTTTTCTTTTTTTCTTTTTTTTTTTTTTTTTTTCTGTGGGTTTTTTGTTTTTTTTTTTCTCTGCCGGCTTCCAGCATCCGAGACCCACCGCGGCCGCAGACGAGCCCCGCATCCCGCACCCTCCAGTAGCGGGGTCCATCCCTCCGCACGGTGCCTGCCTGGTTTGTTTTCACGTAGCGACCGGTGCGAAAAGAGGAGGAGGGAAAAAGAAAAAAAAAAAAACAAACCAAACCGACAAACCCCAAACCAACCCTAATTAACAATAATAATAACAATAATAATAAAAGAAGCAAGCGCAGCAACTTGCTTTAAGCAGAGGGCGTAGGAGCGGAGAGCGCAGCCCCCCGGGGAGGGCAGGCGGGGAGCGCAGGGAGGGCAGGCGGGCACCGCCGGGGCTCGCAGCCCCCCGGGGGTACCGGCGGGTCCGGCGGCGGACGTGGAAGTCCCCTTTAAGTTTCCATAGAGAGGCCTCCGGGTGTCACATGATGGACATGATATAACGAAACAACATCGTGGGGAGGAAGGGAGGGAAGCAGTGGGGGAGCCCGGGGAGGCGGCGGGGTAGGCGGTGGTGCCCCCCGACCCGCCCGCCCCGGCTGCACCTGTCTCGGCGCGCCGGGAGCGCGGTGTCCGCCCCGCTGATGGGGCTGCGGGCGGCACCTTCCCCCGGGGAGGGGACGACGAGGAGGAGGAGAAGGGAGGAGAAGGAGAGCCGGTGGCGGAGGTAAGTTACCGGCGGGACCGGGGCGGGGGGCGCGGGGCGCGGTGTGCGGGGAGGGGATGCGGAGGGGGGGGGTGTGCGCGGGGTGCCCGCGGTGTCCCCGCGGAGCGCCGGGCGTGTGCGCGCCCTCCCGCCCTCCATGTCCGCATTCCAGCTCATGTTGCGCAGATAAAATTCAAACTTGAGGTAAACACAAGCGGCGGGGGGGGGGACCGGCGGGGGGGGGGAGAAAGGGGGGCGGGGAGCTTGGGGGGGAGGGAGGTTCGCTCCTCCATCCCGTCTCCATCCCAGCTCCATCCCGGCTCCCGCCGCCCCCTCCCCGCCGCTCCCCCCGCTCCGCACTCGCGGAGCCCCCGCGCACCTGGGGCAGCGCCGGCACCGCGCTGCCTCCCGCGGGCAGGGAGAACCGAGGGAGAGCCGAGCGCCCCTTTGCCCGTACCCCCGGTAGGACGCGGCGGGTCGGGGGACGCGGCAGGTGCGCGGGGCGCTGTCGCGACATGGCTGGTGGTGGGGGGGGTGCGCGCGTCGCGACATGGGGGAAGCAGCAAAGTGACAGCGCGGGGGGGGGGGGGGGGAAGGACGGGGCTGCGCCGCGTTGTTCTTCCTCGTTGGTACGTGGGTATCCTGAATGGAGCGGGAATAGCAGCGATTACCCCCCGATCCCCCTTTTTCTCCATACGCATTTCCAAGTGCGTATGGAGAAAACAAGATGCGGAGCGGGGCGGGCGGGGGGGGGGAAAGAAGGCGGGGAGGGCCGCACTGCTGCTCGCAGCCCCGCTCCGTGACACAGGCGGTGCCGCCGCGGGGATATTTAGCGCTTCGCTCCCGGGGGGTGATGATGGAAGCGGCCGAAGGCACCCACAGGTGGGTGCGTGAGGGGAGAGAGCGGGGGCGAAGCGGTGGCCGCGAGGGGAGCGCCGGAGCGGGTCGCGCACCCCGCGGGCTCGCGGCGGGAGTGAGGGTGAAGCGGGGAGCGGAGACGGGGCTTGGGCTGGCGAGTGGCGCAGCTCGGGGCGGCGCGGGGGTGCCGGCGGTGCCGCCATGGCGGGTGTGAGGGAGCGGCGCCCTCAGGGGGGTCCCGGCAGCCCCGCCGAGGGCGGGAAAAGCGCGCGCGGCCCCCGCCTGGCGCCTCCTCAGCACTGCACCAAGGCGGCGGGAGGGGGGGGGGAGGGCGAGAGGACGGGGGGGGGGGGGAACCGGCGGCCACGCCCACCGCGCCCCCCCGCCGGCCAATCGCCGTGGGCGGCGCGGCGAGGACACGCCCCTCCGCGCGCGCGCCGCGCCCTCCCGGCCAATGGCAGCGCGGCCGCGGGGGCCCCCCCGGCGCCCCCCTTCGCCCACCCGCCTGTTTGTTACGGCCGGGGCCACGTGCCGCCGCCGCCTCGCGCCCGGTCACGTGGCCCCCCGGGACCTGGGGGGTCTGAGGGGGAACCGTGGGGGTCTGAGGAGGAACCATGGGGGTCTGGAGCCTGCCGTGTCCATGGGGGTGTGACAGGGACCGTGGGGGTCTGGAGCCTGCCGTGTCCATGGGGGTGTGACAGGGACCGTGGGGGTGTGACAGGGACCGTGGGGGTCTGGAGCCTCCCGTGTCCATGGGGGTGTGACAGGGACCGTGGGGGTCTGGAGCCTTCCGTGTCCGTGGGGGTGTGACAGGGACCGTGGGGGTCTGGAGCCTGCCGTGTCCATGGGGGTGTGACAGGGACCGTGGGGGTCTGGAGCCTTTCCTGTCTGTGGGGGTGTGACAGGGACCGTGGGGGTCTGGAGCCCTCTTGTCAGTGGGGTCTGACAGGGATTCTGAGGGTCGGAAGACCTCCCTGTCCATGGGGTCTGATGGAAACATGGGGTCTGACCAGGACCATGGGGGTCTGGAGCTCTCCTGTCAGTGGGGTCTGACCAGGACTGTGGGGGTCTGGAAGCTTCCCTGTCCATTAGATCTGCTGGGGACCACTGGAGTCTGGAACTCTCTTGACAATAGGGGTCTGATGGGGACTGTGGGGTTCTGCAGTCTTCCCTGTTCATGGGGTCTGATGGGGACCATGGGGATCTCGAGCCCTCCGCCCTCTTGTCTATGGGGAACTGACAGGGACATTGGGGGTCTGCAGCGCTCTTGTTCATGGAGGCTGATAGAGATCGTGGAGATCTGGAGCCCTCCTGCCCATGGGGACTACAGGGGTCTGCAGCCTTCCCTGTTCTGGGGGTGTGACCAGGAGCATGGGGTTCTGGAGCCATCCTGTATCCTGGGGGGTGTGACCAGGAACATGGGAGTCTGCAGGCCTCCTGTCCAGGGTGTTTAACAGGGATCTTGAGGATCTGGAGCTTTCCTGACATTGGGGTCTGACATGAGACACGGGGGTCTGGAGCCCTCCTGCTCAGGGAGTCTCATGGGGACCATGGGGGTTGGGAGCCTTCCTGTCCATGGGATCTGACCAGGACTGTGGGGTTCTGGAGTCCTCCTGTCCACAGGGGTCTGACAGGGACCATGGGGGTCTGGAGCCCTCCCTGTTTATGGGGTCTGACAGGAACCATGGAGGTCTGGAACTCTCTCTGTCCACATGAGTCTGATGGGGAGAACATGGGGGTCTGGAGCTCTCCTGTCCAGGGTGTTTGACAGGGATACCGAGGGTCTGGAGCCCTCCCTGCCCATGGGGTCTGACTGAGGACAGTGGGGGTCTGGAGCCCTCCTGCTCCGGGGAGTCTGACTGGGCCTGGGTCTGGCTACCAGCCCAGGGGGCCTGAAGCCCCTCTGCCCAGGGGAGGTGGCCAGGACCCTCTTGCTGTAGCCTTTCTCACTGTGAGCATCCATTCTGCCCCAGCCCCATTAAACCTCCTGAAGGGCCTGTCCCTGGCTCTCGGCTCTGTCATGGCCGAGCCGTGACAGCCTGTCCGTGGCTGGCTCTGGCCTCCAGAGAGGGAGGTGTTTCTCTCCCGAGGAGAGCTGTTTATGCCCAGTGATTTTTTTTTTTTTTTTTTTTTTATTTTTTTTTCACCTCCCTCCGTGCTCTCCTGCACAAGCCACGGCAGCAGCTCCATGTCTGCCCAGCCTGGCAGTGCTCCGGCACGACTCTTTATGTAGGTGAAGCAGGGAACGCTGTGAGGATCGTATTGAGCTATCAGTCTCCTGAGCCTGGAGCTTTGAGCCTATTTATGGGTAGGTTGAGCAGTCTTCAGCATGAGGGACTCGTGCCACGTCCGAATCCGTGGCAAAACGGGGTGTTTTAAATGGTGCTGTTCTGTTTTCCGTGGCCGTTCCTAGAAGAAATTGGGTTTTACGGAACGCTCCGGAGGACGGGTTGTTAGTAGGTTACGTGGAGAAAGGCAAGTCAGTTTGGAGTTAAGGAACGTGATGCCATTTTAATGCAACTTCTCGGGTGGCAGAGCAAACAGTAAGAGGATACTTGGTTCTAGATCAGCAGCTTTCAGCCTGCAGGCGGTGGGACAACTCACCCGGGGGTCTGTGGGAAGCCACGGGGGAAAGGACATCTGTTTTCTGTAGGCTTGCATTCGTTATACAGATTTCTGCACTGCTAAAGATTTTGTGGCCGGCCAGCTGAAAAAAAATATGGAAGTCGGCTTTTCTAGATCACTAAGATGTTTTGGTTTAGAGTAAGTGGAGGAGGAGTGGAAAAAACCTGTGTGTTTGGTTGTGTGTGTTTCTACTGTGCTGCTTCAAAATGCAAAAATTCAGTGTATTTTTAAGAATTACATAACCACTAATAATGTGGTGACTCTCAAGTAGCCCTCAAGAGTTAAATAACAGCAGATCAACGAGGCTGGGTCAAGAAGAGGAAGAGAGGGTTTTATAACGAATGGTGAGCACCGTGCACAGATATTTAAAATTGCACTAGAAAGGAGTCTTTGGGTAGGAGGAGGATTTTAATGCCCTACAAATATGGAACATGAGAAGGAGGATGGAAAGATGAGGTTTGCAGTTTTATGCTGATCTAGCCCAGTAAATGGATGGGAAAGGGTTTGTGATGCTTCACATTCTTCAGCTTCTCTTCCACCTTGACTTTATCAATTCGGTTTTTTGCATCTGAAATAACGAGAATTTCCAGATACTGAGTGCTGTGGGTGAGGAGGGAATAGGGCATTAAAATAACCAGAAGTTAGTCAAAGGAGTGAGGGGCACTGTAGGGGTGGAAGGACTGGGGTGGTAACCGGCCGTCCGCGGCATGTGCTGGGAGAGCTGGTGTTCTGTGTTGGTTACAGGAGTAATTTGACACGGTGTTACCTACAGAAATATGTTTATTCAGCCCGGGTGGTGCACTTGGTCTGTGCAGGCATATCCGCGTATCCTGGTGTTTTTGGGGAAAAAAGAACCCTACCTTAATACAGGAAATTAACAGGGATGAGTGTTGGAGATTAGAGGGTACCCGGAGGTGCGCAGTGACATGGGCGTGCCAGCGCCTCGGAATTCCGAGTGTACGTGGAATTGCTGGTGGAATTGATGCACCAGGAAATTGCTTTCTCTATTTTTGTTGGTGAGATGCAGTTAATGTAGAAGGAGCCCTTTGCATCCTGTATCCCATTTCTCTTTAATATAACTAAGATCATTTATCTTCTTGGGCGGCGAGAGGGGGGGGAAAAAAAGAATATCTTGTTTTGTAACTTGGTTCACCTTCTCTTCATTTGCTGTCAGCTCATGACAGGGCACAATGTGTGCTGCACACTGTGTTCCACAGAGCTGTTTTGGTGACGAGTACAACGTATATGAAAAAAAAGGGCTATGAAAAATAGGTATTGTGCCAGTTCTCTTCACTTTTTATATAGACAACCCCTGTTTATCTCTAAAAGAGATGCTCAAAAGTTTCATTTTAGGGTCTCTAACGGTTTGCCAAATTTCAGTGGCAAAAAGGTTGCTGTTTTACTCCTTGTAAGCATTCAGAAAGCAGCCGAAAAGGATATATTTAAATTAGTGTTTGTATTGGTTTTGCAGTAGGAAGTAGTGAAACCTTTTATTTTCAGTTTTAATAAAAAGGGAAATTGTGAAATTACTTGAAAAAAATGTTTGTTTATGCTCTAGTAGCCTCTTATATGGTTAAAATTAAGAGGATTTCTTTAATCCAGGCTAGATTTTAATTGTTGTAGTCACGTGTTTACTAGATTTCTTTTATATTTAAAAGTGAAAACATGCAGTCATGGTTTTTTGACCTCGTGTATAGCATGACTTAGCTGTACTTCGTGCCATATTTGCACGGTGTTTTTCCGTAAACATCTTGCTCCTGGAATTATTGGTAGCACCAGAACAGGAGCTTGAAAATACTGTCACATAAAGGGTGGGAGCACTTGCAAACAGGAACACTGAAATACAAAGTTAAAAAAGAAAAAGAAAAAAAAATCTCTCCCCAGCAGTTCTTTCAAGTCAGTTCGATGATAATTTTGGATCCCGACTCGTGGTTTTCTAAACGGCTGGAGACGAAATTAACGGGGCTGCGACTGTTTGTCACGAATTTCAGCATAAAGAGTATTTTTCTTTTGGCTTTGGATTTCGTGCAAATCCAGTGAACCCCCCCCCCCCCCCTCCCCCGTCCTTTTCCAGTCCCTCAGGATGCTGCACCTCGGCCAGCAGACGTGGCGTTGTTGTCTAACAGTGAGGCTGGAAATGGGAGTTGTTTGTGCTGAGTTCTACCCTTACCAAGGTCAGAGATTTCATCCTTCCGTAGATTCCTAATCTGGGAATTTAGAGCTTGCAGAGGGTCCTGATTTAGGAGTTTTCATGAACTATTTTGAGCTCTGGAGGGAAATTTTTAAATGTCTCCATGTCGTGCTTCTTCTTATCAGACAGAAGTTTGGAGATCTCTGAAAGACTGACGTCTGTGCACCAAAAATATTAATGATGGTGGCAAAGGAATCAAGCTGAAAATGTTTTCTGAGTTTTGTATATAAAAGTGATTTATTTGTCAGGACAACAAAAAAGTGATAATTCTAATAATATGCTTGTTTTCAATAGTTTTAATGAATATGGACATGGAAGTTTTGCTGTTGACAGTGGTTTGTTTTATGAACCCTGTAGTCTAAACTTGTGGGAAGTTTTTTGGATAAGGGGAAATGGTCCTGCTTTGTTTCACAGAGAGCTGAATTTCAGGGCACTGTTACTTGAGAATTACTTTTTCACAATTACGAAGCATTAATGAGCTGATGGTGAGGAGGTTTTTTATTCTTGCTAGGCTAGAGATTTCTTACTAAAATATAAACAAAAGAAACGGGGAAACAAATTATTTAAAAGGCATTTATAACACCATTTGTAAGCCACGATTTTACAAACACTCCTCTGAATGTGTTTTCTTTAAGGAACAGGTCCTGTTAAGCAACATAAATTGTGCAGTTGCGTAGAAAATCAGCAGAGTCTGTAAATTCTAAAGCAGTCATCTTATTTTTTCTATCCTGTATTTCAAATTCTTACTCTATTCCAGCCAAGCCCATGGCGTGCTTATGTGTGCAGAGTGCTGAGCAGGAGTCTCAGCTGAACAGAAAACTTGTGAAGTCAGCGTAGTAGTAATATTTAGATGATATTATTAATTTTTAGATTTATTTTATTTTTTCCCCCTTCGTGTTGTCTTGCCAATTGCTAGAAGCAGCAATAGGTTGCCTGAGGAGGGGCATATGAGTTGAGCAGAATGAGGAGAAGGAAATCTGGTGAGCATCATGCTCTGCTGTTACAAAATCTAGGTATCTCTGCCCCAGGAACAAGCTGATTTCCCTGTGTGCCACCCCAAAATGTACCAATTTCAGTGCAGCTCCTGTAGTGCTGAGCCTGAAGTAATCCTTGGGTTTTTTTATAGTGCTTATTAGGTTGGGTTGAACACCATCCACAAAGCTTCTCCTGCTGCAGGTGGAGTAAGTTTGGGTCTCTCTGGAAAATATACCTTGAATCTGGGCTAGTTCTTTTTCATCGGTGTTGTCACCAGGTATATTTTTTTGGTAGCTTACAGATTTCTAGAAAAGAAAGATGGGTTTTTTATTCATTTAATAGCATCGTATATGGAATACTCCCAAAATGTGCTATTTTAAATAATACCTGTGTTATGCTCAGGTTACTGAATTTTAACGTAACTGTAGTATCTTTTCCAGGAGCTTCTGCTAAAATAGAGTTCTAAAATGAAGGCAGGTGCTGGCCTCATGAATTCCAGTGTGCAGGGGAAATAAGGGAGAATCCAGCTGAGGTTCAGTTTAAGCCTATTCAGAAAGAAAACAAGCATTTGCCCGGTTTTATCCTGATTATTATTTACATCGGCGCAGTAAGGTGTTTCCCAGGGGCTGGGTACTGGGTGGTTGGTGGCGGTGGATCATCCGGGAGACGTGTCTGGAGCAGGACGGATCCTGGTGTCGGATTATTGGAACTTGGGAGATTTCTTGCTACGCAGCAGCTCATGTGAGCAGCTGTGAAGTCTCCTGGGAGGGAGACGATGCCTCCAAGCCACCGTGTTTACATCCAGCAGGAGGAGGGAAAAGGACATTTCTGGCTATTATCTGGATGTGTTTTGTAAACTGAAAGCGCTTTTAATGCTTTTTAACAGGGTGTAGTTGCTGTATCATTCCCGGTTCTGCAGTGTCGTTCCCCACCCCCCCTTTTTTTTTTTTTTGATTTTAGCATAACTTGTTAATCTGTCAACATCTGCTGCGTGTTGCTGTATCATCTGTAGCTCGTGGGAGATCTTTAAATCCTAATTTCTGTGACTTTGTGGCAGCGCTCCAGGACCCCGGAGCAATCAGGATTACGTTTATCCCATTGATACAGAGCAGATTCCAAATCTGGAAAGCAGTAGGTATTTTTTTTTACTTGGTAGGATGCAGGTGGAGAAAACGCATCTGTAAGAAAAGCCTCGGTGGAGCAGCAGCGTTAAAATCCTGCAGCATTAAGTGCTGCGTGTGTTCCGAGGCAGATGTCGGCGACGTCTCGATTCCATGAGATATTCCGCTCCTTTCCGGGCGATTTTTCCAGCATTGCCCTCTGCCGGAGGAGACCCGCAGCGCCGGGGCTGCCAGGGATTGCTGTGTGGGCTCCTGGATGGAGTTCCTGCCACTTGTCACTCCAGCTTCCTTGTCAGCCCCAGTTCCAACAACCTGTCTTTCTCCTGGAGCGGCAGCAGTGGCCCCTGTTCGAGCCAGGTCGTCTGATTCCTGCTCTTTCCTTCTTATATGTGTCCATGGGCATCTCTTCAGGGAAACCTGTAGTTGTTTGTATAAACTGAAAGCCAAACAGAGGATCCAGCATTATGGGATCAGCTGCTTCTCCAAAGATTATTGTCCTGCTAGCTCTGAGAGAGGACTGTGCACCTTGCCCATAAAAAAAGGAACTAAACCAACTTTAATCTTTGGATTATTAGCCCTGTCTGGTTTTGGTAATCCAGACAACTTTAAAACAATATTGACCTAAAAATCAGTGTTTTGAATGTAAAAAACCCCCACTTAAATTTAGTGGTGAACACACAGTACATGGAACAGGAATGAGGTCAGAGGAACTTCAGTGAGGTTTCATTAGCACTGAATGAATCTGTTCTGATCACCCTGATGTATAGCACAACTATTTGAGTGTTGTGGGGTTTGTTTGTTTGGGGTTTTTTATTTAGTTTTTGTTTTTGTTTTGGGTTTTTGTGGTTTTGTGTTGGATTTTTTGTTGTTGTTTTGTTCGGTGTTTTTTATTATTATTTGTTTGGGGTTTTTTTGGGGGGTGGTATTTTGGTTTTTTGTGTGTTTTTGTGGCTTAGGAAAAAACCTTCTGTTTGGTTTTTTTCAAGGAACTGCAGGTTTCATATATTACTGATGTTGAGGATAAAAGGGATTAAAAAGGGCAGAGCTCAGTTGTAGTATTTCAGTGGGAGTTCAGTGGGAACCTCTGTTCTCTCCCAGTCCTTGTTAATGGAATTGCTGACATTCATGAGGAAGTCCTTGCTGAATGCTGGAGAAAAAGAAGTCAGTGATGATGACTGTGGAATTGTGAGCTGAAATGTTATTTATTGAGTAAAGCTGAGTTCCTCAAAAGCAGTATTACTTCAGCACTGAATGAGTCACATCTATAAGCAGCAGTAATTTGTACTGGAGACCAAAATTGTGTAATATAGTTGAGGGAAAAATGCTGGTAGAGAGGTTTGATGGGTTAACCCAGACCTTCAGTGTTGTAATGGGAGAGAAGCATCTGTTAGAGCACTCTTCCAATTACAGCAGCATGGAAAATAGATTCTCATGGTGCAGCCTGGATGGCAGGGTCCAGTCCTTCACTACTGCAAGCAGATGTGGAGTATGATTCCTGCAAGAGCTTTCAGGCTCCAATTTGGGACCCTCATTGCTCCATTTTTCAGCTTTTTCATGGCCTTCCCCCTTTTCAGGATGTTTTGTAGCCCCTGGCAGTTTAAAGACCGCTGGTTTAAAAAACAAGCCCTTCTGTTCTTTTCCTGTAAACCAAACTTTGTGTTCCTGTGGGTAAAGTTACTCTGAGAAGGTTTATGTAAGATTATTCTCGTAGTTGCTGGATCAGGTAAATATTATAAACACAATTTGTCCTGTCTAATGTTATCCTGGTCATGTTCTCTGTAGGAATATATCTGGTTGTATTTATCTCTTTGGTCGATGTTCAGCTTTGAAATTACAAAGTACTCCTATTACCTCGGATAGGTTTAATTCTGTTCCAGATGCTGGGGGCTGATAAAGTACTAATGCATCTTCTGGCAGTTTCTTACGGGATCAGTTACCACGACAAAATTCTATTTACCCGAAGTAAAGTCTACTTTGAAGCACGGGGTTGTGATGTGTGTACAATTCCTGGTAGACAAAGACTGTAATCTATTTTTTTTTCTAATTCTGCTACTTCAGAAAAATCTTGCTGGTTAGATGAAAACTGGAAGTCAGCTCTGAGACTTTCAGATGGCAGTCTCTTTGGTAGTTGTGTCAACATTAATTATTGTATAGCTCTAATGTTGCCATATAAAATGACACCTCTTCTGGCCTGCGACATTTCTCCTGGGTAAACTATGCTAGGCTTATTTATTTTTCATATTTGATCCGTAAATCTTTGCAAAGATCTTAACCAATGCTTTTTAACTGTGTTGTACTTTCTAGTAACGTGGGCAGAAATGCATCAAGTCTTTGGAGGAGGTTGCAGTGATTCTTTTCCCACTTCCTGACTTTTCCACAGAAATGTCCCTTCATGGCTGTGCCCGCAGTCAGTGTCCGTCCTAGGTCTCATCTTCAGTCTTCCTTACAGGAAACAAAAATGGAGTGACTAAGTATCCTTTTCCTGGGAGTGGCATTCATGATTTGTCTGTTTTCTTCAGTTGTTTTTTGGCTTTTCCTGCAGCAGGAGGAGACTTCGCTTCTTTGAGGTTATCTTTTGTGTTTTGGTGGTTCTGGAAATGTAAAGAAAGAATGTACAAGGGAGTAGAAATTCCAGCAAGGAAGGGCAGGTGTAGGTAAGTTCTCTTCATGCACTCTGTCCTTGTGAGGGATGCCTCTCACAGGGTGCCCTGTTCTGTTGGTGTTACAGAATTTAGTTGCAGTCAGACTCTTTAAGATCAGCTTTCCGTCACTGCCACCAGGTACCCAAAGCATGAGGATGGGCAAAATCCATCCTAGGCTCTTAGTAGTGCTTAAGGCAATCCTCCTGTGGATTGCAGTGGTCTGGTTCATAACTTAAGGATTTCTGGAGTGAGGAATGGGACCGTGGGGTCATAGAATGGTTTTGGTTGGAAATGACCTTAAAGGTCATCCAGTCCCACGCCCTGCCATGGACAGGGACACCTTCCGCTAGCCCAGGTTGCTCCAAGCCCCATCCAGCCTGACCTTGGACACTTCCAGGGATGGGGCAGCCCCAGCTTCTCTGGGCAATCTGTGCCAGGACCTCCCCACCCTCACAACCTAGAATTTTTCCAACATCTAATCTAACCCTACCCTCAGTCAGTTTGAAGTCATCCCCCCTTGTCCTGTCACTCCAGGCCTTTGTCCGAAGTCCCTCTCCCATTCTCTTGGAGTCCCTTTAAGCACTGGAAGAGGCTCTAAGGTCTCCCCAGAGCCTTGCCTTCTCCAGACTGAACACCCCCAGCTCTCCCAGCCTCTCTCTAGAGCAGAGAAGGGCCTTCAACCCTTGGAGCATCTCCATGGCCTCCTCTGGACTCACTCCAGCAGCTCCATGTCCTTTTCCTGTTGGAGCCCAGAGCTGGAGGCAGCTCTGCAGGTGGGGTCTCACCTGAGCAGGGCAGAGGGGCAGAATTGTCCCCTCACCTGCTGCCCACGCTGTGGGATGAGCTCAGGACATGGTTGTTTTCTGGAATGCAATTGCATGTGGCCAGGGCATGTTAAGCTTCTGCTCTACTAGTACCCCCAAGTCCTCCTCATATGTGGAATAATCATATCTGTTTTCTGTAGATCAGGGCCTCTGAGTAAGTGACTTCCCATCTTGTGGTTTTAAGGTATGTTTCCCTGGCATCTCCACTGTATGTACTAGATGGATGCTGGTTCTCAGGATATTTGCTTTTAGGACTGATCTTGTAGCAGTGTTTCTTACCGAACTGACTTCAGAATAAATTTCCCTCCTAGCATTCAGTTTAAAATGGATGAGGATCGTAAATATATGTTTCTTTCAGCTAATCGTTGCTCATCTGACCCCTCTAGTTCTACATTCTGTGCCTCTCAAGGGTTCTGTTAAATAATATTTATATTAATAGTACCATCTACTGCTGAATCCCTCCTGTGGTTTATAAGAGCATATTTAAGTATTACATTATGTTAACCAGCTTCACTGGTAACTCAGAATTCAAGCTGTTTGTATTTGAAATTCTGCTGCTAAGTTCTTCATCTCCTGTGAGTGTTGTAAATAAGATTTGGGCCTGCAGAGAAGGAGGCCTAGGCAGCAGGGGCTGGGGATTGCCCAGCCCTGCAGGGAAAGGGATGAGCCCAAACTGTCTTGAGATGCATCCACAGTCAGGTTTCCTTCTGGGGAATTTGATGTGTGTGGCTCAGTGTTGCCAGCACAGAGGGCACAGCAGAGGAGGCAGTGAGGGGGGTGATGTCTCTGGGCAGCAGTTCTGAAAGCGCAGAAGGACAGAAACCCTGACTGGGTAAGATTAAAAATCTGAGATTGTGAAGAACTGACAGATGAGACCAGTACAGGGAGACCAGAATAAAACCACAGAATGGCTTAGGCTGGAAAAGACCTTTAAGATTTAGTCCAGTGATTAACCCAGCACTGCCAAGTCCACAGCTTAATATAAAAAGTTAAACAGAAATGTTTCCTTTGTACACAAAAATCACATTTGAACAGTTCCTAGAGCTTTTCTGTATTTCATCTGCTTATTACTAATTCATGTTCCTAGTACATCTTGCTACGGAGTTTTGCTAACTCCAGGGGTCTATCAATTGACTTTTATAAACTCTTTATTATATTATTATCTTACCCACCTCATGAGTAAGGAGGTGTGTTATCCCATGCTCAGCTCCATGACAAGGCAGCAGTTCTGGAGCTCCTACCTTTGCTAGGCCGTCTTCCTACACATGGAATGTCTTCTTGGATCTTCCGTAATCCTCACTGTCGACCGTGCTTCCTGTTGATTTGCTTATTGCCCATTCTTACAAGCGCTGGTGTTTGACCTGGTTGTGTAAATACAGAAGGGTTGGTGCCTTTTATTGAAAGAAACATGGAATTAATGGAGGAATTAACTTCAGAGATGTCGAGTGCCTGAAGCCGTGGTGCAGAAATTAGTTCAGGAATAAAGAAGGAATCTTAAATTTAGATTTCATGGAAAGATATGTCATTTTGTTACCACGAGATTAATGTGTTGGCCCAGAATGATGCTGGCTTTTGAAGAGCTTATCTTCAAATGTTTAAAAATCTGTTCTTGTGTTTTACCATAAACTGATGTGGTCCAGCAGTCATCTGGCTCACATACTGGAAATATTTTGTTTTTCTTTTTACATGACTCATTACCGTGCATTTGTAACTATGGTTATTTTTCTCTTAAAGGATTTGTTCTGCCCCTTAATTATCATGTTTTGGGGCATTCATGTTTGACTTATTACTGATGTAGAAATTCCTCCAGGGACTGCTAGCTTCCAAATAAATGTTTTAGGCTTCGTGCCCATAAAATTACCAGTCCTCTTATTGCTTCTCCGTTAGTCTAAATTAGAACTTCAGTGAGGTTATGTTGCCCTACTGCACGTGTGAATCTTACAACTTATTTTAGGTGTCAAAAGTGTTGCTTGTGATGTGTTTGGGGGAGCTTCGCTGCTAGAGGTGCTCTCACTTGCTCAGTAGCAGTGGTGTGTACTTGTACTGATGAAATAATGAGTGAACTACCATGGCAGATGTTATTACCAATAATTTGGACTCTTAAAAAATCATGAAGGATCATTGTCCGTGCACTCCTGTTCTCACTAAGGCATTCCATTAATAGTGATTGTTTCCCTGTTTCCTTGCATTATTAAGTATGTTCTTCTGCAATTGTTTTTAAGACATTTCTTTGCAGAGAGTTAGAATGTCTGTTTTTGTTTGCTTTCTGAAGGACTGTGTTGCAGTTTCTGTCCATTTTTTTTTTTTTTGCCGAAGGGGTTATTTTAGATAGCAGAACTTTTGAGTCATTTATTTCTTCAGTACTTGATAATTCTCTTTTCTTACCTTGATTTCCTGATCTAACATGCTTATTGCTAAAAGTGTTTGTGATACTCCTGCAGGATTAATGCTAACTTATAGTAAGATTATTAAACTTGGAATGGCTTCCTAGGATTCTCAGTTTTATCACTTGATATAGAAAGCCAGATGTTGTATAAATGCTATATAATTTGTACCGTAAAATAACCAAAGTCTGACTTAAGGACAGGTATTTTTATTTCAATTATTAGAGGTAGAAGAAAGATTCCAGCTTTCAGACCATTCAGGGTATTGAAAGCCTTCAAATTGCCAGCCTAACATTTAGAAGGGCCATTTCATGCCCGCTTTTTTAATGATAATTGCAGACTTTGCCTTGTGCCTCTTTGCTCATGTTTATTACTCTAATGCTTTTATGACCAGGAATTATATCACTTACTACCTCTTCAGTCAGGTAAGCAAACAAAGCTGCTGGTCTGTGTTCAGTGTTGAGTTTTCCATTCTCCTGACCCCCCCCAAACTGTGCCTGATCTTGGCTCAGATCTGAGCTGAATCTGCACCTTGGTTTGCCGGCAGCCAGCACTGTTAAACCAGCATGAACACAGTGTCCCTTAGGATCTCTGTGTGTCCTCCAGGACCTCTGAACTCTGTGGTGAGTTTAGCTGCTGTGCTGGGCTTTGGTGTGCAGTTGGAACTGATAATCAAAGGAGAAAGTTAAATGGTTAAGGAAGCTATTCTTAATCATTTTGCTGTTGTTTGCTGCTGTTTGCAGCTGAGGCTGCACGAAACGACTGCTTGACTTGTCCTCCATTTCCTGCCTCACAAACCTCATGGTCCTGCCTTTCATTTTGGAACTGGTGCTCCTGTGTCATTCCCCACTGTCTCTCCATTTATGCTTACTACTCCTCTTTGCTCATGGTTTACTATATTCTGCTTATAGTCTCCTCATATACTCATAGTCTAGAGAGAGTCCTTTGACTACTTGCATTGATCTTGGCTTAGAAATCATATTTCCAGGTTTAAGACCACTGCTAGTGATCAGACAACATCCTATTTTCTTTGGTTTTTTTTTTTTTTTTCCATTTTCATCTTACAGTGAAGTGGACCAGGTCACTGCGTTCTGGCAAGCCCTGAACTCACAGTTGCAAGGCAGAGCTCACCATCTGTTGCCATTTTCTACCTAAAACTACCTCTCTTTCCGTGCCCGAGTCTGAATCCATCTTCCTTAAACAGGGCACGCACAGTAATTAGGTGAGTTTTCCAGGCAGCCATAAATTGGGGTCACAGTTGCTTTATTTAGCAGGTGTGTCACTCTGATGACCTGCGGTCACTTTGTAATGAGCTGGGATTTTTCCTCCTTCATAGTTTCCAAATTAAGGAGCTGTTTACCTGCTGGCAATATTTATTATACCCAGTTATTTTACTGTTCATCTTCTGCCGTTGAAATTATTTAAGTCTGTGAGGTTATCCAGTTCTTTTTGTACAGCCTCCTAGTTCTCCTTTCCGAAGTCAGTTACGTCAAAAAACATCAACAAAAGACAGGGTTACTAATGAAAATTACAAACCAAAACTTATCCCAAACCCTGACAGATATATAATTCTAAGCATCTGCACGTATCCATCAACAAAGACCATGAACTAGTTACACATGGAGAACTTAGTGCAGTCCGTGTGTTGAAAAAAGTTGGAGTTTTGCATGTTCTCTTTTATCAAGATTAAAAAAATGTCCCAGGATATATTGGTGGATTTAAAAAGCAGATGGTGAGATCCAGTTCTTCTGAAGGCGTTTCAGCTCGCTCAGTGAAGTAAACCAGAGAGAAATCCTGCAGATCTGAGGATGGAGAAAGGAGGGAATTTGTTTCCATCAGTGGTATAAGAGCCGATAGGACAGTGATTACATTTTTGTATTATTTGGGTAGAAATAAAGAGGGCTTCAAATCCAAATGTTCGGTTAAGTACATCAAAGAAGAAACAATATAAAGAATGGAGGTAGGACTAAACCTGCTTTAAAAGATGAGAAGATAAATAAACCTGAAAGCCACTTTAAGACATGTCAAACAATGATAGATAAATATCAAGAGATTCTTCAGTCAATTCAAATCAAAAATAGAAGAGGGAAGAGGAGCTGTCATTGCAGGGGCTGGCATTTAACAGCTGGTTCAGTCCTTTGTAAGGATGGGGGGAAAAGGCAGGATAATTAATGAACACGGTTTAGAAACTGGACAAGAAGCAGTGACAAGTAGTTTTGAAAATGGAAGGAAGGGGCTGGGTTCTTAGAGAATACATGAATTTTTGGTGGTTGACATGGGTGTGAGGGGTCACATCATCTGCCTGATGGGGCTTGGCACAGTAGAGTTAAAATTCAAAATGAAAAATAAAAATCATTGAAGGGTTGTGATATTACAGCGGTGTCTCACTGCTTGGAATGCCACAAGTCTTGCATTGGTCTGTATTTTAAACCTGTAGATAAAATTCCTTTTGTCTGCAGTTTGCCTTTCATAATTGGGAAGCGCTGAGTGAATAATGAACACGTTAAAAGCAATAGCAAGAAATAATTGTTCTTTTCTCATTTTGTCATTGTGTGGTGTTTACATGGGGCTCTGAGGTCACCGGCTTCCGGCACGAGCCACTTCCTGAAACCTGTGTTTTACATGGTAAACCTAAAAATAAACTTCTTAGAAAAGCTCAGCTGATTTTTGTTTTTCCTCCTCCTGCTGCTGACTGTCCACCTGACTTCTGTTTCTACTTCAGAGCTTACATAGCCCTGAAGAATAGGGATCCCCTGGGATGGAGGGTAGTGCTGCAGAGGGCACAGGATGTACTGGAGAAGGTGCCACAGAGAAATCGAGTTCACAACACCCAGAGCAGGCAGTGAGAGCTTGGAAACAACTCAAACACACAGACTGACACGTAGAAAGTATTGACAGTCCTGGGCTTTAGCAAAGTGGGAGTCACACGTGGACAAGTGATGCAGTTATGTTTAAAAATAATGAGGTAAAACCAGCACCAACAAAACTGTTTTGTGTTCCTATTTCCCTGTTGAGTTCCAAGTCTGTAAAGAGCATTTAGTTACTTACAAAACCTGTTAAAAATAATTGTTTTATTTTTTTAATGCAAAGTTCTCACGCTGTCACGGCTTCGAAACTTACAGGTTTTGGAATAATGGAATCATTAAAGTTGGGAAGGGCCTCTAAGATCATTGAGTCCAACTGTTCCCTCAGCACTGGCAAAAAAACATGTTCCCAAGTGCCACATCTGCACGTTTTTTAAATCTCTCCAGGGATGGTGGTTCCACCACTGCCCTGGGCACCCTGTTCCAGTGCTTGACAACCCTCTTGGTGAAGAAATCTTCCCTAATATCCAACCTGAACCTCAACTTGGGGCAGTTTCCTGTTGTTCCATTGCTTGTTACTTTGGGAGGTGGAAGTAGCCATAACATTTTGTGAGACACGAAGGATTTGGCAGTAAAAAGCAAGAATAAATTTGTGTGTGATGAGGGAAAGAGGCAGCCAAACTTTATTGCACATTACATAGAACATAGTTTGGGATTGTATAATATTTATTATGTAAGAGAGATTGTTTTGACCAAAATGCATTCTTAGAAGTGAAATATAGTCCTCATAGTTAATACAAATCAACTAAACTGTGGCAGGTCAGCGTGTGTTGGAACCAGGAAAGATGAAGAGCATGTCTGAAGGAAAAATTAGAGTTCTAAGGTAGTTTTAATAGAGTTATGTCTGTTGGTTTTTTTTTTATTAGTTGTTTATTTGTTTGTTTTATTTTGGGGTTTCTGTGTTTTTTTAAATTATTATTATTATTATTATTATTATTATTATTATTATTATTTATTTTTTATTGTTACTTATTTTTTTAAAACCAAGTTGGATGAACTGAAATTATTCAGAAATATATATATATTTTTAAAATGACAATATAATCCTAAAATGCTGGGTTGAATATTTTGTTTTGTTGTGTGGGGTTTTTTTCCCTGTAATAGTATTAAATATTATTAATAAAGTAATAATAATTAAATATTAATTGGCTAAAATACTAACTAAGGCTAATACCTAAGGTGGAAGAGTAATAGCTAACTAGAACACCTTTAAAGGAGTACTTTGATTTATAAATAATCTAAGTTTTGCAGTATATGAAGGTACAGAGATTCTGCTGTAAAACAGTGTTTGAACATCATGTGTCAGTTTGAAGGTCGATGAAAAATGTGAATATTTGGGATTAGTAATGCACTCATTTCAAATTAGGTTATTTGGTTTGATGACTGTGAACAATATATTGAAATTTGCCAGACTTCACAGAAATAATAACAATGGGAAATTCCTAAATACAAATAGTTTTTAAATTTACAAGCACTTCAACAATGATGTGGTTTTAGCCAGCCATCATGCTGTTTTATAACAGCTATATATTCCCTCTGTTTCCAGAAAGACACGCTGCCTGTCAGCCTAAAGTTGGCAACATTCCTATAAATTTCCATGGTAATTTTATTGGTAATTAGCATTTGTCAATAGCTTGTCTGTCATAGCCCTTGCATGTCTCAAACCTTTTCTGCCTGTACAGCAACCAGTTTTTAGATTTCTAAAACTAAACTTGGTGGCTTTTATCGCGTCTGTGGGAAGAACATGGGGTTTTAAACTCCCTTGAGCTGCCTGTGTTCACTGTTCTGTTGATATTACATTTGTTTTTTTTTTCTTATTGTCTGAGTTTTTAAACTTGTGGCTTTGGAACCAACATCCTCTTCAGTGTGTTCTTAGTTCTGGTGTGTATTTCCCTTTATCCTGAGTCTTGGGGAGGATGTAGAGGGGTGGTAGCAATTGCAGGTGTTCATTCCAGACAGTATTCATGGGAAGTGCTTAACCCAAAAATTGTACTGTTATGAGGTCCAGGTGGGCTTTTCTCTCAGTCTGATAGAGCCCTGGATGATTTTTGCATTGCCCTGTAGCTTGGTGGTGTCGTTCAGCTGAGATAATCTGGGAATATCTCATGGAATCAGTCTTTGCCAGTTTTCTGGTCAGTGCATGTTCGCCTGACAAGTGATAAAAATTATCAGATAAAGTTCTGAAGGAGCCAGAAGATGCAATGCAATAACCTGTGATAGAAAAGGACTTGGATAAAGTGACCTTAAAGCCTTTGGCCTACAGAGTTTCAATCCAGCTGCTTTGTAGAAATGGCCTTGAAGTTCATGAATCTTTATCATCGCATTGATAGAACGCCGTGTGTTTATTCACATTTGAAATACTTCATCTCTGAGTGAATTGGGCACATGGACTAAGCTGAAAATTGTGTTGGAGTCTGCTAGTTTTCTGTGTTGCTTAAAAGCCTGAACCTTGAAGTACTTTGCACTAGGCTGTTTATAGCCTTCCTGTGGTCTTCTGAACCATGAAAACTGCTTTATTGTTTTTACATTTGGTGTGCAGTATTTACTAGCTGTCATTACATCTTGATTATATTCCCGACGGATGCCTGGTGTTGAACTCGTGGAGGTTTAATTTGCAAGAGGAACAGCGAGCAGTATGTGGCTTGACAGCTGGAATTTCCCAAAAATAAAAGTAAAACGAAGTAAATGAAGAGTTAAAACCAAGACCAGGAGCTCTCGGCAGCGTATCAGTGCAGTTTCAGATAGTTATCACTAGGAGGACACATAGACCGTGATATTAAGGAACTAATTGTTTACCTTTTCATATTAACTGCTTTGGTACTGGAAAACTGTGTCTTGAATGGTTGCCGTGCAGTAATGTGTTAATTAAGATACTGTATTTTACTTGAAATTAAAAAATAGGTTTGTCTAACGAACAAAAACACGAGTGTGATGACGTTTGGAAATCTCCCAGAGGTGACTTTGTCGGTGAATCAGAAGAACACTTATTCTCGAGGGCGTTCGCCAGCCAGGAATAGGTGACATTTAGGTAGAAGTGATCCCTCTTTTTATCATTTACTTTACAGTTTTGTATTGCAGGAATTCTTCACACCTCTTCCTGAAATGTTTAGGGTGTTTCTTCCTGGGCAGGACGCTGTGTGAGGTGGATGAGTGGCTGGGATTTTTGATGCAGCATTCACTGTAATCTTCATTTAGTCCGTTTGTGATCTTTCACAGTGTTTGCAAATAGCTTTTATTTTATTTGTCTATATGTGTTTAGATTCTGAGATACAGTGTCTGTACCAGGTTGAGTAATATGGAAATTAGTCTAATTGATTTAAATAGTTTGTAGACTGCCCATGTTGCTGAGGCAAACTGTTACCTAATAAAGATTTCAGAATCTGACTCCTTCTGTATAGAATCATTATTGATATCACACATGCAGACAAAGATGATAACTGAAGCATATGCTTCAAATAAAATGACACCAGAAAATGAAAAATGGTTCAAATTTGAAGTTAGTGAAGGATGCACGGAAATAACACCAGATGGAGAGAAAGAGAAACTAAGACACAGGATTATTAATAAGTGTGATGTGTTACCCTTGTATAGAATAGAATCTTACAGGCTCCCAGTGTATAAAATTCATTGTGACTTTGGTGAGAGGCACTGTGATGTGCTGAAGTGAAAATGCATCACTGACCCTTCCAAGGTAATGATCCCTGAGGCTACAAAAAAGAGCACAACCCAGTTTTAGGTGACTTTTTAAAACTTAGTAATTGTTTTGCCCTGGTATATCCAGGCAAGATTGAATGACACTCTCATGGAAAATAATACTTGTGGAATTAGTGCAGTTTTACATCTCTGGCTTCATAAACTTATTTCACTTGGAGATATTTTCCTCAATATTGAAGTTTGTTTCTATAGTTCCATTTTGTGAGACTGAACAACAAACCACTGAATCTCCCTCTGGTAAAACCTGTCATCTGGAATTGGTGCCTAGTTGCTTTGTTAAAATTTCCATGTTTGAACACACCTGTTCACCTTCCCCTCAATATCTGTGTCTAACACAGTTTAATTTTTCACACATTTTTTGGGACTCGCAGTTTCTTTCCTCCTTGCAGCAAAACCTGCTTTTTAATTTTCCTGCAGACTAAAGTTCCTGTCCATCCATTTGTATTCCCTCAGTTCAGTTGACTTTATTGTTATTTTTTTTTTTTGTGGGAACTCAGTCTCTGCTTTACAACAAAAGCTTGGTGTCCTGCATGAGTCCCTTAGTTGTTGAAACACGAGGACCCAGCCTTGTTCCAGACTCTCAGTCTGTGCTGACTCTGTGGACAAGACTCTGCAGATCTCAGGCTTCAGCCCCTTGGATCAATTAATTCTTCATCATTTGAGCAGAATTGCAGGTTTGTCAAGGCAACATTTTATTTTCTGACCCTGCAGAGATTTTTCTCTATTTTGCAGAACTTTCTAGAAGTCTGGACTAGGACTTGACTCAGCAAAGTAGTTCAAGTTCTTTTTTTACTACGTAAGGTGGTTTTAATGACCGAGACTTCTCAGTCTGGCTTTGTGATTTTTAAAAAGACCTTTTAATCCCTCAGCCTAAAAATATCCTGGGATACTCTAAACAGAGGTTGGTGTATGAGCAGAAACACTGTATAATGCTGCTTGTTACGTCATTAGAGGTCTGCATTGGTTTTGTGGATGATCTAGTTAGAATTTTGGAAACTTTTGAGCATAGAAGGTGAGGATGAGACCCCATATTAATACCTGGAGAAAAGATGATTATCCTTTTTATTTTAATGAGGAGAATGAGGATAAGGCTGCAACACTTGATGTTAAGTGGGGAGTATTCAAAAGGAGGGGTGGGGTTTGTTGGGGGTTTTTTGCTGTTTTTTTATTTTCACCCCAAAAGCTGGATGAGATACTGTGTGCTGAGGAGTTACACTGGACTACTAGAATAAGACAAGTTGCTCTGAGCATGAAGAAACACTGAAGTATATTTCTTGTTCTTACTAGGGAATAGTTGGTACTGTCAGGGTAATGCCACAGAGAGTTATTATGGTACCATGGAATATTTGCAGAGTTCTCAAAAGGCAGTATTGTGCTGGTAGTGAAGTGGGGTTTTGATTATTTGGACCCTTTAAATTAAAAATTGCTTTCTAAGTTATATTGAATGACACAAATTAATTTGATTAGGTTTTTGTTTTACAGCATAAGAATTTTCAACCTTAGACTGAAAACGAGTCCTTTGGAAGTCGTTCAAGGCAACACATTAGGATAATCATTCAGATTTTGAGAGTTAGGAAAACAGATCAATACTGGGATCTTGTTCTGTGAGTAATATCATGTTAAATAATGTCTCATACACTCAGCCGTGAGACTCATGGAAAGACAGCTGGGACAGCCTTGGAAGCAGGAGCAGGGCAGGGGAGGATGGAGGGAGGCAGGAGGTTGCAGCAGGCGACCATCTGATGGGCAGACGCTTCAAAAGGAGCAGTGGCTTCAAAAGGAGCAGTGCAGATGGCACAGATACTACAGTGAGTATTAGTGTTTGTAGCGTGGCACATTGGGATCCCGTGTGCATTTACCACTAGGAGTGTACTCAGCCGTGAAATCCTGATTTTTGCGGCATTTAGACTCCGTTGTGACAGATTTGCCAGACTTGCATTTTGCAGCCCTATGAGGTGCTACCAAGAGCAAGTCAGGTATGGAGCAGCCTCCTTCCTTCAGCTTCCAGGATGGATCATGTGAACTGGAAAAAGGGAATTGTTGAAATGAGGCAGGGGCTGAGGAAGCTCAGAGGTGCTGAAATAGGGGGTTGTTCTATATCAGCTTTTCTCAGCTGGTGGCCCAAGGCTGCGCTGCTTCTTCCAAGCAGTTGCAGGTTTGTGCAAGGATGAAACACTTAGGTTTCCCTAATCAGAAGACCAAAAAAACCCCAGCAAAAGGGCAGGCTTTGCTTGTCTTCACAGCTCTAGGGATTTCCATGCTGCTGTTTCAGTGAGTAATCAGATTTTGTACTTGTTTGCTTTGGTGTAGAACTACGTTAGCACTGGGGGAAAACACTGTCTCTGCAGCAGTGTTATTGCCAAAATTAGCATCTTATACATGGTAAAGGCGAAGAGAATCAGATCCTGGTATTGTAGGGTGGTGTAGGATTTGATGTAGCTTCTCTCTTATTGGCAGTTTCTGCTATTATAACCCTAAGAGTAAGAAACCAATTGTGTGTAATTCTAACAAAGTTCCTAAAAAATCATCTTCATTTATCTTTTTCAAAGAGTCTAAGGGATAAAGCAGAAATCCTGAAATTTATGTTAAAATCATAACTAACAATTAAAGGATGATTTCAACATTTTTCCAGAAAGTCTGTCTTCGTGCTTCTGTCTTCGGTAGTTGATAATTTTTTTTGTCCTTTTTTTTTTTTCACCCTTTAGTCTTTTTTTTTTTAACTGAAAATGTTTTAGTTGCTAAATGAATTTTCTGTTTTAAGTGCAACAAGTGGCAGCAGCATTGGGATGCTGGATGGGCTTGGGAATGACAGTGAACTGTGTGTCGTGTTGTTGTCAACGTTAGAACATAACCTTTTGTTTTGACCAAAAAGATTTGTTACCACAGGAAAGCAATTTCACCAGCAGTGTCTGTATAGTCATGTAAATAGTTCTGGGAACTGGAGCGGAGAAGTTCATGTTCTGCCCGAGGACACGAGCTTTACCTGAATCTATCTGATGGGAGTTTGATAGAGATCCAACGTGCAGGAGTGGAGATCCAGGGTGCAGGAGTGGAAATCTAGGGTGCAGGAGTCCCACAGAGGCCCTTGGGTGGCAGAAGAGTGTTTTTATACTTATTTTTTAACTGTCTTAGGGACAATAGATGCTGCAGCCCAGTGGAGTTGGCTTATTGAAGATGAAAGGTAATTGAACCAACATGGGATTAAATAAGGCTTTTCCATCTATCCATGTGACCCGTCTTAGCAGCTTTTAACCAAACAGTGGAAAAGTACAGAGTGTGTTTGTAGCCATTTGGCAGTCGGTGTCTCCAGACACCATTTCCAGGGCCTTCAGTTGTTCTTGTTCATTTGCATTAGCTGGTATCAGTTTGTTGAATTTGATAACACTATTTGATATTATTTGATAGCATATATTTAAATTTTAAATTGAAACAGAGAGTGGCAGAAAAGAGAGGGAGAATGAAGGACAGCCTGGAGTGCTCACCCCGTATATTGTGAACAGAATAGGATCTTGTGTAGAAATAAATTGAATAAATACCTGTGTGAAGTGGAGGCTGGGGTCTACTCAGTGCATGAAGGTTACTCAAGTGTTTTTTTTTCCAACAGAAATAGAGTAAATTGATATCCAGAGAGAGTTTCCCAACTCAGTTATCTCGGAGCTGTTGGCCACGGAGGGTGAAGCTTGCACAGTTTACTTTAAGCACAGGACTGATAAGTTCCAATGGAATTTATATGTCTTCATGTTTCAAAAGATGTTTGGAAATTTCTCGGAAGAGGAAGGTGACTGACAAATGTATCTCAAACAGGAAGGGAAGGATGTTTTTCTCTTCTGTGGAATACAGTTGAATCACTAACAGGAATGACAAGCTGGGAGGTTTGGGAGGGAGTGCAAGGAGTCAAACCCCTTAAGGAGTCAAACCCCTTGCTGACACCAGATCCAAGTGCATGTTAAAACAGCCCAGGAGCTTTTCTGGATCTTCAAGTGTCAAATACTCAGTAATGTGTAATTTTCTTATTTGTTTGCTTAAGAAAACATTGGAATTGATTTACTTTTCAATAAAGCCTTTTTTTTTTTGTGTTTTGGTTTTTCTTTATTTTAAACGTTGTGTAAAATCTTTGGCAAGTGATCACAAGTAGTAAAATATTTACAAGAGCAGTGTTAGGTGTTTTAATCTTACACATTGTGTTATGTGGGTAACAACGTTGCCTAATTATAAGGAGAAAATCTCCAAGAAGTAGAACGTTTTCAGAGCAGGTAAAAGTTTAGAGCAGATTGATGTAGAATATAATTCCCTATTTGCAAAGATGGACCTTATGGCTTCAGAGTGCTTTAGGGTGACCTCTCCCCACACCTGTACTGTACTGTGAGAGGTCACAGGTAGTTTGGTTTTGAACCCCTGACACCCCATTACACTCTTTGTACAATTTTTCTGGTCACAGGTCACCGAGCTGTCAAGGATGTAAAGATTAAATGAGGGGAACTGCTGTATACTGTGCATAAGAGAAATTGTACTTCTCTACCTGCATTTCATAACTGCTCTCTTCTGTCAGAGGTTCTTGTCTATCTGTTATTTCCTGGCTTGGTATGAAAGACTCAGCAGTTTCAGGAAATAAAATCACATGTGATGGTTCATTTCTCTCAGGGAATGAAGAAATATCATCTTTTCAACAGAGGGAGGTTGTGGTCAGACCAGGAGGGCAGAATGTCTTTGTCCTTGGCGTCATTTCCTTGGCTGGTGACCACGGGGTCACCGTGTCTTTAATTAATGTTCTGGGGTTGGGTGTATAATTTTTGATACCAGAAGTACAGATCTTCCTTTTTGCCAAATGTTTTAACTTTTTGGACAGGACTGTGGCATTGCAAGCACCCAGGAGAAGCCTGCACTTGCCAGCGAGATTAATCCCTCCAGACTCCAGGAAGAGCAGGGAATGACTGACCTGGGCAGGTCACTGTGGGCTCTTTATTGTCAGCGGAGGGCTACCTTAAGTTTAGGATATGATGCCTCATTTTCTCATGGAGAGATTGGATTCAGTGAAAGGAACCATACCGAAGAGTCCACTGGTTTAACTGGATCTCCTTTACCTAGAGTGGGTGCCTGGACAGCAGGTACTTTGTGTGGACAAATCCCAATATTCCATAATTCAGTTACTGTGCTTTTTAAGAAATCTGGATTCATACGGGTGTGCTGGTTTTCTGTGGAAATCTGTAGAATCCAGGGTCTTTTGTCTTCCAAAATGAAAACAATATATGCCAAAATAGTCTTTTGCATGCAGAATGGATAATTATGAATATTGTGCTTTCCCTTTTTTTTTCCTGTACGTGTTGATGTAGAATCTTTTTTGGGTAGTGAGAATCGAATCAAGCAGTTAGAGGGGAATGTACTGGATTAGAATAAAATTAGTCTGTCAGTTCTAAATACATAATAGACAGCACAGTGCTACCTTGGTCACTGTCATTAAAATCCCCAAAATAGTCTTGATGAGTTTTATTCTGTTCTTGTAATCAGACTCTGCAGTGCAGTTGACTGTAGTCTTAAAATACTCGTATGGATTGATTAAAGAGGTGCTGAGTTACAGGGCTGTGCTCTGATGTTCCCAAAGGACTTGGCCATCTGTGGACATGTGACCTGCTGTTGAAAATAATGGGGGGAAAAGTTAACAATGGAAGTCATATTGGTGAAATTGGATTTTTTACGGAAAGGTTTGGATGTGCACTAAATGCTCTGCTGAAATGATTAGGTAGGATCTTTCCCACCTGGTGCTTGCTTTACACCTAAATGTAAGTTAGAATAGAGTAGAATATTTCAGTTGGAAGGGACCTACAGTGACCATCTGATCCAGCTTCCTGAGCAGTTCAGGGCTGGCCAAAAGGTTAAAGCATCCCAGGTCATGGACAAGTACATTGAACAGGACTGGTCCCTGGGATTGATCCCTGAGGAGCACCACTGGTGACAGTCCCCAGTCAGCTGGAGCCCCTTCAGCCAGTTCATCACTGTGAACCCACTCATCCCACAGCTGGACAACTTGTCCAGAAGGATGCTGGGAGTACCAAAAGCCTTGCTAAAATCCAGAAAAACTACATCCACTCCCTCCCCTTCATCCCCTGGGCAGGTGACCTTATCATAGACGGATATCACATTAATTAACCTGTGTTAATTGTGCCTGGGAATTGTATTCTTCTTTAAAAGACTCAGTATAGTCCTCTCCATATTTTTTCCAGGAGTTGTGGTAAGACTAACAGCCTGGTTTTTGCTGGGATAATTAATTTTCCCTAATAGCTGGTGCAGTGCTATGTTTTGGATTCAGTGTGAGAATAATGTTGATAACACCCTGATGTTTTAGTTGTTGCTACGTAGTGGTTACTCCATGATAAAGACTTCTGGTTTCCAGGGCTCTGCCAGTGAGGAGGTGCATGGCTGGGACAGCTGACCTGAGCTGGGCAAAGGGATATTTTAAACTATAGGACATCATTCCCAGTATATAAAGTGGGAGATGTTGTCCTGGAGGGGTCAATGACTGTTTGGGATGGGCTGGGCAGTGGTCAGTGGGTGGTGAGCAGTGATGCTGTGCATCATTTATTTCCTCTGTTTTTGTTATCTCCCTTTTTGTTGCTATTAAAACTTTATTTAAATTAATTTATTTAACTTTATTTAAATTATTAAACTGTTCCTATCTCAGCCCAAGGGATTTAACTTTTTCTGGTTCTCCTCCCCATCATCCCACAGTGCTGGGAGCAAGGGGCTCTGTGGAACTTAGTTCCTGGCTGACATTAAAACCTCGACAGCTTACTGGTGTTGGTTCTTCTAGAATTATTTTCTGCACATGTAGATATCTCTTGCAGATAGTTTAATTACCGTGGATTATTTTAGGTATCATATTGATGACATGGGTGAGCAGAAGGAAAGGGAATGGGGTTGTCATGACTACTGTGATATTTTTTTTTTTTAATTTTTGTACTTCTATTTAAAAATATTTTTATCTCTAAATTTTTAGGGATAAAAACCGTCCTTTGCTGATGGTAAATTACTGGTCATGCTTCAGACTCTCCTAATTCTAGCAGAGACAGTTTTTCTGGAAATCAGAGAGGGTGAAAAGAAAGGGCATTCTCTTGGCAACTTACATAAAGGAAAACTGGGTTAGTTTAATACGTAATAGTTGAGTACAACTTACTGTGTTGCTTGCACAAGGGCATGATCTGTTCCAAATCAGATGGTTTTGCATAGAATTTGTCTAGAAATTTTTTGAAATGCTAATTATTGCTTGAACTAGTAAATTCCTGCAAGCTTGCAGCTGCTATTACTACTATTACTAACAATAATTTCATTGTTTTATTTAAAACAATATACTTGTTTTTGCATTAGTAGATCTTACAATGCTCATGCCTTAGTTGTGGTTAAAAATGAGTTTCTCTTCAGGAACTGAATCAGGCCTGTAATTATTTTATAGCAAAGGGAAGACTGAGGTAATTTAAGGTATTTTCAGTCATGAGAGCGGGCCACAATAACTGCTCTATGACTAATGGAGTAAGCACACTCCTCTAATGTACAAGAGTGGGTGTCTTTTGTGTTGTGGGTACATTCATTCTTGACCTTTGCATTACTTGGACCATAAACACGGTAGTGCAGGGATGGACACAGGTCAGAATTCCAGTGCCATCCATGTGTTGTCAGCGTTGATCAAACAGGGATCCTTCTGCAGCAAACAGCTCAGGTCTGGCTTTTAAAAAAGAGAAGGAAATTTCTTGTTTGTTTGTTTGGTTGTTTTTTTTTTTTTTTAAACAGGTTCATTTACTAAAAAAAAACCCCAAAATAAACTTGCTTGGTTTATCCCTAAATGTACATATTTATGTGATTAATACCTACATAGTTCCCTGCTGAATTTGATTTATGCCTCTGGCCTCCTTTATGTGCTTACTCGGCAGCGACAGCAGTGTCTCTGCTCTGATTCCCAAGCTGGTTTAAGCTTGTGTTGGTGATATAACCAGATCAGCCCAAGCTGGAAAATGGGTTAATTTGTCCTTTTTTTTCTCAGCCTAACAAATCAGCCCTTGCTGAATTGCCTGGTACATGAGTAGGCTGCCACTTGTCCCCCTAGTTGCTCAATCTCATTCTTAAACAGTCTGGCAGTCACTGTTGGAATTAAATAGCAGAAAAATTATTCCTCAGTCATCCTCAGATTGCTGGCGTCTCTTAATATCTTTTTTTTTTTTTTTGTACACTTACTGGAGACTGATAATTTCAGGTATTAATTTTCTACAGGAGTGAAATGTCTTTTCTTGTTCTGGGTTTTTTAAAAAAAACACAAAGTATTTTTTTTTTTTTTGGAAACCTAGTTAATATTATTGAGTAAGAAAAATAAGGAGTCTTGTATAACAATGGATTTTTCTCCATGCTGTGTCAGTGTCAACTACATGCAGTTCATTCAGCTGAAGGGTTTGTGTCTGAAGTCCCACAACTGAGCCACTTAAAAGAGCAAAATCTAAACAGAGGCTGTGAATTTGTAGAAAGTGCAAAAGGACTTCAAAGCCTTGTGATGGTTGAGATGTTTTTGTGCAGTGGCTTCATTTGCAGTTGGTTTTCAAGGTGTGTAAAGCCAGGCAGCATCAGCTGTGAGAACTGATGGTGTTATCTCTGCCAGCACGTCTTTATCCCGTATATCCATAGCTGTTCTCCCCTCAAATCCATAGTCTGTCTCTTCATGTTGGATTTGAACGTGCAGGTTGCCAGTAGTAGGGACTAATCCCACTTCCCTGAAAGGCAGCAGTCACATAGAAAGCAGGAGAGGATATTACAAAATCCTGATTCCCTGCCCTGTGCTGCTTTGCTTTATTTCTACTTCTCTGACAGGTGTTGCTATGTAAGTCAATGACACTGTAGTTAAATGAGCACAGTCTTTATTTTAAAATGAAAATAGGATTTTGGCAGAAGTTGGCAGCATTGGAAAAATGCTCCTACTTGCCCTGAGCGGATTGTTCCTTTCCAGGGGGTTGTGTGTATGTGACAGAGGCTGGAAAAGAAGCATAAGTATGTGTGGGCACTGGCAAGAGGCCACACTCTTCAGGCCGTGCTCTGTATCGTCTCTTCCTCCTCTCATTGCCTTGCAAAATGTATAGGCTGAGCTATATAAAATAATACATTTATTTCAAAATTGTGCTAAGTGAGCTCATCTCAGTCACTCAGCAGTTATGAAATGCTGCCAAGTGCTACACGTCTTGTAAATTTAGAGGGTTTTTTTTTTTTTTTTTGCAAAGGATGAAATACTACACTGCTACTGAGGCAGAGAGAAAGGCATCTTCCCTCACCCATAACATACTGAAGCATGAAGGGGGATGCTGAAAACCAAGATTTCTAATTTGACCCTCCTACTCGGAGCTTCCGAACGTGCAGATTTCCGACTCACGGAGCCTGTCTGCTCGTGGCAGGCAAAATTATCATTCCCTGCACTCACAGCTGAGGGTTTTGACGAGGTCGGTGACCAGCTCTAGCACAGCACGGCTCCTTCTCCTTCCTTCTCCCTCTCTGCCAGCTTGGAACCAGGAGCAAGTGAGACTTCTGCTGCTTCCCTCCTAACGAGGTACGAATTCCAGATCGAATGTTAGAGCTGCTTGTTTCTACACGAAGAAATCACATTGAACCCCTGGACTTGTTCCAGGCAGGGATATCATTAGATTTGACTCTTGTGTTTCAAACTGTTAAAGCCTGATGATCTGACACAGCCAAGGAGGGAACTAAAATATATCTGCGTTTCAAAGATGGGAGGCAGAAGGAGCTGTTGGATAATTTAGTCTGACATTTAGGGTGTTGCAGGTCATTACGTGTAACTGTTACTCCCTGTTTTGAGCTCAGTAGCTCATGTTTGACTGAAGAATTGAAAAATTACCAGGCATTTGCTGAAAATGTTTTTCAGAAAGGCAGGCTGGCTTATTTGGGAGTTACTTAGAAATGAGGATTTCAACATCTCTCTTAGTAATTTGCTCTATTGGATAAACAGTCTGTGCTTTCTTCTTGGTTTTTTGTTGTGTTTTGCCGCATTTCTAACTTGAATGTGTCTAGTTCTCCGTAGTTTCATGGGAATTTTAAGCTGGCATAAACTGGCAGAGCTGCTGAAAGAGGCAGTCAGCATCTCCCAGTTCCTGCCTGGATGCCAGCTGGCATGGCTGGAGCACTGGCCCCTGGTCCTGGCCTGGTGTTCCTACAGCTGTGAGTGACCACACTGCAGAACCAACAACAACAACAGCAAAATCACATTTGTCCAGGGCCAGCACCAAGATCTGGTTTGTGGCACAGCTGCATGAAGGGGGAGTGAATAGTCAGGGATAAGAAATGGGTGAAGGTGGCTTCGTCAGCAGATAGTGAAACCGTGGAGTTACTTTCAGCTGTTGGTTCTTGGCCTTTTTCTGCTGGGAATAAAGTTGGCTTGTGTTCTCTGCAGCCAGCAACGTGTGTCTGCAGCTGTGGGTTGGTCCTCGTGGTGTTAAACATCACAACTTCACAACCAGGTGTTCATCAGAACACTGGAATGAAAAAAAAAAAAAGTGGTTATTTGATGTAGCAAAGGCTGTTCAGAGGCAAGTATTATCTAGGTATTAAAATCTATTTTGTTGATAAGTTTTTAGTGTCTGTGTTGTGGTAATTGGTAGCTAATACACAAGGGAAAAGGGCTTTGGATTGTTTTACTGGAGGGCTTACATGAGGCAAATTAGTCTCAGTGTTATCAGGTGGAAAGTGAAAATTTTCAGTGAAGAATTGATGTGAGGCATGTGTTTAGTAAACAGTTTTTCAAAAAATGTGCTTGATCTTAAAGATACAGATTGATATGCATCTAAAGACCTAACTGTTGAACAATATTTAATGCTAAACCAGGTGAAATTCACACTAAATAATTTTTTCTCTCCACTGGATGATTATTTTTCTTAGGAGAGTATTTGGTAAGAAATATCTGTGCCAGCTCTCATGTTTTTAATACTTTATCATGCTTTTTAATAAGAGGACAGCATCTTGAACCTGTTAAAATCTGAGAGAGGTGCACATTATACCAACATTTTACTGGTTATCTGTGCTTCCTCTGTAGTCTGAGGAAGGGTGAGGTTTTCTGACATACTGGAAGAAAGAGCTGGAGGGGGAAGAACAAGATCCCGAGGACAAGTCAAGCCCAGCAACACAGGATTGTACAGCCTGGGTAAGGGAGTGACTCCAAACCTACACTATCACCACAAAACACTGTGGAGTTTGTCCCTGTGTAGCTATGAACTAGAAATTCAGAATATACCAGTCTTCTGGAGCATCACGTACTGATGTTATTCTCTGTAGATGGGAAGAAATTTCTTCCAGATACTGCTGAAAAGTGTTGACTGATTTTTTTCAGTGCTGTCAAAATAATTTTTTTTTTTTTGCTCGCATTTCAGTTTCCCAGTGACTCTTTACTGTAGTGAAAGTTGTTACATGAAATTGGCCTGTATTTTCTTGCCAAAAGATTCCAGTATTGTTTAAGCAACAGTGCTGAATGGATGAAGCATAAAGTCACTGTTCAGCACGTTGATTCCATGTCTCTTCTGGCAGCACAGTGCAAAGCTTGCGTGTGCTTAGCACTAAAAATCATTCCCTCTTCTTTTGGGATTTGGTTTTGCATTTTCTGGTTGTGTGGTTTCATCAAGAGTTCACCTGCACAGGCTCTGTTTGGTGCATTTTAATTGTAGGAATTGATGAACTCACCTGTAGAGGCTTGTTTTGCAAGAGGAATCTTCTTTATCCTTCCCCTTCTGTTTAGGAACTCCTGACAGCCCAGTTCGTCAGAGCTGTTGCCACCACTTAGGTGGGGAGCAAGGAAACCCTTCCCTTGAGATCTGACCCATTGCCAGTGTGATTCAACTCATAAACATCTTTAAAGTGACCATCTGATTTTGGGCTGTCCCAAATTTAGCTTCCTGAAGCTGCCCAGCCACAGTTGCCCTGAGGATGTTCTTCTGCTGCGTCTTGGCCGTGTTGGGTTCGTGGTTGGACTCAGATGATTTTGGAGGGCTTTTTCCAACCTAAATGATTCTGTGATTCCCTTCTTCAGATGTCTTTATTTCTACTGACTGAGCCTACAAACTGTGTTACCTGTCTTGGTTACCTTCTCATTTCCCTTCGTGCAGTTGCTGGCTGGCATCTCTTCTTAACTAGTCCTGTCCCAGGCAGTGTCTTACAACCTGAGGGTTCTTTTTACATATATTTTGTATAATGTTTTTGTTGAAACTCTGGGAAAACTTTGCTTGGCCGAAATTTTTCTGGCCACCTGTGATTTTTATAGGGGAAATTCCCATATTTCTCATTTAAAATTCTCACTTTAAGTTTTTTTATTGAAGACAGCGAAGGCTGTCTTTTCTGTTCTTTTTCATCTTTGTTTCAGTATTCATTGTGCAGATGTGTATTAGCCTGGTGAAGCTGTAAAGCAGGCAAGTCGTGATGATCTTCACTGAAGGTGGAACAGTTTAAAGAAAGCTTTGCAGTCTGATTTAGTTGTTTGTAGTTCAAAATAATTTAAGAGAAAGATGCCTTTTTTTTATTTACCAAACATTTGCAAGTAAACCTTAAAACCTCATCATAGTAAATAGCAAATAATTTTCTTTACAGGCTCTTTTCTTTCCTTGTGAAAAGATGGGATTCTTGCCAGCCATTAATGTTTTCAGAAGATTGCTGCTATTTTCTCCTTATTATATTTCAAATAGTAAAACATAAAAAATTGAAGAGATTTCTCAAAAAAAAAGTGTTGAAGTTTGACATCTCTTGCTAGAACACCATTTAACTTCTTTTCAGCTGGAAAATAAAGGATGTAAGAAGGGAAGATCAGTAAACAGTGCTGAAATAAGAGGATTTCTCTTAAGAAAAAATCTCAAATGATTAATTGCTTCTGGAACCTTATTCCACTGCCTTTGGAGTCAGTGGGAGGCTTTAACTTTACTTTCCCAAGAGAGCAGTGGGGCTCACTCTGACTGGCAGTCCTTCTTTGCTGTTGTATCTGTTATCTGCAATACATTTATTTTAAAAATATGCAAAACGTTAAATTCAGAGTAAGTTCTGTGCTTGGTAAAAGCCGTCTGTGTGCCTCCTGCAGATGCTAAAAGTACAGTTGTCAAGAAAACATCGGTTTTCCGGTTTGCTAAGGAATGTGGTTGTGGCTGTGTATCAGTTTCGTGCATAGCAAGTTCTGAAGACTTGTTTAAGAGGAAAAAAAAAAAAAAAGTCGTAACTGGAGAAACCAAAATTTTAAGATGAATGGTCATTAAGTTTTCCAAATTATTAATTGAACTGTGGGTGGAACCAAGAACAGGACGAAGAACTTTGCGCTGTGAAGCACCGTCGTGGCTTGAATGTACCTTTGATAAACCAAACAGGAAATTCTGCAGAGGAAAAAAGGGAATTAAGAACTCGGGTCTTGTTAATTGAGGTTTTGGCAGGCTGACCTTTTGGTCCTTTTTGAAAACCCCAGTGTGGGATGCACCGTGAGCGGTGTTTGAGTTCCTTGTGTCTTTGCTGAGCACGGTGTGGGGAAGGTTCCCTGTCGTGCTCTCCTGGTTGCTGTATTTACCATCAGCTGCAAGTCTCTGGTAGGAGGGAGAGGTTTATTTCTGGGGAGCAGCTTTTTGGAGGACTGGATGGAGACCGGTCAGAAAGGAGCCTTCGGCAGGAATGGAGATGGAGGAGGAGAAAACCAGCAGTGTTGGTGCACACTCCAACATGGAAACAAAGACTTATTTCAGGGATGCAAAGGGATTTGCAAAATTGGGTTGTTAATGGATTGAGAACAAGCTTGAAAAAAGACTAAGTGAAACCACAGTGGACCAGGGGAGTTACTTAAAAGTATTTTATTCATCTTGCTTTTAGTTTTACTATTCACGAGTGCCATGTTTTATGTATTTTGCTAATAACACAGAGCTCTGGAGTTTACAGTGCTTTTAGTGTTTAATGATGCTCATTCTGAAGCAGGGAACAGGCAGCTCCTCCATCACTCAGCGACTCAGGGTCTCATTGCAGTGGTGGTAGAGACAAATATGAGCCTTGAGGCAGCTCTGGGCTTGGGGGCTGGAAATGAGCAAAGATTTGTGTCCCCTGAAGACTGAGGCAGAAGATTTGATTTGTATTTTGAAGAGACAGTGAGACAGAAACATTCCCTCAAGTCTAGAAAAGAGCTGCAGGGAGCGTGACATCCCTTTTTTCGAAGGGTTGGCCAAAAACTCAGCTGGTTGAGCTCCTTGGTGGTCCCGGTGTCTTTGTGGCACCTGGGAGGGGCAAGTGTTACAGAAATTAAAAGGAATCAGATTCAGGCATTGGATTATTCATTTCATGGCTCAGATGCATGACCTTTATCTATTGAGTCCCCAAGAACCAAGTCACATCACCAGATTGGCAGAGATAGAACTGGGGTTAAGAAGCTTGAACAGGAGGAACATGGCAAAGATAACCCAGTGCACAGGTGGAGCTGCTCACAGAAACAATATCTGAAGAGTATGTGTTAAAATGAGCATATTTAATTTAGATACATCTCACAAAGGTTTCCAAAATAAATTAAAAAAAAAAGGAAAAAGCTAGCAAGACATCTCTTACAGCTTTTGAAATTATTTACTTGCTCTGAGATGACAGGGAAAAGATGCAGTAGTTTCATCACATACTATAGGTGAAGACTCCAGAAATCAGCTTGTTGAGACATTCCTTTCAAACGGTGTAGGATTTAAATCAAGTTAGAAGAAGACTTGTAACAGAACTTTTGAATTGATCTCAGGGTGACACTGCTCCGAGAATACGGCAAATGAAAATGGGAGGCGTTAGAGCCTGTTGAGAACTGGATGCTCTGGTTTTGGAAACATCTCAGTGGGTTAAAAGGGCTAACTTTGGGGAATTGGTCAAGTACCAGATTTGGTTGGAACAGTGATAGATGAACACTCTGAGTTGACATCACAGAGTTCTTCTCCCTGCCCTGTGAGAAGCAAAGAAATCATATCAAGAGTGCAGAGTGAGACGTGCTTGAAATGTTAAGATACCTGAGGCAGGGATGAAAAATCTGCTTTTCCTCGAAGGAAGGATCCATCTGTGATAAAAGGGTCGTTTTTAGGCTATGGAGACTCAGTCTGTCGAAGACACTCGGGAGAACTGGGGCAGAAAAGGTGTTTTCTCCTGCATGTGGTGGTTATAGCTGTAATTGTGAAGAGGAGGAACAGAGAAATGCTCTGGATATTCCACAGTATTTTGGCATACCACTTCTGCAGGGAAAATCCCTGAAAGATACTGAACAAACCAAACCTGATGAGCTGAAAGGGAGGCAGGTTGCCTTTCCCAGAGGATGGAGGTGGATGGCTGGATGGCAGGTGTACCCTGGGCTGGCAGGACAGAGGGGTTCAGAAAACTCATGTTCATCCTAAATTGAATCCAGAGAGGATTAAATAGGTCTCGCTCCTGGAAATGCTGGGGTAGGAGGGAAAGAAAATGCCTGTTTTTGTCAGCTCATGTCAGAAACCTTGTTTGTAAAGTGGAAAATTACGTGACTGAAGGAGATGTGCAGGGGGAAGCAAGAAAGGAAAACCTATGGAACCCACTAGGAAGGCAACCTGTGTAGGAATACTTTAAATATGCTTTGTCCTTGGTAGGATTCGATGAGGGAGGGAAGAAGGGAGAGGAGGAAAATGGTTTCATGGTTTCAGTCAAGCGAGTGATTGATGAAGGCAAAAAAGAGAGGGCAGAGTGGACACTGGGGGGATCATTCATAAACTCTTTCTGTTACTTCACCTGAGTTTTTTTCTGTGCAATAAATACATAATTACTGTAGTTTGTTCTAGTAAAACTCATCTCTAGTATTAACAGTCATATTCTTGTGTCTTTTGGGTGTCTCTTTATGGAAGGGTGAAGGAAAATCCACGTCTTACTTCGGTTCCTGCCAGGCAGTTTGTTAATACCACTAATCCAAGTACTTCCATATGAGTGAAGTCTTGAGAAATCATTGTAAACTTGGGCATATTAATCATATCAGCAATGATAGGGAGGCCTCTGGGTGTGGGAGTGACCATTTGCATGACCGATAGTTTGAATAAAAATGATTTTTCTGAGGAGTATTGCTGAACTGTTTCTCAGTTAAAAAGTGAAAATGGGTAAACAAAAAGAAAAAGGTTTTTGAAAAATTGAGATTTTTTTTAATCTTGACCAGTGACAGAAAATGTAATGAGGTTTTGCTTTGGTTTGGTTTTGTGGCGGTTTTATTTGTACATTTAAGTGCGAGTTATCAGCTTTTGAAATAACGAGAAATCAGAGAGGGAAAGGAACATTTTCTGCACTTCTAGACCAGTGACTTGAAAGCAGAATTAGATGCTTTGCTAGGCTTGTAATTGTGTTTTAAGCAAAGAAAATTTTCCTAGTTTTAGAAGCTAAATGAAGTTGGGAGCACTTTGCTGTATGATACGGAATACAGTGATTCAGCATTCGTGGTGGGAGCTATTTATAGTCACTCTATTTTTATTCAAAGCTAAACAATAGCACTGAATTTCAGGCAGTTGGACCAGATGCTCAGGAAGGTCTCTATTGAAGCCGAGGAAAATATCATCTTGCTGGATCCTGAAAGCTGAACTCGTGAGGTCCTTCAGCATTACAATTCCAGCGCTGTCCTCCAAAGGTGAAATCCAGGGCTGTGCTGGGAAGCTGCACTGGCAGTGTCTCCCTAAAACGTAGTTTGTATCTGCTGTTAAGGGCTTATCAGCATTCTTTGTGTTTTATATCTGAAGAATTGAGCAATGTAATTAATCCCTGTTCATTTTAACCATCTCTTGCAGGTTTTCGTGACTGTTCTGATTCCTGTTGCTGCAGCCAGCGTGGATCCGGATGCCGTGGCTACAGAGGCTTGTTACTTTCTCATGCTGGATCCCTCAAATCCAAGAGCTACTTGGCAGTTTCCAAGGCAACCACCTGTGGAATAATTAAAAAGGATGAAGTGTTAGCCTGCCAGATATAAGGAATTCTTGCCTGGAGAGAGCATTTCACTTTCATCTGCCTTGAAGAATCAAATGTGCTTCTGCCAGCAAAGTTAAGGTAGTACAATTAAAAAGCACTGATTTATTTTCTGGAAGTACTGAAAGTCTGAGGTGGAGCAACAAACATGACATGACTGTAAGAAAATTGCCACCATTCATATTCTGGGGATATTTAAACATAAAATCCAGGAGAAAGGTGGTGATGGAAGGCAGTGTGGGTGAACAGTATTTTGTATAAGTAAAACCGTTCCCTGGACTGTTTTGCGTTTCATGCCGTCTTCCCTCAGATGATTTTAAGCTGGTAAAGGACTAAAACGGAGCATACATTAGTGGGAGCATAAATATAGGAAGTGCAGCCTTCATGCCAAGTACACTGAGATTTCTTTGGCGTTCAGTGAAGTGATAGATATAAAAGGAATGTAGGAGTGGGCTCACTGCAAAATGACAGTCGGAATCAGGGATCGATCTTCATCCCAGAGCCTAAAGGGGTGGGCAGTGACTAAATCCATGTTTAAACTGAACTGATAATCAGGTTTAGCTGCTTTGGTGAAACAGCAGCCAAAGCCATTTTGAAGCCCATATTCCCAGATTCAGAGCTGAAATTGCATTGTGGAAAAAAACCAAATATTAAGTGAAAGAACCCCATTAGAATAATAAAGAATAAGAAAAAATGGCGAATTCATTTCTGAAAGTTTTGAAATGTTGCTATAGAAGTTGGTGGCAAAGCTGTTAGGCTTTAGATAACTGGAAAAGTTCTTCTACAAGTAGAATATGTTACTGGATGTATCTGCTTATTATATCTTCCTTCTCTGCCAGTCATTCAAATGTAGTTGAATAGAAAAATATTATTCATTTCTGACAATGGAGTTAAATGGAGAAAACCACATTCCCATTCTTCCCATAGTCCAAATAACTGCTCACTTAAGTCTGGTTACCTTGCCTGATGCTCTTGCACAGTTAATTTTAGGCATGATGCTTTTATATAGTTTATTTTAAGCAAAAAAAAAAAAAAAGTTCTAAATTTTGAAGTAGAAATATTTGGGATGCCATCTGGGCTTTACATAATAAATTTTCCCTGCCAAAATGTTTGTGGGATTCTGTTGGGATGTGGATGGGATTTCACATTCCATCCCTTCCACAGCACAAGAGGATCATTGTTTTTTAGATATGGTGGGTCCAAGAAGAAATAAGAATTGTGTGGTGGCAGCTCTGTGATTTGAGGGAATACAAACAGAATTTCTCCAGTAACCACTGACACCTTTTACAGCTGTTTCCCAGTTTCAGAAGTGAATACTTGCAGGTACCAACTGAGTACAGCTGCAATTTTCCACCCTAATACTTGATTTCCAGTTCATTGGTTCATTGTTCACTACATATTAAATGCCAAATTGTTTTTCTTTTTGAAGTAATTCTTCAGACTGTTTAGTTCCTTTCAGTGTGGAGCTGAGAAAAGTGAGGTTTTTTGAGACAAATGTTGTTTTCACATGTGAAGGGAGTGTGCTGGCAAAGCATCCACACCAAACACAGTGGAGAGGCTACAAAATTGAGACACTGTGCAAGTACAGTAAAGGTAGTTGGTGTGTGTGAATCCAGATCTTTCCAAGAAGCATAAATAACTCTCAAAGGTGGAATTGGATAGTTGTGAAAGAGCATATTTGGGTGTATTTGTGTAAGCCTCGTATAATAGCTGGGTAGCAATCGGGTAAAGGATTGCAGGGTTCCCAAGGGTGTGCACAGAGAAGTTTCATCTTGGATACTCCTACAAAACATGCTAAACACACACAAGAACCTCCATTTTTCTGTTTTGCCTTGAATACTGTGGGTGAGAGTCTTCTCATGAAGCTTAGATGTCCAGGTTCTGCTTAAGCAGATGGTGAGAAAGCAGGTAGGATGAACAGCTCCTTGAAGGTTCCTATTCCAGGGATGACCTGCCTCTATAAAGGTGCCTGTAGAAAAGAACCTCTCTCCCTCCGTGGATAGTTCAGCCTGAGCCACTGATTTAGCCTATTTGTCTGACATTTCAGAAACTTCTAAGTGTGTAAATAAATGCGTTTGTATATCAAACTCACCTCTGCTTTTTTCTCCATGTTTCATTCCCAGCCGGAGCTTCCCATGATAAATGGAGTTACACTTCATTCCTGGTACAACCCACTTGTTCATCCTCCTTTTCCCAGCTCGGTCATTTGACCCTGGCACTTTTTCCAGGCTTCATCTACAAGCCCGTGGTTCAGTATGGAGGGTGCTGGAGTGGCCCGTGGAGTTTGTTAACATAGTTTGTAATAGAAATAAAAACATCCAGGCTAAATTTAGGCAACTGGGCTGTGTGAAAGAAATTACAGTGACCAGGCAGAATTGAGTGCTGATGTTTTGTATATAGGTTATGTTTTAATGATCTTTATCCCTGAGAAGTTTTACAGGACTAAAGGGGAATAGAAGCTCAGGAGTAGTGATTTGTTCAATAATTTTAATCTCTTAAAGTGATTCAATACGTGTCAACATAGAAGTTGTTTCTGTAGCCTTGACTATAAAAAATTAGTGCTATATGCACCCAGAAAAAGTAAAATTTTCTTTGTAGTCTTTTTTCTGTAGCAGAAGATTTATGTTATGCTCCATGTTGAAGTAACTTGATGATGTCTTTTTGAATGGAAAAAAATGGCAAATGCTGATATGGTAATTCTCTTAGAGATTATTTTGATACTGTGGTTAAAATTTTCCCTTATTTTTATACCATCAGAACAACTGTATCAAGAGTCAATTACAGTGTGGTAGTGTGTCACTGAAATACCCATTAATTTTGTTAAATAGATAGGACTGTTTCCTAGAATAGGTAGGACTTTGATCTTGTTGCTTGGAAATCCAGGTAATTTTTCAGGTTGGGATTTTTCACAGGGAGTTTCTCTTCTTAGCAAGAGGAGCATATAGTGAAAATGAGCAATAAGCAGCAAGTCACCTTCCAGTTAGTGGAAGAGGGAACTCAAATAGTGAGTGGACCCTTTTGTCTGGGCTTGATTTTCCTTTCAAAAGGAGGGAACTGTTTTGCTGCACTTTGGTGGGTGAATGGTTTGTGGGGATCAAAGCTGCATTGCAATGATAATGGTTTTGCATATAGAATTATCTAAGAGATGATTGATAGACCTTATGCTTAGTCACCAGATCCCTCTCTGCCCTCCAGCTGCTACTGCTGTGCAGTTTGGATATGCCTTTCCAGTTTAGTTCAGAGGATTTTCCCTGGCAGATTACACAGAAAGAGTAGAATAAAAAGGTCCGACAACTTTAGTGTTATTTTAGGGACCTGTTGATCCCTCTTTGAAATCAGTGAAATAGCTAATAAAATGTTTGGGGGGTTTTTTAGCAGTAGAGTTGTTGGTATTAGCCTGTTTAGAGCTCCCCCTTTGTGGTGTGAAACTGGATGATGTGATCTGTGTTGTGATATTTATAACAGGCAAGGAAGAGATGCTGACACTGTAACAGTCCTTTGGGATATTATACCTGTGACAGAGAAAAGGACTCACAGAGAGGTAGTGAAGGTAAGAGCAGGAGAGCAGCTCTTCTTGTACACTCATCTAGAGCCATGGCCACAGGTGGGTTTTTGAGGAGCACAGGAACAGAATGAGAGTAAGATCCTCCTTCTGCACACTCTTCATTCTCCAGGCATCTGTAGCACAGGGATTTACTGAGCTAGATTTCTTTTTTTACAATGATTACTGGACTTGTCTTTTGGAATTCGTTAATGAGAAGTATTAGGAGCTGTAAAACTCAGTGGTTCTCCAGCCTACCTAACATGGCAGCTTGTTCAGTGAGGAACCATATTCTTTTGTTCGGTTTAGAACCAGAACTCCATAAAAAAATCTTCTGCTTGCACTGGAAGTGACTTAGATAATTCATACGTGCTCTCTCCATGACAATCACAGTTTTCTGGAGCTCAGCCTGCTCCAAGGGTTGAGTCACTTTGGATCCTGCTGACCTCTACATGAGGTAGAACCACTTTCCCCACCTCCAGTCATCCTATTTCACACTTAATTTCATGGAGATTCCTCCTGAGTTTCACTGATGTATATTTTATTGTCCAGTGAGTAATGTACACACAGTCCTTTTTGCAGTTTTTCCCACTCATTTACTGCTTTTGCTACTGCGAACAACTTCGGTATCATCAACAGATGTTGTCATCTCACTGTTGAGCCCTTTTCATGTCATTTATGAATTCATTGAACAGTGCTGGGAACAGATCCCAACTCAGATCCTCGTGGAGAGAAGAGCTGAAATGGCACCAAGTCCTGCCAAAAGCAGAGAGTGGGTTTGCCCGCTGCTGCACGTGGCACAGCTGAATTTGTAGTAAAATCACTGTGTTGTGTTGGTACACTTAAAAATCTGGAGTAATTGTAAAATATTTAGTAGGAATGGATAATTTCATGTATAAGATACAATGTCATCCTTCGGCACAGAACCACTGAAGTCAGAAAAGACCTTTAAGATCATGAAGTCCAATTGCATCAGCCCAGCACCACCACCATATTCACCACTAAACCGTGTCCTCAGGTGCCACAGCCACGTTTTTTGAACACTTCCAGGGATGTTGAGTCCACCACTTCCCTGGGCAGCCTGTTCCAGGGCTACATTATTTGTAATTTCACCTTTGAAAGATAGGGAGGGGAAGGAATTCTCGTCTTTAGATGACTGAGGATGATACTTAATATTCAGAAGGGCCAGACCTGCTTTGTTCACAGCACTTTTCATCTTATGAGTTTTTAGTCTCAAAATCAGCTTGGTTAGAACTTGCTGGTTTTTCACTCTCTGCATTGGCAGCGTGTAGAAAATAATGTTTAATAAAGTAAATTAGGCAATTGAATAAATCTCCACAATCATAAATACATACGGGTTTTAGATGATTTAATGTAGGAAATTGCCTTCAGAGTAGAACTGTTAACTTGTTCTTGTTTTCTAACATTAACAGAGCAAACTTCTAATGCATAACTGAGCCAGATCTGAAGGACCTGTAGCATAAAATAATTCTTCTCATGGTAGCCTGTAGCTGCAGCTTAGGGAAGTGTCCAAGAACAGGGAATGTAGTTCTGCTTCCCATGGCAGAGTCACACATCCTTCCAGCTACCTGGGTTTAGGGAGTCCTGAACCACAGGCTGTGTCACAGCTCTGTGTTTGCCTCCATGGACTTGTCCAGTGGGAACACACTTTGTTGTCCCTGGTGTCCTAGGGCTGTGAAGTGCACAGGTTGTGTATTCACCTTTTGAAAAAGGCTTCATGTTTCAGAGGTGTTTGTGGGATACCTCCGTCTCTTGCTTGGCTGGTGCTTCTGCATCTGATCTCTCTTCAGTCCCTTCTTTTGGAATTTTGCTTGATTTCATCCCTCCTCGTGTGGAGCTGCTCTCTGAGTCTCGTCTTCACTGTTCCATACCCTGGTGTGTTACCCCCCCTTTCTAAGATAGGAGACCAAAACTCTGCAGAGTTGGATAGGAACATGCTGCAGTGTCCCAGTGTCCCACTGCTGCTTCCTCTTACCCCCTCTGTTCCTTTCCTAATTGCTCCTGAAATTCTGTTTGCTTTTTTTTTTTTTTGCTGCTCCTGTTATCAACCCCTGTGAAAACTGTATTTTCACAAAGTTATCTACAGTAACTCAAGGTCTTCCCTAATCAGAAAAAAACTAATTTAGAACCCATCATTTTCTGTGTGGAGTTGCCTGATCTTTTTTTTTTTTTTTTTTTCCAAAATGCAGGGCCTTGGAATTAATCTACTTGAATTTCATCTTCTGTTTTCTCTCCCAGTCACACTGTATAATAACTAGTTGGACAAAAAGACTGATGATAACTGCTTTAATGCACTTGCTGGTTTATCTTTAATAGACCTGTGACCTCAGAGTGTGGCCTTTCAGCATAATTTATTGTTCAGTTAAATAAGAGAGGTTTAACTCCAGATCTGTACAGGACTCTGCTTTTGTGCATGTGTGTGTGTAAGTGGATATGTTCTTAGCATGTCAGTTATGAGCATGTCCATAATAAGACCTCCCTCCTTGCTGCACTACAACTGAATTTTCTTTAAGAGCTTTCCCAGTTTCTGTGAATTTCTGGGAATCCCAGTATCCAGTTTATCGGAGCACTTTCAAAGCCCTCATGTCTGTGACCTGCATATTGCAGTCCATCAGTTGGTATTTTTAGTGTTTTGGTTTCCTCAGAAGTCTGGCTGGGCACATGTGCTCCTGGATGTGTCATTCCTGGTAGGCTTTGGCAGTGACAGTTCTCAGCTGCCCAGAGAGGATCCTCTGTCCTTGTCTGCTCCGTAGGCAGTGCTGGAAGTTCTCTAAACTTCAAGTACTGAACAGTGAATCCATTTGGGTTTTCGTGTGGCAAAGAAGGACTTCTGAGTTTTCCCCCTCCCCACGACTCTGTCCTGTTGAATTTTTACCTTTTTGTCCCCTATTTTCTTTCTCATAAGACTTTGTGATAAACTTCATCCTTCTGCTGTATTTGATAAAATTTTCTCTTAGCACATGAGTTCTGGATATTATTTCTTTTTTTTAAACCTGAAATACTGTGATTTTTGCATTTATTTTGTCGAAGTTTTTATTTTTTTTCCCTGGCATCCCTGTATGACTTCTCTTTTAGAAGGACATGCTTTCTTAATGTGATTTATTGTTTAATTTTTTTTTTAAGTTGCGCTTATTCTGTTCTTATGCAATATGGGGTGTTTAGCAAGCTGTCAGCCCCTAAAAACCTTCACCTTTTTGCCTGTTCTTTTTAGTTTTCTTTAAAGAAGCCTCCTTGTTTCTTAATCACAGAATGCTTGAGGTTAGAAAGGACCTGATGAAGGTTGTCTGGTCCAACCCTCCTGCTCAAGCAGGGCTTTTGTTTTAGTTGCACAACTAAAAATAGAGAAAACTACCATTTCAAATACTGAACTTGAGTGATTTGTAATCAGTAATGCAGCCACTTTTCAGCCATGAAGATCCTGTACACAGGTCAGGATTGGGGCAAGTCTTTCTTGGGGGTTTTCAGAGTTGTTTGAAGAAGTGGTAATTAATGGTATCTTAAAAATGCAGTTTTTACATCACAGTGACTACACTGAGAATTTATCTGTCTCCAAAATCCTATAATTTGACCACCTTAATCTCAAGAGGTGATGTTTGGCACTGATAACTCTCTCATCTGCCTTTGTGGTAGAATGAGTTGGGTTGGAAGGGACCTTTTGAAAGGGACCTTTAAAATATCTTGTTTCAATCCCCTGCCATGGGCAGGGACACCTTCCACTAGACCAAGCCTTGAAGACTTCCAGGGATGGGGCATTGGTTGTTTATCTTCCACTGCAGGCTGGAACTGGGAAGCTCTTCCAGCCTGGTTTTGTGTCTTTCTTGCTGTGCTTTTGTTGGAAGAAGGTTTGCTCTTCATGAACTTCCATGTATTTTGAGATAGTCAAATCAGTCAGATGATGTAATGTGGATCCTACCAGAAAATTCCTCCATATGGATTTGTGGCTCTCATCCTTATGGAGTATTCTGCACTATCCAAAATAGCACCAGGCTAAAGCGCAGTGGTGGATGCTCTCCCAGCCAGTGAAGCTGAATTAGCAGTTTGGTTTATCCTACTGTCACTACTTCTGTGTGGTCAGATGAGCTGCTGTCTGCATTATCTAGACACCCAAAATGCTCATAGACCCATGTACATACTTGAGACTGAGTGAATTAAATCCCACCCTGGTATTTCAGTCGTTGGAACTGGTAAATGTTTTCACATGTAGAGAGTTTTAGTCAGTCATTGTGATGCTTAAGAAGGAGCACCTGGATCACTGTGGCTTGGTTAAAAATGAGAAGACTTACAGAGTCTCTTTGGGTGAAAAAGAGTTGTAGTTTTGTGGGTGACCTAAAAGGATAAAATGAGAGTGGAGTTTAAAATTAAATGTAAAGATAATGTAAAGGTAACATTGATTGCAAGAACAGCTTTGTTTGACTTGGATGATTGGTAGTTTTGCCTACTTTCCCTCTTAAAAGTAAATAAATAAGTAAAAAGTCTGCAACCTAGAGATGGGATCAGATATTGCATTTTTAGCAGTATATATTCCATTCCAGAGACTATTTACAAGAGCATGTGGTGACAGGACAAGGGGGAATGGCTTCAGACTGACAGAGAGTAGATTTAGTTTAGATGTTAGGAAAAAAATCTTTCCTGTGACATTGGTAAGCCCTGGCACAGGTTGCCCGGAGAAGCTGTGGCTGCCCCATCCCTGGAATTGTTCAAGGCCTGGTTGGATAGGGCTCGGAGCAACCTGAGATGGTGAACGATGTCCCTGCCCGTGGCAGGGAGATTGAAATGAGATGAACTCTAAGGTCCCTTCCAACTCAAACCATTCTGTGATTCTGTGAAATGAGGAAAAAAACCCCAACATATTCAGCAGAAGAACTTGAGTGAGATGAATCTGTCTTTAAAGGTCAGATTTAATTTATGTGTTACCGCTTTCTGATAGTTCTGTGTGGTCAGTGGCAACATCAGTTGAGCTGGTTTTGAGTTTTTAAGATGAGTTTGTGTCTGGACTTACTCATACACTACCAAAAAAAGGAAAACCCAGCCCCAGCCCTAAAGTGGATCTTTTAACCTATTAGTTGTTAGTGGTTGTTCATCCAAATGACTGATCTGACTCGCTGGAAATTTTGTGGTGCTTTACCCTTGATGTTCTGAGATTGCAGTGCTCAGGTTTGTGTGGGTGAGTGGACAGTCCTGCGTAACTCTGCAAACTCAGACTCGTAAGCAGCCTCTTGGGCTGAGGTTGATGAACTCTTTCTGTTCCCTTTTGTTCTGTCTGTAGCTTCCTCAGTTTTTGGCTCTGCAAAAATGCAGACTGGTCTAAAAACTATGTAGATTACATAATGTAGGGCTGGAGTTTATTTCAGCTGAGTGGTAGCTGATCTCAGTTTTAGCAGGTTTGAAGTGCTCTCCTGCCCACCAAATCTTAGAGCAGGTGTTTGCTTGAACTGTGGCATTCACTGATCTCTTGTTGTTATGTTAATTTGAGGAAAGACAATATTTTTCCGGAGGACTGAAGGATGCTGAGAGCTCACTGTTTATTTGTTCCCATCCAATAAGCGTGGATTGAATACAAATGTTCATGGATGGTGTCAGGATGGAGAGGATGAGGGGTGTTTTCAGTTAATGTCTGCCAAGAATTAAGGAAAATTAACACAAAATTCTTGTGGTTTGGGAGAATACTCACTGGTGGAGTTGTCTGCTCCACAGATGAGGGCTAAGCAGGGTACTTGGGATACAACTGGTTTGAAATGAGGGTTCAGGCACAAATTTCAGGGAGATGTTTCAGTTTCCTTGGGATACAGTAACCTGTATTTCAGTTGCTGAGCATTTCTCAAGGGAATGACCCCTGAAATCAGTGGTAAACATTTGTTGATACTGAGGCCTGAAAAAGCCTCTGCGCTGGTTTAGGTGTGAGGCAGGACTGCTCAGCAGTCAGGGAATGATCAGGTTGGTGTTTATTCAGAGGGTTTGTTTCCTTCAAGTTGTCTGTTTTCACCCTCTGTACGGTCCTGAGGTTATTTCAGGAGTGATGTTTCTAGCGTTGTCTATTTTAGACAGCTGAAGCAGGATTTCAGGTTCTGCTGAGGTGTTGGCAGTGGTACAACATGTGTCTGGTTTACGGTAACTCCCTTTCATGTTTGTAATGCAAATACCATCTCTGCAGATCTCTCCAGAGCTCTGGTTCCCCTGGAATCCAGGGCTTCACCCAGCTTGCATTGTGAAAGGTAGTATCCCATCTAATCCCACTGGATTAAAATTAATCTCTTCTGGATATCTGATTTTTGAAGTGAGGTGAGATTTATCCAGAGTCTCTTAGTTGCTGGAATAATTCCAAACAGCAAGTAGTAAGATCTTATATTCTTTTTATCACCATTGTTGTAAACAGAGAACTTAGGCTTCCTTCATAGTTGTTATTTCTTGGTGTTCTGCCATAAAAAGCTGAACAGTCTAAAGATAATTGTGCAAAGGAAACTTGGTGCTCCATGTGGAGGGGTTTTTGAATTGGTAGAAGAGGATGAGCGTCCTAAAGACTTCAGTGTAACTCACTTGGAAAAAAAGCTTGATTTGGTATATAAGCAGTTTTTTAGAATGATGCTGCTTCTCTTCCCTGAAGCTCTTCCAACTGAGACACACACTGCCATATGCTGCTGTAATACCAGCACACGAACTGGATTAAAATATAAATGAGCAGAACTGCAGTTTGAGGCTTTAGTTCTGCAGAGGGATCCATTTTGGATCCCCTTTTCACTCTACAAAAGGCCTAAAGTTCGTTTTCCCCCCGTGCCTGTGCAAAACATTTTGGAGGCTTTGGGTCTGAAATGAGGATGAAGGGCTTGAGAGGGAGAGATAAAAACTTCTCCAATTTTTTTGTCCTAATACAGGGACAGTAACAAGTGACTTGGTGCCAGTGTTTCTCCTACAGCAAATAGTCATAAGGCAAATTTTGTGGGCAGCTCAGGAACCTTGGACATCCAGCCCTCTCGTAATTTCCAGAACTACAGCCATAGTTTCACAGTTGCCTTTATTTGTGCTCTTCACTTACAATAACTTTTAAGGCGTGAATATTTAAGTGTTACATAGGATTTAGACTTCTCAGTGTGTGTGTTAATCTTTTTTAATCTGCTCGTGTATTTTACGAGAATTTGTGGACCATATAAACATGTTCTTTAATTGAGAACAGATAGTTTGGATGCCTCATTTTTATATTTTATGTAGATATTTGCTAAGGAAAAATGCAAAGTCTCCCAGCTACTCTTCTGAAAGTTGTTTTGAGCCAGAGTCATAATGAATAATAATGAGCAATAAATTAACAGAGCTGTTTGTTGCTGTCATTGATGGGGAAGTGCTCCTGCTGATTTTATTCCATGTGCTGATTCCATAGTGGTTGGTGCCATGATGTCAGGAGAAAACTGATGTGTTTCATTAAAGCCATAGATATTCATTTTAATAACAATGTCAAGTACTTGTAATCTTGAAAAGGCTGGAAAACTGTGATGCAAAGTAGTACTTTTTCTTTTTTCTTTGTTTTTTTTTGGGTCTTTCTTCTTTTTCTTTTCCTGGATAGAGAAGACCTGACAGGAATTCATGGTAGCCATTAACAACATTCCTGACCAAGTATTCAGGCACAAATAGGCCACCAGTATTTCAATAATTGATAATTAATGAGACTTTTATTTATAACACTTTGAGTTCTTTTTACGTGCCTTCTGGGTTTTTTTTTGGAAGGGGGAGGAATGTCAGACAAATTTCTGACATTTCTGTGCTACCTTGGAGACTAGAAAATGTTTCATTATTGGCATCTGAGATTCTTATGTAACTTGGTATTTCTGGGAACAAGAATTTTAAGAAAAATGCTGAGCAGTTGAAATCTTCTCATAAAATTAATAGATTCAGAACCACTGTGCTAAATATTTCTGTGATAATTTCCCCAGAAATTCTAGTATTCTGAGCTCCTGAAATGCATTTCTTTTGCTAGGATTGCATCCACAAGGAGTTAAAACTCGAGTGCTGTGGAGTAAACGACACACTGGCAGTTATTACATAAAAACAGTGTCTTTGATTTAGGAGAATATTAAAATGGAATAAAATGGAAGTGTGAGGAGAAGGTGAGGAGTTGTTGCCCCGTGGCATCAGGAGCAGAGCTGGTACTCTTTAGGACATGGGTTTTATGCTGTTTTACACAGGCCCCAGCACACACCTGTGTGAAGGAGTTTGCCCTGATTTCTTACTGCTGTCAAGAGGTTTTTTTGTTTTCTCCAAGTTCTAATGGGACAAACCAGGGAAGGACTTTCTCTACTTTTCTCCTGTGAAGCAGCATGCCTTATTTTACCCACTCTGTTCAAAGCTCTTATTATATTCAATAGAGAGAGCTTGATTAAAATTTTTTTTTCAGTATAAAGGGAAAATGGTGGCCTGCTACTCTTGCCTGCTGTGAGAATTTCCTGATTCTTAAGTAGATTAGAAATTGCCGTATTCTGTTACCTTCTTCAGGGCACAGAGAGTCTGACACAGGAATCCACAGATTCGGGATGACTCAGAATTAAAAATGAGTCAGTTATGCCTTATTCGGTCTAATTTTATTATTTATTTTTTTTTTTAAATACAGAATTAGAAGAAAGAGTTCAGAGCTTATATACTTTAGTTTTTGTGTCTTCCTTGGAGTATTTCTTCTGATGTTCTTCATTTCTCAGGGCACATTTGTGGTGTTGGTCAGTTCATTCCCTTTGTTCCCGTTTCCTCTTGGAATGCTCGGAGCAAGGTGTCAGTGATGGGCTCTGGGCGGGCTGGCACAGCCACCCATGGAGGTCTAACATGTGCTTCTAAAAGCCTTATCTTTTCCTGGATTACTGAACTGGCTGTGCTGTCCACTTTGGTTCCTCCACGTACTATCTAAACTTCAGTCAAAAATTCAGGTTCAGGAGTTGCAGAAGGGATGGCAGTAAAAAGTGTTTGGATGATAGAAGGGCTGGAAAGAGGGAGCTGTGTCATGAAAGCAGCAGGCATGTCCTTGGTCACTTCTGTTAATTGCTTTTTTGGCTAAACTAGTGTCCTTTTGTGTAAATTCTCATCATATTCTAATAATACACAATCTGAGTAACTATTTATGTCTGCCCTAAATTAAGGTCTTAGATTCTCTTTCTTTTCTCTATCTTCTGTGTTACTTCCTGAAGTAATGAGTTGCAAAAAAAATAGTAAATCAGGTAATTTCCATGCTTGTATTTTTTCAGGTAAGTTTACCAAGGGGAAAAACCATCTTTAAAATGCTTCTTTCGAGGCAGAAGAACACAGTTGATCTTGAGGGACCACACAGCAGTAAGCATTACATAGCAGTAACAGTAAAATTAAACATGAAAATTAACTTCAGTGCAGTTTTCAGTTTCCACAGCTAGCATTTAATAAAGGGCAAGCAGTGTTAGGAAAAGGGGGAATGGCTTTAAGCTGAAAGATCAGATTTAGATAGGATATTAGGAAGAAATTCTTTATTCTGAGGGTGGTGAGGCCCTGGTACAGGTTACCCAGAGAAGCTGTGGCTGCCCCATCCCTGGAAGTGTTCAAGGCCAGGTTGGACAGGACTTGGAGCAACCTGGTCTAGTGGGAGGTGTCCCTGCCCGTGGCAGGGGGTTGGAACTGGATGATCTTTAAGGTCCCTTCCATCCCAAACCCTTCTGTGATTCTGTGGAATTTTTAGATTCATGTGTATACCAGGCCTGTAACCTTGGCTGGCTTTCTGCAGAAGATAAGAATTTTTCCACAGAAGTGCGTCTTGGAGAGCTGTTAGAAGCTCTTCGGTCCTAAAACACCAGGTAATGGTAAATATTTAACAGCTCTGTTGCTAAAAAGTGACAAGTTATTTCAAACTGGAGCTCTTTTGGCTTCCAGCTGTCATATCTTGCTGTGCCTTTTCTCTCCAGGGATTGCAGGGTTGTTTGTTATTTGTCATATTCACAAAGTACCTATGAAAACAAGGTCACGGACTCATCTCCTTAATAAAGGACGTGTTTGGCCTGGCGTCACGGAGTCTGTGTCCCAGCCAGACCCACTCTTTTCTGAGCTCTTCCTCTGAACCCTTGCCAGTACTTTGGCTTCTTCTCAGTGTGGGTATCAGAACTGGACATGAAGTTCTAGCCTAGAATTCAGCTTGATTTGTTGCACGGACGCTGAAGGGTGATGTCATTCAGCCAAGCCCTTAATATGGTTTTGCCCTGCACTGGCCGTTCGTACCAGGATGATTCAGTACAATTCCTTCCGAGCCCTTCTGTGGGTAGAAAGTGTCCAAGTCACGGAGGAGTAGCCTGAATTCCTTCAAAAGTGAGTGATTTCTGATTTGTTTAGGCTTAAAATCAGTTGTCTTTGACCCTCAGCTCACTATGGAGTGTTACTGTTTCCTCTTCAGTTATCTACAAACTCAACTCTAAAGTATTTTTATAATTATTATGTAGATTGTTTATAAAATTACCAGGGCCCAATCCTATGTCTGTTGTTCCTTTATGTCACTCATGCTCTAATAGGAAAGCCTGCCATCCACTTACTTTGCATAAGAAAGGTGTTACCAGCTCTGGAAAAGATGAGGGGACTTGGGTATCCCAGGTGAATATTCTTACGGACAGAATGAGTCATTTTTGTGTGGACTTTTAACATGTGGGTGAGTGAATCATCAGGTGTTGAACAGATTAATCTTTTTTAATAGGACACTCACAAGGTAATGTTTTCTCACTGAGACAACTTGTACCTGCCTAAAGACGATATTACGGAGGCAGAAGGACAGTGACGTTGTGTGCCTTGGAGCGTGTTAACTTGGGAGATGATCCATGAAACAGCCCAGTGTTGCTTTTCATAGTCCTTGGGATGCGTGGGGAGTAGTGACCTTTAAAGTATTGTGAAGAGTAGAAGAATTTTGGGGAAAAGTAATAAAAAGTTGACAGATAGTTGCATAAGAAATTAAGCGAGAGTTTGACTTCCTGATGTGCTTGTGTTATAAAGCAGTTGTTGGTAGGTTGTGTTGGTCTTTTTTTCCCAGTAAGTGATAGGACGGGAGGAAGTGGACTGGGAGGGGGAGTTTAGTTTGGCTATTAGGGAAAATTTATTTGCCAAATGGTTGTCAAGCACTGGCACAGCTGCCCAGGGCAGTGGTGGAGTCACCATCCCTGGAGGGATTTAAAAGATGTGTAGATGTGGCACTTGTGGGCGTGGGTTAGTGGTGGCCTTGGCAATGCTGGACTCTGTGATCTTGGTGGTGTTTTCCAATCTGAATAATGCAGTGTGAGTTTGCACACTTTGTGATGATGATCCAACATGTATCAAGAGCATGGGAACCAATAAACCCATGACTGCTTGTGTTTTCTGATGAAGTGCTGAACCCAGTGCCCATTTAGGTAGTAAAACCAGACAAAATTTCATAGATTTTCTCAGTGTTGTTTTTTTTTTTTTTTTCAGTCCACAACCAAGTTCCAGCATCCAGAATCGTGCTTAGTGTTGGGTTTGACTGAGATCTTAAAATGACAGAGCAAAACCATCTTGCTGTTATGACTGATTTAGGATAGGAAATGAAGTACAGAATTTGGGCATTTGTAGGTAGGGTTTGAGGGCTTCAGTGAAAACTCACCACAAGTTTACGTGAAAAACTGTTGATTCTTTCCTAGAACTTGAGTTAAGGTTTAATTTTGTACCAATGCTGTGAGCTCAGGCAATGTTCTTTATAGATTTCATTATAAAGCACTTCTCAGTAGGTGTCTTTTAGAGGGTTTTGAAGGGATAAAAATTATTATAGCGAGTCTTGTCTGGACCAAAAAAACCCCAATTTTCTGAGCAGCACAACTTTTTATCCAAGTCAGGGCTGCAGGCTGGAAATACATATTTTGGTCACCAAAGTAAATTTGAAGGGAGATGAATTAATTCATTGCAAATGAAGGTGCAGATGCTTTTAGAATCTGACCAAATATCTGTAAGCAAAAGCATCGTCTTCGTCCTTACAGACTTCTGAATATGGATTTCATATAGAGTGGAAGGGTTGAACACCAGAAGTGCAATAATAATAAAAAAAAAAAAAGACCACAACACCACCCCCACTCTTCACACCCCCCTCTTCCCAGCTGTCGAGCTCAGTGAATTTCACACCATGGTTGCAAGGCCAGAATGATTATGAATTAGGGTTAGCACAAAATCTAGCTATTTGAAAATTTTTACAGCATTTTACTGTAATGGAGAGGCTGGAATTTCTCCGAAAACCAAATCTGAAATAATGCACGAGAGCAGGGAGGTTACACTTTGAAAACCCAATTCATTGTGACAGAAAATGGGATTTTTAAGCTTGTCTTTCAAACAGGCCAAATTGTACCTTGTCCCTCTGCACTTTGCCATTTGAATTCTCATCTGCTCTGCACTCCTTCATGCTGTCTGCATCCCTGGGTGCAGTACATTAAAAATCTTTCATGTAATCAATGTTTTTTGACTACTGGTTGATTTTTGACCTTCATTCTGAGGGTCCTTGGGCAAGGCCCCAGGCTGTCATGACCAAATTCACAGGAGGTGCAGGATATGGTGAGCTTTTTTAAAATATTGCACTATGAAGAGGCTCTCTGAGGGAGTATCTTTATTGTGGTGAAAGTAATACACCAAGTTTTAACTGTGATTGCAGCTTCAACATAGCTCACTCTAGTTAGCCCAAGGCTATAACATACTGCTTTTTAGGATTGTAGCATAGCCATTAATGGGAATTTGTTTAGAAGGGGTGTGTATGCCTGAAGGAAGAAGTCCATAAAAAATTAAAGCCTCCTGCTTACGATGTGCTTGGTGCGTACTGTTATCTTTGAGCTAACTAAACTGGGTGCTACAGGTGAGAGCAGCACAGCAGCTCTCTAAATAAGTCACTTCAGCCTTGAAAGCTATATTTGATAAGCTTTTGTTGGCCCCAGTAGTGTGCAGCTGGTTCCTACAAATGAGTTTTCATCTGTGTGCTCAGTGATTTTTACAGCTCTTTGAGTATGGAGCAGTGTCTCTGCTTTAGGGATGGCAGAAGATACGTGGCTTTCAAATATCCTGACAGAAAGTAGAATTTAATGAAAGGGTTTACAGTAATTGGTGATAAAGATAACAGTCCAGTTCCAGGTTCTCAATGCATGACCCCTCACTCTGGCCAGTGTCGCCTTTCCTTATATTGGCAACTTTCTTTTCATATAAAAAGAGGGCAGATTTAGATTAGATATCAGGAAGAAATCCTTCCCTGTGAGGGTGGTGAGACCCTGGCACAGGTTGCCCAGGGAAGCTGTGGCTGCCCCATTCCTGGAAGGGTTCAAGGCCAGGTTGGATAGGGGTTGGAGCAACGTGGTCTAGTGGAAGGTGTCCCTGCCCATGGCAGGGGGGTGGAATAAGATGATTCTTAAGGTCCCTTCCAACTCAAACTATTCTATAACTGCGATTCTCTAATATGTAATAATACACTTTTTAAAGACCATTTCTATTCATGGCAATATTAAGAGGTATTGTGTCAAAGAACAAATTCTTTTATTGCTGCAAAAGGAGTATTTATAGAAATAAGCTCCATGCCAGTCTCAGCTCCCTGCTTGCTGCCCTGTTTTAAAGGAGGTGTGAGAGCTGTGAATGCATCCTTCAGGGTTTCAGGAAAGCATTGATACTTCAGTTGGCTGTGCCAGAACACCTCAGTGCATGTTAAGATTTAGTAACATCCCCTGCAGACAAGTCAGAGTTCCCCAAGAAGCGCCAAATGGAAACCAAAACCAATGTAAAGGCAGAAAAAAAAACAACCTGATTACCATCACAGATCTAACAACCTGTCTTAATTTCCCCAAGAATATTGTAGTGGGTTGGTGGCTTTTCTTCTTCCCACTCCTTTTGGCACAACATGTTCTCCTGGGACTGTGGACAGGAAAACTGTTGTAAAACTGTTGTGTTCCATGCAGGACTCTATTATCCTGCTCTAATTATACTCAGTGTGGCAGCTACTACTCTTAAGAACATGCTACACTCATGGTGTAAAAAATTACAAGAATTTAGCTTTTAGTTTATTTGCCCTCCCATTTGGAGAGAACACTTAATGTGATTTCATACAATAAAATCAACTATGTGAGCGTTCACAGAGGTGATTTTCTAAATTTAAGATTTCCTTTGAATCTGTTCTTATCACAGATAGATTGGATTACTATGGGCTGTGTCAGCGTGAGCCACTTGTAAGTGCCTGTTAATCCAATAAACCTGAGCAGTTTCTTATGGAAATACTATTTTCTGATTTCTATTTATATTATGGTCCTGGCCTTGTTGAATCCACACTGACTTCACTGGAAATACCTCTTTGGAAAAAACTGGTATAATTTCGTATGTTAATGGAAATTGCAGCGAAGCAGTAAAATGAAAAAAATAGCCTCAAGTAATTAATAAATGGTTTAGAAGTTCTTTGTGTCAACTTTATTAGGTATTTTGTAATGATACTGCCCGAAACTAAAAATAATCATCCTCAGAGGAGGTCATTTTATTGTGGTGGGTTTTTTTCAGTTATTAATATTGTTTTACTCTCCCTTAATGTTGTTTTCATACTATACTGCAAGTTGTTTTTCTTCTGTTGTTGCCACTGCCCTACTCAGCGATGGTGGTTGCATCACCCTGGGCTTTAATTTCCCACCCATAACATACTCAATTACTGAAAACTAAACAGTTAAGAAAAGAAAAGTAGCTGGTTTAAAATCTTAGCTTAAGCTTTTTGTGTTTTACTTGTGCAACAACTGGTATTCAGTGGCAGCAGAAGGCAAAAGCTTTGCCTTTGGAATATTTGCCTGAAATAAGAAGAAAAAAATCAGGATAAGAAATGTTTTTCTAGCCTGAGATCCAATGTGCTTCTGAACCAGAGAAAGTCTAAACACTCCTAAAAACTGGCTGGTAAAACTGGTCCTTTTTCAAGCTAGAAAGTGCAGAATATAAAGATTTATGTTATACATTGGGAATTTCTAGTGCTGAGGTGGGGGAAAAAATGCATTTACTGGAAATAGTTTGACAGAATTCAGCATTTGTAACACGTGCAACAGTGCTGCTACTGTAAGGCACCACAATTTTCATAATCTTAAATTTACATGCACGTACCAAGTTTCCAAATATCTTCCTCCTCTCTGTCTCCGCCGCTGAATTTTCTCATGCGTGGTATGAGGGATGGGATGCTGAAAATCCCTGGATTTTTGACGTGTTAAAGACAGACTTCTGTAGATGTTGACTGCCTACATGATGACACATGGAATGTTTATTGAGCCTGTGCAGTAAATGCTGCTGAGGGAGCTGGATCCGTAGTGGAGGGGATGAGAAATTATAAATCCTGATCCCTGGCGTTTTGCAGAGGCAGCTCAAGACTGTGAGGTTGAGATTTCAGATCTGTTAGTGACAGTAGTTTATTGGGTAGCTACTTCAGATCCTAATCAATTGAGATTTCAGCTAATTTTACCAGCTAAGCAGATGTCCTAGTCTAGTGGAAGGTGTCCCTGCCCATGGCAGGGGGTTGGAACTGGATGATGTGCAAGGTCCCTTTCAACCCAAACTATTTTATGATTCTCTGATCTCTCCAGAAGATACTTAAAGGAGTACAGAGGCTACATAGAGACCTGAGGGTTAACAATGTCTAGAGTAAAAGCACAAGAGAAAAGGGAAAACAAAGCTGTGCATCATGTTGGTATATTAAATTTAAGTCACTTGTAAAGTAGAAACAAGGACACAATTTAAAACTAATGTAAAAGCATATTAGAATCATAGGATGGTTTGGGTTGGAAGGGACCTTAAAAATTGTTTTATTCTGTTCTTATTCATGGGCAGGGACACCTTCCACTAGACCAGGTTGCTCCAAGCCCTTTCCAACCTTGCCTTGAACACTTCCAGGGATGGGGCATCCACAGCTTCTCTGGGAAACAGTTAGGTAGGGATTATGTAAAAATCTAACGTAAAAAGACATGGGTAACCAGCATTAGTAGGGGACATGAAAAGACCTTGTAAATACATTGGAAGTTGGAGGGAGTCAAGGGAAAATGCAGATCTCCTCCTTAGCAGAGTGATGATAATAAATAAGAGATACCACACTGAATAAACTGCTGGGTGTAATTGTCTAAAGGAACCAAAATCCCTTTGGACTCGCTGTGGGAATAATTTTGGTAATTAACAGGTCTCATTTGAAAGCAGTGTATTGTGATTTTTCCCATCTGAGACCAGTGCAGACTCTGGCATTTTACTGGAAAGCAGGATGTTTAGGCAGGCTGACTGAGAGGGTCAGAGGCAAAATTTCTTCAGACATCAGTACTTCAAAAAGCAAGAATTTAAAAGCATTTATATAAGTATATTTGTTGCTGTGGATTGGGCAGTTTAGGTAAGGCCAAATCACACTGTATCTAATCCAAATGGGCTGTGTAGGAAAAAGAGCAGTGTGTGGATAGATGCTGAGTGTAAAGTTGTGGTCTGAAACCTGCTTAGAGCTCTTTCCTTTAAAGTCAGGAGTTGCTAAGACTTCCTGATCCCAGGGCTTTTCTGGGGGAATATGAGACAATAAAAATTCTGCTCTTAAAAGGAGGGTTTTTTTTTTTTAATTTCTTTGTGGTCAGCAATGTGGTGCACATTACCAAGAAGTTCTGTTCCCTTCCAAACACAGACAGTAACCATAAAACCAGAAATAGGGATTTTTTTTTTTGTGGTCTGTGACACAAAATACTCCCATAGAGGTATTCAATGGCAAGAGAGGACTCTCACCCCAGGTATGTGAATAAGGCTGAGTTTATCCAACAGGTTTTCTGGTTTGTATGGAATCATAGAATGGTTTGAATTGGAAAAGATTTCTAAGATCACCAAGTCCAACCATCAACTTGAAAGCACCACCATATTCACCACCAAACCACGTTCTCAAGTGACATATCCACTTGTTTTTTGGACACTTCCAGGAATGATGACTCCACCACTTCCCTGGGCAGCCTGTTTGATGCTTGACGACTCTTTCCATGAAGAAATTTTTCCTGATATCCAGTCTAAACCTTCCTTGGCACTACTTGAGGCCATTTCCTTTTGTCCTGTTGTCCTCTTGCCTTGTTCATCCTTCAGCAAGAGTATCTGTCCCGTTTGTTATCCCGGGAATGTCTGTATGGAGTCCTTCCTGGATCTGAAAAAGGGGATCCAGTCATACCATGTTGTGTTGGTTTTCATGGCACGTTCAGTGTCTCTGTCCTGCTACACGTGGATAAACTTTCCTGCAGGCAAGGTTGACATTAACCTGTTCAGCTCCAGGTACAATCAGGCTAGCAGGAAACTCAGGCTGAACAGAAAATGTCTGGGGAGGCAGTAAACATTTCACTGATGGAGTATTTGGGAATATATATATATATATATATATATATAAAAATATATATATAAATTATATATATTGAGGGTAGAGCTTGATCCTTAATTTAAGTTTTCTGGATGAGGTCAGTGGAAGGACAAAGCTCATGGTAGGTCAGGTGGAGAGAGGAAGCCTTGCAGCAAATATTTTTATGTACAGAGCTCCAGCCTGTACATGCTGTTCAGCACCTATGAGGGAGGGCTGAGCCTGCTCTGCAGTCTGAGATTTCTCACTCTGCTCCCAGGAAGAACATGCTGAGGGTACCTTTTTACCAGCATTACATATCCTAAAATTAAAGGTTCAGCTAATAAGTCATTTTAACAACAACAGCAACAACAGAATTACAGTCTGTTCCTTGGGCTTTGTGCAAAACTAAGTGCTGCATACTCAAATGGAATTATATATTTTCTTCTGGGAGCGAGAGATCCAATTTCTGTGCCGTTTTACGAGATAGGTTTGGTACTGGCTGTTTATCAGACATTGAGAGCACTGCAGAGAGGGAAGGGGGTGGAAGAAAAAAAACTCAAAAAGTAGTAGCAGAAGATGCTTTAGTAGTTAAGTACTTCTTTTGTAGGAGAATTGTTTCCAGGACAACAGGGCTGATGGAGTTATAAAGTGAGTGTGTGTTTCCTTTCCTCTTCTACTTGTTACTAATCAGTGAGGTTGGAAAACCTCTCTCTGTACCCGAGTTGTTACATCAGTTATTTTTAGTCTGTCCTGGCTTGTCTGCGTGGCTCTTTTCAGCTATTTAGGAGATACCTGGTATGCAAGAATTCATATTTGCCTTGTTGTTTGTTAAGATCACACAGTATTTTAAAAAATCAAAATCTGGAGCTTGAACAGCTCTGTTTGGTATTTTTTTTTTGTGTGCGTTTGTTTTTCAGAGAAATAAAACAGCTTTGTGCTTTAAGTTTCAAGCTCATCTTGCTGGTGGGATGTGAGTTTCTTTCACTGTTTGCACAGAATTTTTTCTCTGTTGATATAATACATATTTTTTTGTATATACTAATGATATACTGTCATGCAAATGAATTTGGAATAAATTAGAGTATTAATTTTCTCCTAGAGTATATTCAGCTGTAGGACTCCATTGTGAGATCTATTTTCAACTGGAGTTTGGAATTTGGAATAAGAAGGCACTGAATTAAATGTAGTTGCCAATTTTAAAGGGGCACAGCTCGCATAAAATCACACCCATCTCCAAAATATGTTGATCTATTTAAAATCTGGAGGAGTATGATGAAATCTGTACTTGTGTGGTTTTCCTTTGTATATTTGATTGTACTCTGAGCTTAATTTTTTTCTGGATTGTTTTTTTCCTGCACAACATTTTGAGAAAGAAACATCTTCTTTTTTTTAAAAAAAAACCACAAATATTGACTGTGCATTTTGCAGGCAAAAAAATAACAAAAATAGTGGCCAGGTCATTAGTGAAAAACACACTTTGTAAAACTCTATTGTTGTGCTAAATTAAATAGCTTAAAGTTTAATGGTGCCCCTTATAAAGGAGTTCGATGATTTCATACCCCCTAATGATACATGTATTTATTTCATATTGAGATTTTAGGACTCAAGATTAAGAAAACACTTCTCATGCATAGTTGTCTGATGAATTAATGAGATAATTGTCTTCCTTCTGAAGACATCGGGGTTCTGCTGATGCTGGAGGTTGGATGCCACGTGCCAAGATCTGTGTGATCACTTTGTGAACAATGAAGTTTTATTCTTTGGATTTGTTTTTCTGTCCAGTTCTATGATCCTTTTATTGGTTTGGGGGAAAGCAGTATGACGTGGCATGAAAACTATCATGCTCAGGTGACTGATTACTGCACCATCTCCATATCCTAGGGCTTTCTAACTTCTTGGGAAGGGGAGTGAAGCAGTTTGACAAATCCATGTTGGCATTTACTTGTTGCTTTGTTATTCCTTCCTGGCTGCAAAGCAGAGCCAGAATTCTTTCTGCCTGGTGTCCTCCTCTTTCCATCTCTCTCTCTCTTTTTTTTTTAATAGTCTCTTTTTTTTTTCTTGAAAATTACCATTTTCAGCAGAAGAAGAACAGCCCTAACCTTGAGTGATGAGATGTCTCTGTACTTCATTTTCCAGTACGTCCCCAGTTACTTAGTTTTTCCATTATCTGGAGCATACCAGTTCTTCATGGAGGTTTGAGTACTTCTTCCAGGTCACTACTTGGCCTAGTAAGGGAATGAGGAATTTTTTTGCAGCTTCTGCTGGAAGTTTACTAATTATGTGGTTAAACAGAGAATGTAGCATCGGAGCATTCTTTTTCAGGACAATACCCTCATAACTCTACTTAGGAGATTTTTGTGTCTGGTTTTTTGGTTATTTGCCTTTATTTTTTTTGTTTCAGTTCCCAGTAAGGTATGGATATACCTTCTCTATTTCTACAGGTAATGCAAAGTACAAAGCAGGACATAATGACCAACCTCTTCAATATTGAGCTCCCACTGAAGTGTTTTACAGTGCCTGAAACTTTGGGCAACCAGATACGACCCCAAACCAAGGGCAGGTCATCACCTTTCTGAATTAGGTGCTGAAGGCCAACAAGAAGCAGTCACAGATCTAGCAAGACTACAAAGATATCTTTGAGCAATTAGATATATTCTTTTTATTTGTTTATTCATTTTCTCTATGACTATGAGGAATTTCTTTGGTCAACTCTGCAGTAGGTTTTGGGATTTATTTCTGGTTCTTCAGTGTTATGCTCTAATCACCAGGCAGTCTCCATGGTTCATCTTGATAGAGCTGTGTCATGTAGGAGAAATAGTCTGGCAATCAAAATCAGAGAAACAGAAAAGGAAGGAGGGAAATATTTTCCAGTGTTGACTGAAAGCAAACAGTAAGCTTCAAGCATTAATTAACAATGTAATGAGAAACTTCAGTTCAAGTAAATACTTCATTTTTTTTTCACAGAATTTCTCTTCTTTCTTGTGTTGCAGAAAAAGGAAAGGTGGCTGAGTTGTACAAGTGAACCAGGACAATCCAAAACGTAAGTCAAAGAAGGATGTTCATCTTCCTCTTTTATAAGACTGTAGGTCACTTGTTCTCTAAGACATCCATTTAATTAAAAAGGCAATTAGCTTTCCTCATTTCCCAGACTATGAGTGCAGTTTGTAGAACTGTCTGAGTTCCCTGTTTTGGAGCCACGTGGCTCAGGGTGAAGTTGCATGAGGTGGATCACTTTTCTCCTTTTCTCATCACTGTGTCAAGGCATAAAGGAGTTCAGGGTTGGGTTATGTGCTTGCAAAATTACTGCTGTTGTAGCTGCTGTGGTCCAAGGATGTGGAGAGGAGAGGTTTGAAGGCAGGAAGGACTGGAAAGGGATTTTGGGCTCCAAAACTTTGTATCAGCTGGTATGAGAAAAACCTTAAACCTTCCTTTCAGGCTGCTGTATTTTGACTGAGTATTTTGGAATACATTAAAAACATTTACTTGAGTATTGTAAGTCTTCATGGTTTGATGGGGTTTTGAGAAACCTGGTCTAGTGGAAGGTGTCCCTGCCCATGGAACTGTAGATACTCTTTAGGGTCCATTCCAACCCAGACCATTCTGTAGTTCTCTGGTTTAGCACAAGAATTTTTTCCATTTTGGTGAAGAAAGCAGCATGTTTTTCCGTGGTGTTTTGCATAGCAAGCCTCATAGATCATCTCTCTGATTCATTTGTAGTAGACAATGGCAAATTTTAAAGAGAGATGCTTTTAACTGTCTTGAACAGAGCATGTTCTGTGCGACAACAACATCTACGTTGCAATTGTAATAACAAAACCCAAGATGATTCTGAGTTTGGTTTCACACCAGGTAACAAGTGGACTCATTAAAAGACGGTGTGAGGTTTTCTGTGTATTGTTGACTCAACTCTAAAACATCTATAACTCTGCAAAATGTGTCTCAGCTTGTTTACTAAGTGATAAGTATATTTTTAACGCACAGGTTTTGAAATTATTGGTGACTCCAGTTTGTCAAACAGCCTTTGTGGGGTGCTTTAGTTATTTCTTTATTACTTATATGTGAACGGCATTTTAATTTATACCTGTGTCTCTTTGTCTGAAAAGTTTTAAGTAATTCTGCAGGCTTGGTTTTAATAGACATTCAGAGTTAAGAAAAAAAAAAAAAGGGTAGTAGAACATGTGTCAGGCATCTGCAATTCCTTCAGCATCATGTTTTCCACACTGATTTAATAGCTATTGAGTCTCCTCAAATGTCCTTGTTTCCAAGACCTGTTTTATGGTAATAAATCATCTTGGCTGTAAAATTCTTGAAATGATTCAGTAGGGAGACCGTTTCCTTAGCACATTCCCTGAGAGATCATAGATAGAAATGGAAAACTCTTTAACCTGGTCAACTTTTTCCCTGCAAGACATGTGGTCAGTGCTGGAAGCGATAACGAAATCACCAACATTTGTTCTGGTGAACTGCTGTTGTCCAGTTTTATTTCCTGGTAATTTACAGTGATTTTTCTGTCAGAGATCCTAAATTACTTGGAGAAATGCCAAGCCAGGTAAAGAATAAAAGCTGTGGGATGATGGGATGCAATTTTCCACTTAAAAAAAGGTCTGTCTCAAAATTCACATTAAAAATACCGATGAAATTACCAAAGGTATCCTTAATATCCTTATCCATTTGCACGTGAGGGTGGGGATGGTGCAGTCCTTGGGGCAGAGTGTGATCTAATGAATTCTCAGGCATGCGAGGATGGTTAAGTTGTGATACCTGATCCCTCAGTTTCTGGAGGGTGGTCAGGCATTACAGAACCTGTGGGGCGCTTTGACACCTGGAAAAGGCTGTCTAAATTGGGCATGACTTACTGGGAAGAGGTAAGAAAGGAATTCAGCCAAGTGTCCATAAGGAGTTCTACGTACTAGGTCTCCAAGGCAATCCGTTACGTTGTTCGACTGGAAATGCCACATGTGCAAAGAAAAGGGAGTTGGGTTTTTGACCAAAACTCTCTGCACAGCTGGAATTCCAGGTTAAAAAACCAGGCTAGAGAGGGATTCAGGGAGAGATGACATCCCTTCATCTTAACGTTTGTATCTTCGTGAATTACTACTGTTTTCCTCGTGTGGTGTTTTCCAAGTGGAACATCAGATATAGTTGCCCAGAGAGGTTGTAGACTCCCCATCCCTGGAAGTGTCAAGGCCAGATTGGATGGGGCTTGGAGCAACTTGGTCTAGTGGAAGGTGTCCCTGCCCATGGCAGGGGGTTGGAACTGGATGGTCTTGAAGGTCCTTTCCAACTGAGACCATTCTATGATAATGGAATTGTCCTTTAGGTTGTTTCACTCTCAGGGAAGCAGTAATATCTGGGATTAGTTCTTCCATGGGCATTTCCTTAAAATAATCAGGCTTTGTGTTCTGGGATTCTTGATTCTCTTTCCTACCTCAGGACAGTAAATAAAGCTTTGCATCTAGTCCAAGATTCATAGCAGATTAATGTATTAAATTAGATTAAATCTCTTTCATTTGTTTTGGAAAAGGGAACCTTGTATTCTTACGGGCCTCACCTGCCAAACAGAGAGATTTCCATTTAAACTGTGCATTTTAATCAGATGCTTCTACTGCAGGGCATAAACCTTAGGTTTTTCAATGGTATACTTTAAATAATGATCTGAAATAGCTTTTGTTTTAGTCATGATAGTAGTCTCTGCTCAAAAGGTGGGCTCCAAGATTCCATCTGCCCTGCAGGATCTTGGCAAGAGTATGTTGTGTCATGTCAGTGTATCCATCCCAGTTCATGTCTTACAGAAAAAAGAAGGTAATACCAGGCACACAGACATGTTCAGGGTTGGTAGAAAAATTTCTTGTCACAGTCCTGTTTAAATGGTTGGTTGTGTGAAGACAGAGGGTGGTCTTAAGAAGGGACCAGATCATTAGAAGCTTTCTGCTGGCTGAGTAAGAGCTCTGCCAACTCACGTTCCTTCCACAGAGTTGCTCTGTCAGTTGAGTTTGTCCCATGTACCTGTGAAATGAGGGCACCAGGGCTGCTTCAACTTTCAGACACAATATTAATATTTTGACTCTTTAGCAGTATCTAACCTCAAGAGACAGCCCACGCCTTGCCCATCTGTGAGCAAATAGGTGACTTGGAGCATATTGCCCTTCACTCTGAATGACAGAGAGAGAGTTTGAAGAGAAAAGGACAGGCAGCAAGGGTAAATTTTCCTCTTCAGATATCCTTTTGCTTCTGAGAAAAGGTCCACAGGCATGGATGGCATAAAAGGAGACAAACCCCAAAGAGGTCAGTGTTGTTGGAAGTGTGGTGAGTAGCCATTCCCACAGGCAGTGGGTATTCAAAAGAAAACTCTCCATTTGACAGTGATGTCTTCTGGATGACTTAGAAACATAAAAAACACAACTTGGTTGTAAAAGAAGGCTTTTAATTTATGTCAGATGTGAAAGTACCTGTAAGTTTGATGTGTGCTTTGCAGAAAGTGAGGAGCGTGCTAAGATCAGTTTTTAGATTTCCATTTTGTGAGTTGCCTCTGTGGCTTGACATAGAAAACTCTGGCACCACCATTAACACTGAGAAATTTTGGTGTGTCTTTTGTAGGAGCCATCCTTGTGCCCCACAAGTAGGAGCTGTGTGCTGAAGTGGTCTGTGTTACTCACTGCATTTCACGGGGCTAAAAAATGGTCTGTCAGTGTTTTGGATAATTGTTTCATCTCTGCCTGCAGTGAAGTGTATCTAGAGCTGAACAGATAATACATAAAATACATTGTACATTATGTTAATTCAGCAAATGGAAACATCATAAATATATATATTTAGCAGCATCTTAGCACTTTTAATTTTCATACGGTTTCCAAGCAGTCTTTTCTCTCCTCGTAAGATAAAAAATGAGTGCTAGTTCAAACCTGTATTCAGTGTGCCTATAGGAAAAAGAATTTGCCTTTAGATAAAAATTTAGGACTTTTTTTTTTTTTCCCCTTGTTTTCTTGGTTCTGAAATACTAAATCCTTTTATACTGTATGTGTCCAGAAGAGGAGATAATGGGTGAGGTACCACATCAAGGAAAAAAAAAAATCTGTGGAGCTCAGAATTAACACTTAAAGCTATGCGGAAAATCTTTCCGGAGTGCAAAATAGGATTTAAGTTTTTTTAAATGAAAGGATGGTAGGACACAGAGATGGAGCCTGGAAATCTGTGTGCTGTTTGTGCTTCTCATCTGTTGCATAAGCTTGGACAAGCTGCTTTGCATTTTCCTGCTTCGCTTCTCCTGTCAGAGATCTGTGTGTTTTGCTTGCTGTTGGGAAGGCACTTCAAAATCTTCAATTAGTATTGTCGTGGACTTCTCTAAGCTTACTCCAAATCCATTTCCTCCACGGTCTTGCCTTTCTAAAGACAAGAATAAATAGATTTTTTTTTTTTTTCAAATGGCATTGATTGACTGATATTCTGCAGCTGCTTAAGGTAGGATTTAACTGGTGCTTTTTCTGTTGTCTGAGCATCCACTGAGCAGCTCCAAATCAAGAGTCCTGTTGGGTACATCATGTCTCTGGTTCTGTCAGGGACATGGTCTGCCAGGAGGTACTTCCTTCTTGTTTTTAATCAGCAGCCTGGAGTTTCCAAACCTCCTGGACTAACAGACCTTTGTAGGCAGCTTTACATTCCCATTGGCTGATCTTACACATAAATCAGCCGGATCTTGGAACATTGTGGATGGGTGGCTGACCCAGGTGGCACTGGAAACACAGTTCGTATCATCAGAAATCACTGTCAGGCTATTGATGTACTCTGCAGGGTCCTCAGGTGTGTGGCACAGCATTCCTGAACACCTCGTCACCTCCTGGCCCCCGGAGGTGTGGGGCCGATGGACCAAACTGGGGCACAGCAAATGTGAACCTCAGTGCAGAGAGTTCTTGTCTGAGGTGCTTCTGCTCCTGCAAATGCAAGAAATGAATTCAAGCAGGAATTTACACTGTGTGGGTGCAGTGGTTAACCAGGAAAATGCATCGATCCTGCGCAGCCAAGTGCTCCAGAAATAGTTTAGTTTATAGAGTTAAATCACCCCACTAAGAAGAAACCACTCTCCAGCGAAACATCCGTGCCCAGGAGCAGCTGCCACACTGCTGGGCAGCTTTGCATTCTCCATTAATGTTACCAGTGTTCTGGCAAGGATCCCACGTAGGGAGCTGAGGAAGTGGATGGTATAAAAGCAGAACTCTTTGGGCTTTTTGTTCTGCCTCGATCCGTCAGCCCTTCCTGCGACTGTGCTGTGACAGAGCATCTGCATTCCACGTCTGGGGACACACGGAGAGTGAACTCCTGAAGGACGTTTGCTGATCCCTGTGCTTTGGTTCAGGGGTGTGAAAAGCCCTGCAGGCTGTACACAAGCGAACTGTAATTTAATTTAATTAAATACAATAGCTGCACACACACTGCAGAAGGGATAAGACAGGGATTCCCCACCTCTGATTTATCGTCTTGCTGCTTGGATTTCTTTGCTATTGTCTTCCCACTCAGATTTATGCGGAGATGTCTCATCCTCTCCCTCCTGTGCTGTTAGCATTGGCATCTATCTTTTGAAATACAGCAAATTTTCTGAGATTTTTCAGTTGTTGAGAAGCCTTTCCTGCTGTATGATAGCGGAGGCATCCCTGCCCTTCCTGACACACACACCCCTGTGCAACGTTTATTTTAAATAGAGAGCTACAGGAAGCAAAATCCTGATCCTTTGGGAGCCTTCTCATAGCTGATTTTCATTTTTTGAATGAGGGAGCTGGGAGTACCCACCCTGGGGCTGGCAGGCAGCCTGGCAGGAAGCCGGACAGACTGGCCTGCTGGCCAATCTTGTTGCCTTTTATAGAGCTTTTTTTGGTGAAATCAGCACATTTCCATGCAATCAGTGCTTTGCAGTGTAAAATTGTTCTGTGTTTGGAAGGTTTTTCAGCGGGTCTGGTTTTAGATTGCAGCTTGTGACTTTGGGAAATGGTTGACTAGTTTTAATAATTACTAGAGATGATTTTGTGAGAAGAGATATTGGGTTTCTGGGGAAGAAAATCCTCTTGGAAGGATGTTCTTCATCCACTGTGAGGGATTGCCTGATGGATGTCACTGTTCAGGGAGGTGAGTTGGCTGGCAGGGGCCTTACATTCCCCATCCACAAGTCTTACACAACAGGAACTGTTTCTGATAAAATTGCTACCCAGTGTTTTCCCTTTTCTTAAAATGGCTTACTTGGGGGAAATCCAAATCATGTAGGACCTGGATCTCCCACCTCTTTTGGCAGGGCAAAGTGATAGCAGTCACTGGGGAAATAAAACCTGGGAGAAGGGATGGAAACCTTTAGGTCTGGAGGACAGTGTGTAGCTGCACTCCATCTACACAGCCTGGAACTCAGTCAGGACTCCTCCTCCCTTGGGCCATGGAAGGGTTGGGAGGAAGCTGAGCCTGCATTCCCAAGGTACTGCACTGCTGCTGAACAAGGTTGGCATTGCCTGGACTTCTTGAGCCTCTGATGTAAAACCCCTCAAATCCACCGGCACAGCAGAACCATCCGTCTGGCACTTCAGACAGGTCAGGCTGATCCTGAATGTGTTTTCTCTCTTAATTCCCTTTCAGTAAATGAATCTGCCTCCTTGGAAGGTTCTTTGCATTAGGAAGCATTGTGAGGCTGTGAATTTACAATGAATCACCAATTAGCAGTTCCATGGGAATGGTTTCAAGTGAAATCAGACTTTGTTTGTTCAAGTAGTTGGTGCTTTCAGAGGGAACCTGAATGTGACCTGGATTGTCCAAAGCAGCTCATGTTGTAGTGGCCTCTGAGTATGTCCTTAGAACAGATCTGATGTTTACACAAACATTACAGATCGTCTGTGTAATTTTACATGGGCCGCTCTTAAATGGAATGCACTAGGGAAAGATATATTTGAAAATGCAAAAGACTTTTTATTTGTATGTTTGGGTTTTTTTTGTTGGCTGTTGGAGCTCCAGTATTTTCACAATCACTGTGTGAAAGCTGAATGCATAAATCCCATTGGAGGGGAACCCACGTGATAACCAAGAGCACCAGTAAAAAACTAAATAAGGAAACTCTCCTACTGTATAATTAGTCTGAATAGGTTTGCTGGGTTCTCGTGTGCATAGATTGTAACTTCACAAGATCCCATCCAGGTATACAATAGATAAGTAGTTCCTAAGAATAAAACTTGTCTAATAGGAAAGTTTGGCCTTTGTATCCAGAGGCTAAAGTGGTTGAACAAACATCAAATATTGACCTGCAAACTGGTTTTTTCCATACCCAAGAGGCGTGAGTCAGATTTTGCTGAATGAGTCAAATCTGTCCTCAGATTCATTTGAAGACACTCTGATGGATGTATAGCTTGGACCAGTGTTATGCATAGAAATGGCTTGTGAAGCTGATTTAGTTTGCAGTATCCCTGTGAGAGGGAAGGGGCACAGGATGGACAGAGGCGATGGGGAAGCAGCTCAGATGAGCCTCCGTGCCTCAAAGGGCAGGGAATCCTCCTGCAGCATGGAGGGGGGACACAGATTCCCTGTGGGAGTCATCCCAGGGCCTGAGAGATGGTTAATGTGTGTGTGCTGCTCCTTGGAGAGGCTGCTCAGCTGTGCTCCTGAGCTTGACAGGAGGGTGACATGAGGGTGAAGGTTGTCCCTGGGCTTTAAACAAACAAAAGGCCTACTCACCTCATCCCTTGAGATACATGTTGGGCTTCCAGACACAAACCCTCTAATATCTTCCTGGAAATAAATCCCTTTCCCTTTGCTCTGCATTCCTTCCCTTTATCTTCACCTGGCCAGCATTCCTGTGCATAAAGCTGTCCTCCCAGGTCAAGTGTCTGGAGCTGCCACCCTTCACCAGGATGTGACTCCTGCATGGTTTGCCGCTTGTGTCATGCAGGAACACTCCCTTTCCTCGGGAGGAATTACATGACCATTGAACTTCGAGGCACAGGCACCTTCCAGGTCTCAGTTTCTTCTCCTCTGTTCCCATGTTTAACCCTCCCTCTGAGAAATCTCTCTTTGGATTGTGACTTTGGACCAGGAAATGAATTTGATGGCTCCATTCTCAAGCATCGGTCTTTGGCCGCAGTCAACATCCTAATATTGTGCTCAGAAGAGTGACTAATCCCTACTGTCTTCAATGAACTACTAGACAGGCATGTGTTTATATTCCCTATTCCTTTGTGTAATAAACCTAGAAGGAATTTTTTAGATTTGCCTTTTTTCCGCAGTTTTTTGGTGGGTACCCAGAGGAAATGAGTGATGGAGTTCAAATGCAGCAGTTGAAAGATTTTTGCCATTACTTATTTGTGGTACAAAGATGGGTTGGCAGCATCAGATACATGATATGCACAATCGCTTGTAGGTCTCTGGCTGATTTTAATTCTTCCCATAATTCAAACCAGCCCTGAGTTGTCTTCACTCTCAATGAAGAACGTCATGTTTTTAGAAATTTATTGGGTTCAGATCATTCAGATCTTCATTATCTTTTCTAAATGATTTTGATTTATAAGATGATGATTGTAGAAGAGTGGAATTCAGGAGATCAGCAAGCAATCCTGTCACTTTTTTTCTTTTTTTTTTATTCCTCTATTTTAATTCTGGCAAAGTTTTGTGAAATATACAGTGTTTGAAAGGTGTTTTTACTTTGTACTCTTCTTACTCCTTTTCTGTCTAGTTCCTTGCTTGAATTCCATCTCTGTGAGTATGTGACTCCATTACCCTCCTTCACTTCCAGTCTGCCAGTAATCTCTGAGTTAATTAGCAAGAAGCTGAGAGCAATAGGTTTGAGGTTTGTCATGCTAAGATATCTCTTTGGGAAACTCTGTGTTCCAGTTGGGGAAAGTAGCTTTTGCCTAAGGGAATTTAGAAGTCTGCTTCGCTGTCATGCTGACCTGCAAAGCTGTTTCTCTCTCTGATGTTCATGTAAATTTTTATTCCTAAGGAATTTAACAAGATTCACCATCGGCAGTTGCCTCTCTCTGACAGCTGCTCAAGAACATAGTTTAAAGTAAGGCTGTAATTTTTGGCACCTGTAGCTGAGTAAGATAAATCCAATCCTGATCCACACCAGTAATCTAGTCGCTGTTGTATGGATGCAGATTCTCCCAGAAGGTGTTTTGTGTACATGAATGCTGTATCCTATTCACTGCAGATGGTTAAGGGTGCTGGAGTGACTCCAGGGAAGACAGGTTTATAATTCAGCACTTTTGTTCAGGATTTCTCAAACAGAACCACTTCCTGGACAGTATGATAAACAGTTACTTTAAAAAAAAAAAAAATAGAAGAAATATTTTTGTCTTGTTTTAAATCTTTCTTGGGGTTGCTGCCACACATGCTGGAAACAGATCTGACTGTTTTGAAGTACAGGAAAATACCTGAGGATCTGGAGTTTGAAGACTATTCAAAAACATTTTATGGAGTGCCAGTTGTATTTTTAACCACATATATTATTGCTCAGCTCTTTACATAAAGTGTGGCCCATGTTCTCTTCTGACTGTTCAGGTAGCCCAGAGAAATCTGTGATAATTGACTTTTTAGCATTTTACTACTTTTTTTTATCCAGTGCCAGTGTCTTCATTGAATCTGTGTGTCATTTTTAAGCATACCAGTAAATTACATTCTGCTGAAACAGTGGACAGTATCAGAAAGCCCATGTATAAAATTCACCCAGTTGATTCATATTTTGTTGCTACGGTGTCTGAAATAGAGATGAGGTTTCTGACTCTGAAGAAAGTGAATTACCATTATGGTTGTGTTGTCTGCAAACATGATATGTGTGTTTTACCAAGTGCTTGTCAAAAGGGAGTAGAGTCCTTCAGTATTTAAAAGAGGGCATCGCATTAAAAGTGAGCTCATACCACAAAGTCTTTTTTCTCTGTCCTCTCTTCCATTTTTAGGTCAGATGATTCAGGTTTTCCTCGGTGCTTTTAACCTTTTGCCATCTGATTGAGCTGCTCAGGAGACAGCAGAGCTGTGAGGCCATCACTGAAAAAAAATACCTCTGCTGGCAGAGCTCTATTTCACTGTCTTACAATGTTTGCTTTTGGTTTCTTATCCCTTTGTTACTCCCCATTTTTCCTTAGCAGTCAGGTGGCATCCCGGTAAACATTCCTTTTTAGTTTCCCTTTCACCTCTAACACTCTTCTTCTACTATAAAAGTCCCTTATGTGAGATAGGAAAAAAAAAAGGTCTGTAGCTCACGTAATATACCAGCTTTTCATGGAAATGTAGATTTAATTGCTGGCAACAGAGCAAAAAACGGACAGTTACTGTTTTTCACTGTCATTTGAACGAAAATTTCCATACCTTGCTGGATGTTACATCATAAAATCATAGAATCCTCCTATTTTGTTCCCCAAATAATAAAGCGAGTGGCTGTTCTAACTTCCTTTATGAAACACAAGAGAGAGTTTTTGATGCACTTGTAGACTATTTTGCCTTTTAATACTTTGAAATAGATTTTAAAACCTTCATAGGGGTGTGTAAGTGTACAAGAGCGTGTAGCTCAGCAGTGAGTAGCTGGGTTGTTTGGAGGCAGAGTGGCAGAGGTGGCAGAAACATATTTAAAAATACCCTACAAATAGTTCGTGTGGTTCTTGTCCAGTACAGAAATTCTTCATTGATCAGACCTGAAACCATAGCTGTGTTTGAAAAACAGAGGCTAAATTTTGATTTTTAAAATGGCTTTACGTCTTTACGGAGACTGAATATTTTATTGTGCTTTGAACAGCATAAATCTGTCAAAGGCAGCAGAGTTAGAGCAGACCCACATTGCTGTAAGTGAAAGCTGAATTTGGTCCTTCTCGTTCTGTGCTTTTTAGTCATGTGATAATCTTTCCATAAATCATGTACTTGAAGGGTTTTCTTACTTCCTGCTTTTACCAATCAGATCGTGTAAAATGCAGATGAACCCAGCTTCTGGTTTATTAAGCATAAGCAGAACAGCCCCTCCAAATCCCCTTCGGTCACACCAACCCTGTTTTCCCCCCATTTGAAAACAAGACAGCGAGGATGACAAACTTTGACTAATAAAGTGGAGTTTTTTTGGTCTCCTCCCTTTCTTATTCTGACCTGTACTTCACTTTCGTTATAAAGTGAACGTAGAAATTACCCCGTGGGAGTGGTGAAACTGCAGCAGAGAAACAAAAACTATTTGGATTCATCTGAAAGCTGTTCATTCGCTTGCTCCTCTTTTTATTAACGGCTCGAAGCGTGCAGCTTGTCTGGTTCTGACTGCGTGTCTGTCAGCAAGAGCAGAGGTAATCCTGTGTGTGTCTCTTTCCTTTTAATAGGGCTTTTAATTTTACCAGGAAAATTATTTATATGTTTATGATAATCTGTTGTTTTAACTATTTTAATTACGTGGTGCCTGATGGGCATGTTTTATTGATCTCAGCAAGCTCCTTTTCCAGTAACTTTTCATTTTTTGAGTAGAGGAATTGGGTTTTTAGATTCAGATCCACGTTATACAGGTGAAATTCCCAACTCTCTCCACTGGAGGTTGCAAAGCAGCTTCTAGCAGACATCAGCAGCCAAAATTTAGTCTATAATGTTGGGTTTTGTTTTTTTTTTTCTTAATCATCCACATATACCGGCATGAACATCTCTGTGTGCTCTTAGTCTTGCCAGCACTTTTCATGTCGGGGAAAGTACATTACTGTAAACTGATGAGCAAGTTCTTGTTGCTGTTTGCTCTGGCAGGATAAGATATTTTTAGGAAGTCATTTCAGAAGCGTTAAGAACTTCCTGATACTTTTTTCTTGTTAATTCGCTGCAAACCGAAAAGGCGGGATTGGCAGCGTTTTAATTCCGAGAGGATCGTCCTCACGGGGCACGGGAAGTGTTTTCCTGGTCCCTGGCTGGGAGTGCAGGTTGTTGGGAGTTATGAGACCAGCGGTGTGTTAACGACCAAGGAAAAGTTTGGTTTGGCTGGTGGCTGAAGCAGCGCTGGCAAAAAAACGCCTCCGAAATATCGCCGAGTAATTTTGTGCTCCTCAACGCCTGTGCAAGGTTTTTGCATGGGGGGAAGGAAGGAAGGGCAAACGGAAATACTTTAGATTTTGCTGCTGTTACCTTAGGTAGCCACTTCTGGAACTCTTCCAGAAATCTTACTGGGTGTATTTCTGTTTTCTTTAGGTGAAACATTTCCCAGAGTGTTAATCCTAGAAAGTCTTGGGTTTTCCTGCTCGCGTAGCACCAACAAACGTGCTTTGGGTGTGTCAGCAAAGGGAAGCAGTGGCTGTATGGAAGGGGGCAAGGTGACAACTTTAAAGAGGCACCAGGAAAAAAGGACCCTCTGTTTATGTGCTGTGGTTTTAAAAAATATTGCTAAGTACTTAATAATATATGTAAGTCTGGCTTCTGATGTTTTCATTAATTTAGTGGTTCAAATACAGGTCTGTTTGCCTCTGAAAATGCAGATTTTCTGAAACGCTCAATGACATCTGTGTTTGTCAGTCCTGAGGACTTTGAAGAAAGGCAGTCAGCTGTTTTGAGCCGGGAAAATGTACATCAGAACTCTTAAGTTAAAAGGTTAAAATTAGAGTTCTCTGCTGTGATTTTGGCCATGTGTTTGCATTCTTCCGTGTAGCAGCTTCCTATCTGGAAAATTAGGATTAATAATGCCTACCGGTAAATGTGGTGCTTAGGGACGTGGTTTAGTGGGGGACCTGGCAGTGCTGGGTTAATGGTTCACTCGATGATCTTAGAGGGCTTTTCCAACCTTAATGATTCTACTTCTCCTTCCTTATGGGAAGGAAAGCAGAATTAATTAATTCCTGTTGTGGTCTCAACATAACCTGTAAGAGTTGAGAATTGCTGCAGCCAGGAATTCTTCCAAGTGACTGTAAAGATTTTACAAACAAGACATGATTAGTTACAATTAATGGTTAAACTCTTCTCCTATAACTTCTTATGCCAGTACTCCAGTTGCTTCTGTTGAGTTGCAAGCTGATTAAAACATAAAAGTAGGTTTGTTGAAGAGCAGAAAGAGTTTGCATGCATGACAGTCATTATCATCAGCTAAATAAGATTTTATTTAAATTAAAACTGTGCAGTAATGCATGTCAGGGTGTGGGAAACTAGATGATCTTTTAAGGTCCCTTCCAACCCCACACCTTCAGTGACCAACTCAAGATAACAAAATTCTCGCAAGTGGATTTGCTGTCGTGGCACTTGTGTTCAATGATTAATTGCATGTATTTTTTTTTTAAATTCTTTTTAAGGAGTATTTTTCCAGACTTAAGAAATGACTCAGCTATTTGAAATTTGGATTTCAACCTCTTTGCTCAAAAGTTTTATATGTCTTAACACAGATTTACTGGATGTATGAAGCTATCAAAGCAGAAATGCAGTGTATAGTAGGTAACCAAGGTGGTACTGTCTCTTCTTGCTCTATTTCAGTTGGGGTTTAAAGTGGTAAATCAGTGAATTATTTTTAAAATATTTGTACTTTTGTAATTGATTTCCAAGTGGTTAAGGGAGGAAAGGTTGTCTTGTTATGCTGAAAAAGTGGACATGAGAAGAGCAGAGTTTTCCACTCCAGTCTTGTTCCCTGGCTTGCTGGATCATGCCTGGGACAGACTTCGTGTGCCTGTTGTCAGTAAAACGAGGGTGATATTCAGAAATAATCAGAAATCCTTCAGTGATTCTAAACCCCGGTGAACACAAGAGGTAGAAGCATCTGTAGAATTTTGTGCCAGTGTTTTAGACCAGCTTATAGAACAAAAATTTTACAATAAAGCGTTTGCACCTACATGCAACCAAAGAACGTGCCTCTTTCTTGTCTGTCCTTTCAACCTTCTCTTTAACCACAGCACACATCAAAGTATTACCAAAAAAACTGAGCCTAAGAATTTGTATTTGAGGAACCTTATCCATAGATGACTTCATGTTTGTTCCAGTCTTCCTTATTTTCAGGTTCTGAAACGCTTTCATAACTTTTTCCATTCCTATCCCTGCCTTGAATCGAAGCCATTTTGAAAAACAAATTGTTTTGAATTATGTAACGAAAACTTTCAAAATTTACCTCCAGCTTCAACAACACTTTACTGCTACAGCTCTTTTTTCCTAATCTGCAGAAGAGAGCAAATGAAAATAAATAGAAGCTGGCATGTTTCTTCTTGTGCCGTTTTATTGGTGTGCATGTTTGTTCGTTTGTCTGTTCACTTGTAGAATTCCATGATCTTACGAAGTGGTTTGCGGTTTGCTCTGAGCTGGTGAGACTTTCCTATTTTTCACATTTCAGCCATTTCTGACATTTTAACGCAATAGAAACAATGCAGCAGAGGAGCCACAGTTTTTTTTGAAAATAGCCATCAGATACATTGGTGCCCTGTGTCACTGCTTGGAGAAGGTTTTTAAGAGTTCCTTGATGGATTTTTGAGCATATTTCAGTGAAATGTTTCAGAGGCAAATCCATTTGTATTTGTATGTCCAGTTGTCCAAAGCTTGTTAACAGATGGGTGACAGACATATCCCAAAATGTGGGTTTTATACACAACTCTGAGGAGGGTGGCTACAGCTCTTGCTGATTTTTATGAATAATATCTGGGTAGCTGCTTTCAAGGGTTTACCCCTTACCTGCAGCTACACATCATGTTGTTTTCATGCTTTGTATTAAAATAGAGGAAAATTTGGCTGTATCCTAAGCAGAGGATTGAGCAGCAGCATGTTGAACGTGGTTTGATAAGACCTCTGTGGCTGCTGGAACACGGATTTGAGTGTGGTGGCACAGCCACAGCTTTATTTTCTTTTAAAGCAACACTGCTACACGCTGGAACAACAATTCCACTTAAGCAAGAGGTCACATTGATCTGCACTGGAGTTCACTGGTCCTGAGGTCAGTAATGAGCTGAAACAACCTTTCCTATTAATGGTACCAGTGGAGGAGCTGGGAATGGCCTCCTGGAGTTTTCAGGGAAACTCATTGTTCACATAAACCCTGAGAAGGAATTTCCCTTCCTTCTTGGCCTGCTAGGTATGCAGTGAACCATACAGTTTGCTTTTGCTACATACCATCTGCATTTTATTTTTGTTTTGTTTATTGACTTCCCACCCTTCAGGGTATCATTGTATTTTATATTCCACCTTTGTTCACAGCCTGGGATTTGCTGTTTATGGTGTTATTTGCAAGTTACTGGTGTTTGGAACAGAGCTAGTCATGGAAAAAATGAAAATTGGTGGAAATTTCACCTGCATTGTGTCTTCAGGAGAATGGACACGGAGTGCTTTGATTGTTTTGAGGCTGCTGTTGATAACCTGGGCTACATGTGGTTACGTACTTTGTACTGTTCCTTCTCTCCTGAGGATGGAAGTGGTTTGTTTCTTCTCTGTCTAAAGAAGATCTGATGCTGATACGCTGCAAGAATAACCCCAACACCCAGGATGCCAGTAGTGTGCTGCTGTTTGAGCTGGAACGCTCTGGTGTGCACAGTCAGGTCAGTGACAGCTGTCAGACCTTGGGATGGTGGCTTTGCTGTGGCCAAGCACCAGAACAGCCGTGTTGACTCTGGACTGAACAACCCTGGTGTTGGAGGCTTTGTGCAAAGACATAAACTGCTATGCACAAACCCTCAAGGCTTGAGTGCTGTGTTAGAGGAACATGGCTGGATCTGTGCCTCTCTGCAACTCCATGGCCAAGCGAATAAAACCTCCCCAGGATGCCAGGAGAGCTGGCTTTGCAAAGAATAGTATTGTTATTGATGGTTTTTCATTAACTAGGTTACTCCAGCTTCCTGTTATCAGACATATTTGAGAATTGAGTGTGCTGTATTGTATCAAAGTTCCTTTCTCCTGCTTCATGGTCCAGAAGTTTGGCTTTTCTTCTTTTGAGATAGAAATAAGCCATGTATTCAGTATCCCTGGTGATCCAAACATGACCACATTGTTTTGAGACACAAACCTTTAGTGTCATTGCGGTCACTGTATGAGCTTCTTCAAAGCTGGGTGAGATTGAACAATTGGTTATTGTTCAGTGAGCAAAATTTCTTTTTTCTGTAGAGAATTTGCATCCAACAGCAGTGTGGTGGTAGGCCTGGATGACCACATTTAGTAAAACAGTCTCCTACCAAGAGTCCTTGCTGTTAAGTAAATCAAAACGTGTTATTTCACCTGGTGGCTTTTGGAAAATTAAGTAAAAGTTTTATAATCGGATCCTCTGCAGATGCTAAATAGCACGTCACAACAAAATCATTAAAGTCTCCTTATGTAAATCGTTTATATGCTGCTAATCCTTTTTTTTATGGTGAGAAAAAGCATTCAGTGGGGTTTTAGTACAGAAATTTGTATAATCCTGTAGTTACCAGTGCATTTGACTTCCATGATTTGACTGACAAACCTACTGACAGATTTTAAATCTGAAGATCCTACCTGAACCCAGCTGGAAGTTTGTTGTGTAGAATACTTCTCAAATGTCCTGTCACAGCTGTGGAATAATCTGGATTATGCTGACTCTGCAAAGGAAACAGATTACACGAAATGCATTTTCCTGTCAGTCTTTCCGGAGTGGAATTCTGTCCTTCCCTGCAGAGTGCAGTACCTTTGTCCCCAAAATTCTGCTAAGGATCCTTTCCTCTTCATTTACACGCAAGTCCTGAATCCTCGTTCTTGAAAACTTGCATGTTGAAACCTGGGAGAGACCCTCTGTACCCTTAACCTTTATTTGCCATGGAGAACAGCCAGCACATGCCAAAGCGCTGGTGGAGAGTTTGGGATGTGATGGCCAACGTGCTCGCTGTACCAGGAGTGAAATCCCTGGGCTCAGCTGGAAAAATTTAACCCCAGAGTTCCAGATTCGTGTTGTCTTTTGTGGAGGAAGGTGTGAAAGAGGCCTAGTTGTCAAAGGATTAAGTTCTCAAGGTTTTAGGAGCCGTAAAGCAGATTTGTTCACGTGTGCAGTGCTGTAACCTCTGACGTGTTACCTGTGGAGCTTGGAGGGGGCTCAGGTAGAGGTTGGGTTGAAACAGGGTTAGGGGTGACCCAAAGTCTGCACTTGAACTCTGGGGAATGGAATGACCTACTGAGAGCAGCGTGGTTGGGAGGAAGTGCATAGGCAAATTTTCCCTCAAACCCTCAAACTGGGTAGTAAATAAGAACATACCATCATTTTTGGGTGACTTTTCTCCAGCAGCACTCATGTGGTGCTCTACATCCTTACTCTTTCCTAAGAGGAATTCATGGGGAAATAACCAAGGTATCACTGACTGTGCTAGAGTGAATTTGCTTATAGACACGTGAGCATGAGAGGTGTTATGAAATGGAACAAGTGAGGCGTAGGGAATTTTTGGATCCCAAGATGAAAATAATTTCAGAGAAGTATAGACAAGTTCGAAGCATTACCAGTAGAAGTGAAAGTTGGTAGGTCCTTTCCTTGCTGCCACCCAGTTCCCTACCTTTTGGCAGCAGAGAAGGGTTTTGTTTTGTTTGGGTTTTTTTTTCTCCATGAGACCCAAAAAACATGAACAAGCCTGCATGGATTTTTATAACATGATACTCGCATCATGGGATCACAGAATAATTTAAGTTGGAAGGGACTTCACGAAGTCTCCAGTCCAACCTCCTCCTCAGAGTAGGATCAGCTTTCTCTTGTCGTTTACCTGGTAGCATTGCTGGAAATGAAATTTTAGAAGTAGTTGTGATTATTTAGTTGTTGTAGTGAGAGAATATCTGGGAGATTAAAGGCCACCGGTCAGTGCTGTGGAAAGAGAACAGATAATTTCCAAAAGCAGGTGTGTGTTTTTGGGAAATGGAGGCAAAGAAGATAAAGGGAAGATCAGACACAGCAATAATGAACTTCTTTTAACTGATCATCCTGCATTTATTTTCATCACCAAATATGTCTTTAACAAACCTGTACGTGGTGTCAGTATTGTGACCCCTTTGCCACATCCTTATGATTAATCCAGGGCTTGGACCCTGCTCCAGTGCAGGATTTGTGCAGTGGGATGGCTGCAAACAGAGCTAGAGTTGGTGCAGAATAGGGAGAGTGTGAATGGCAGGAAGACATAGGAGTTCCTCAGTTTCAACAGAGATATGTTTTGTACTGAGCTCAGCTGGACTGCACTGGAATTGTTGGAAACATCAGAGATCTCCTGATAGATCCTCATCTAGCAAAGCATTTCAGTAATCGACATGAAATTAAGGTGTTGTGCATTGGGGCCTTAAATTTTAGTAACACTTATTTTTGAAATTCCTCCATGACCTGAAAGAACAAAAAATAATTATGCAAGCTTTATATATCTGTTAAAAAAATGGGTTTCCTGACTTCATGTTTGGTGGACATAGTCACTCACAGAGTGGACTGACTTCAAAGAATCTGAGTATTTCCAGTGAAGACTGGAGACTGTTATTGCTCAATTTAAATGATAACTGAAGTGAAAATAATGTAGCACAAATGTTGGACCTGGAAATAAGTGGAAGGCTGAATTTTTTTTTTGTGCAACTAATGGAGCTAAGGAGGACAGGAGGGAATAATTCCTGGGTGCCATCTGAGTCCAGTGGAGGGACATGGGTACACTTATTGAAAGAAAGAATGATATGACAAATCTTAGAAATATGGAGCAAATTTGGAAGGAGTTGAGATAAGCCCCTTTGAAAAGCAGAAAGTTGTGCCTGTTAAAATCAGTCCTTGCTGTGAGTTGCAGGTCTCGGCACTACTTGGCACTACGGCTTGTCCAGGGAGTATCTTGGCACGAGCTGGGCTTGACCAGGAAATTATTTTCTCTGGAGCTCAGTGTTGAGGGGAAGCAGCTTCGCTTCTCTTTGAAGGCACGTCTGGAGAAGGTGTATCACAAATGACTCTGCCTGAGTAAGTTGATAAAAATGTGTCTGGGTGACAATAAATGTTTTCAGCTTTGCCCTGAGCAGCCTCTGCCTTTGAAGTTCCTGTAGTTCCATTATATGATGTTTGCATTGCTGGCAGAAGTATCTCAAACACATTTACAAGGCAACTTCTACGTTACTGAAAACTCAGGAGGTGAGATTTGAAATTTTATGTAAAAATGAGGACTCTGCTCTCAAAACTGGATTTACAAGATAAAATTCTCATTTATCCCAGTGAGTTTAGTCCATATTTTCCTGTGTAACCTCAGTAATTTCCCAGTTTTAATAAAATATCTATCCCTCCCAATTAAGGGTCAACCTGCAGAGGAATTTTGCTTCTTGTTCCATCTTCCCATCACTGGAGGGGAAAGAAGGAGAATATCTAAAACTCTGATTTATGGCCAAATTGTGGGGGCAATGTAAGGTTTTAATCTTATTAATTATAGTGGTAGCAAGTAAAAATGGACTGTGAATGAAGGCTTCATTAAAAAAATATTCTCAGTTGATTTAAGTTTGACCTCTGATGTATAGAAAAACTGATAAGAGGGATGAACAGCGCATAAGAGATTTCTGGTGTCTTGAGTGTTTCATGGTGAGCAAAAATACACAGACAAGGGTTTGGGAGCTGCTTTTTTCTTTTTTTTTTTTTTTTTTTTTTTTTTTTTTTTTTTTTTTTTTTTTTTTTTTTTTTTTTTTTCAAATTTTTTTCCTTGTAATTGCATCTCTTTGCCAGATCTCTGTTTCAGGGAGATGTGTCCCATCGTGATGTTTCACCTGCAGGACAGTGAGGGTTACATTTACTTAAGGTTTCAGCATGCTGTCCTTCAGATCTTCCCCGGGCAGGTGATCACAACAGCTGATCCCCCTGTTATTTGGCACACAGGTACAGCAAGGAATGGGGTGGATCAAGGGAGTGTTGTTGAAGCAGTGTGGAAGCAGGTACCTGTTTCTAACTGTTCACCTGTAACAGGTAGACAACAAAACAGTGATGGGTAATGGCAGTGCAACCTTGTTAACAAGGTATTCTGCAACTAAAAGGCAAATATCCCTTCAGACCTCCCCTTCTGCCGTGGGAAACAGCTGTTGCCTTTACACAGGGGGGTGTTGGGGCACAGACAGTTTGTAGGAGTCATCTGCAACCTCAAAGTAAAAGTTCAAACAGTGTAGCAGCACCGAGTGGATCAGGTGGGAAATGAGGATTCTGGCGATGCAGAGCCTGCTTTTATCTTTGACATCATCCTGTTATTTGAGCACATCAGTTACTTTCTCTGAGCATTAGCCTCCTGTTTTTTGCAAACTAAATCTAAAGGTTTCAGTTTGTGACTAAGGAGAAATAGCACAGGGATGTAGGGATGGGAAAGGTGGATTTGGCTCTGTGTTGCTCATCAATATAAGAGTAGCATGAAAGATCATTCTCAGATACAACAGGTGCTGAGGAGTCCACCAAATCCATGCAGCTCTCTGAGGTGGGAATAAAACACAAATCCCTCAAATAGCTTTGATTCTAAAAAAAAAAGGAGATTTGCTAGAGATTTAACAGAATTAAATGAAGACTTCACTTTCTCCACCGTTTGTTTGGAGGGAGATTGGGTACAGCCAACGCTGTCATCCATGGGAATGCGAAATGAGAATTGCAGGTAGGTAGGTGGATAAACAGGGACAAAAGCTGTAATTACTGCCTACTGTTTGGAAAGCACCCTGGTGCTCTCCAGGCCTCCCAGTGCAGCAGCGAGATGCCAACCCACTGCAGAGGAGCCACAGCTGGGTGCCAGCGATTCATATCCATTTTGCGGAGTGGCTTTGAGATCTGCAGATGATAGAGCTGCTGAGTGTTGTTATGAATGATTCAGAGCTTCTGGCTCCTATTTCCATACACGGATCATCAGACTGTCTTTCTCTGCCATTTTAAAGTAATTGTCTGAATGACCTGAATATCTTCGAAGTAGCTTGAATGTGTGTTCAGGCGCTGGCTTTGGAAGTGAAGTCTTTCATCTGTTACACTTAACATTAATTTTGCTTCTTTAATGGGATTCTCTTTACCCAAATATACATGATTCGGCTTGCAGTCTGTTGGAGGTTGCTGTTCTCTTCCAGTGGTAATTTTGCCCGAGCATCTCCCAGTATGTGTTGGGAAACACGTAGGTAGCTGTTTGTGTGCCGTCCCCTTCCACGGGCACAGGAACAATGACGGGTTTGTTCGGTTGTCTCTTGAACAATACTTGGGAAAAGCTCCGTCCCGCCAGGCTGTCAGTTCTGTTGTTGCACTTTGCTCTTGGTGACATCGCTGGTGGCAGCTAAATAAAGTTTATTAATTATTAGATGCTCTTTGACCGAGGATGTTGACTTTCCCTGGCAGCCAATCATACGCAGAAGAAGCTGCTAATCTCCCATAATATAGTAATTTAGTTACGAGGGTTGGAGAGAGTGGAGTGGGTCTGTTTTTGTAGATGGGAGATAAATAAAAGAGAACTGAAAAGCTGGAGAGGAACTTTTGACAAGGGCACGTAGTGATAGGACAAGGGGGAATGGCTTTGAACTGACAGAGGACAAGGTTAGATTAGATATGAGGAAGAAATTCCTTGCTTGAGGATGGTGAGGCCCTAGCAGAGGTTGCTCAGAGAAGCTGTGGCTGCCCCATCCCTGGAAGAGTTCAAGGCCAGGCTGGACAGGGCTCTGAGCGATGTGGACTAGTGGAAGGTGTCCCTGCCCATGGCAGGGGATTGGAACTGGATGATCTTTAATTTTCCTTCCAACCCAAACCACTGTATGACTCTGTGAATTACTGTTACTTTTTCGAGGTCTGATTCTGCACCAGCAGCAGAGAGCTCTGAAACTACAACCCCTCTGCCATGTTCCAGGTTACTGTGCTGCCTCAGAGGTCAGTCCTAGCACGGGGAGCAGTACTCCAGGATCATCCCTTCCTGCCTGCAGAGGTCCAGCTCAGACAGACTCCCGCCGGGCAGGGCCAGGCCTGTGCCACCGCCCCGGGACACGCGCCCGAGCGCTGAGAGCTCACGTTACTTCCGCAGAAGTGATCCCCTTGGTTTCTTCAGAAAGCTGTTTATGTACATGCGGTTGTCTGCTGAGCAGGGGGTCAGCGAGGGCAGCGAGGTTAAGGAAACGCCGGTGCTAAATTCTTCCTACGCCGAGAGCAAGGCTGAGCGTGGCCGCGGAGTTTCCAGATAAGATACATCAAACGCAGCCGTGCTGCAGAGGCCAGGGCAATGTCATGAGTTTCAGCTCTACTCATTAATAGCCACGTCCTTGTGATTGTCCTTGGGAACCGTCCTCTTTGCAGTCAGCTTTGCCCTGCAAGGAGAGCTCAGCCCTGGATGCTGTGCTAGAGAAACCGCCTCGTCTTCCCCCCAAGATCTCCTTCCATCACCATGTCCTCTCTTCCAAAATGCAATTATGAGGCAGTAAACATGTTGTCTGTGGCGCTGAGGTGGAGACTTACTGGTGAACGTAGGTGAGAAATACAGCCCAGAGCTAGTAGTGCACTTTGAACACCTTGCCCTTAACCGTAAGATTTTTCCTTCTTCCTCACAAACATCCTTTTATTAACATAAAAGGACATTGCATGATGAAATCCACTGTCTGCTCTTTAGGTTACTGTGTTTGCTTTCAAATTAGTGAAAATGGATCAATTACTTTGACTTTGCCCATTGGCAGATTCTTTGTCCATCTCTGTGCAGTTCTGCACTGGGCCAGTGCTGCAAAATCTAGTTTGCAAGTTTGAGGAAGAAAATTCCTGAACAAAAACTGTAAGGGGCAGCACTCTTACTTGTGGTTTTCCATTTAAATTAAGTACATAAAGTTCACACTACAAATCTGTATCTGAAAGCTTCCAATTTTTTTTCAGTAGTTTAAAGCAGCATTTGAGAACTGATTTTACTGTAGCTCATCTGACAGAACTGTGAAATTCCCGGCTTCCCTTTTGTGAGGGAAAACATCCCAAGTAACTGCCTGGAATAAGTCAGATGAATCATGTCATGGAAGTGACAGTGTCTTTTCACTGACTATAAAGGGGTTCCCTGTGACTAACTCAGACATCAGCATCTGTGCTGCAGGTATTTAAATAGAAGTGAGGTTTATCCCACTCATGAAGTATTCTTCTTGCTTCCAGTTGGGATACAGCGTATTGGGTGTTTCTTTGCTCTAGGAGGAAAATCTGAATCAGAATTCCAAGGATTCCAAGGATTTTTTAATTTATAGGTAATCTGACATTTTTTTCCCCACCAGGTTTTGCAGTGGAGGTTGTAATTATGCTGGTTAATTAACTTGTCCGTCGACTTACTTGTGGTTCTCACTTCAAAGCAGTCAATACACATGGTAGGTGGCTGTTGGGAAGAGGCTCAGCATCATTCGTGATCAGAGGATGGAGGGGATTTCCACACTATCCTGTGTGGAAAGGCTGACAGAATTGGGGTTGTTCAGCCTGGAGAAGAGAAGGCTCTGAGGAGATCATAAAGTCCCTTCCAGTACCTAAAGGTGCTACAGGAGAGCTGGAGAGGGACTCGACTAGGGCAGGTAGTGGCAGGCTTTAAATTTGGCAGAGGACAGGGTTAGGTTAGGTATCGGGAGGAAATTCTTTACTGGGAGGGTGGTGAGGTACTGGAACAGCTTTCCCAGAGGAGTTGTGGCTGCCCCATCCCTGGAAGTGTTCAAGGCCAGGTTGGATGGGACTCTGAGCAACGTGGTCTAGTGGAAGGTGTCCCTGCCCATGGCAGGGGGTTGGAACTGGATGGTCTTTAAGGTTTTTTCCAACCCAAATCATCCTATGATCCATTGAAAACCTCTATTTTGGGACAGCCTACAGCTCTGGAAACTGAGCTGCAACTGCAGTAATTGACATAATTCCACCGATCTCCTACCATCTCTGCATTGGCATGTCCTTGGAGAAGTAGGAGCTGCATCCAAATTGCATGCCCAAGGGGACTGGAAAAATTCAGGTGAGGTTGTTGTATCATTATGTTTGGAACGGGATTCTCTTGAGTTGTTTGTCCATTGAAATTAGAGGCCTTGCTGGAATATTTCAGCAGGATGCTACATCTGCACATTGTTGTCTACAAACTCTTTGTTGGCAGAGTCTGCAGACATCAACACAGAAATGTACCCTGGTGTGTTTAGAGGAATATTTGCCCAGCAGGTTCATACTGTTTAAATGTGAGCATGTAAATACACAAATAGTGCCAGACTGATGGATCAGGAAAGAGCAAAATTCCCAAAGAGCAGTGTAGGATGGATGGTGCTATTGCAAGGCTTTCCTGTGCTCCCTCAGGAGTGTATTTTGATCCTTCAGCGATGTTGATGACGATGAGGCCAGTTCATGTCTCTGCTGGTTAATTTGGAGCATCTTTACAGGACTAAATCCTACATATAAGGAAAGGAAAACAATTTAATTTTTTCTTGCTGGAGTGCTGGGGCTGAGCTATTATTTCTTGGAAGAAGGAAGATGGTATTTCTTCTTCCATCTGGACAAGAAGCACTCTTTGCCATTGCCCTTGGGGATCTATCAACAACATCTCTTTCCTTCTCCGGTTCCAGTTGACAGTTAGTTTTGCATTGACACAAGTGCCAGTTCCAAGGACTGAGTCAGATGTTGAAGTGCTCATAGTAAATCGTTAATCCTCATCTATTGAAGTTGCACAAGGGAGGGAATGTGGGGTGTGATGCCATGACAAGTACCAGCTCTGAGTGCCCACAGTCGTTACACTGGTGCTGAACCGACTTGTTCTTTTTTGAGGGAATGTTAGTTGGTTAGTTGGAATGTTAGTACATGCTTGTGCTAATGCACTTTCAAAGTGGGTTGAGTTAAATTAAGGAACTGGCAGCAGGAACAAGCCAGAAGCCTTAAGGAACTGGTGCTGCCAGGCTCTGGCATCCCTGCCAAGGCCAGTACCAGGGCACAGCTAGGTACACTCCAAAACGTGTCCTGCACAAGAGGTGACTTGCCCACGAGGCTGACTCAGTGTCATGGGCTGTTGTGTGTTTGCTTATCTGCCGTGGAGGTCTGTGGGACCTGAAGTGCCTGACGCTTTTGGAGAAGTTATATCTTGCAACAGCCAAATGTGATGCTGAGGGTTGGGTGCATCTTCCCCTGTGGTTTGGTGGTGCCCTGAATGTCTCCCTCCCATCAGTTCATGCCAGTGATGCATTGGAGAGGTTGTGGATGGATTTTGGTCTGTGGGGCTCTCGGGGACGTGCAGAAAGCAGAGCATTGCTTGGCTCAGAGTGAAACTTGGTGTTGTGCCTCCAGAGGGTCAGCTCTCACCCTCTTTCCCTGTTTTCCTCGTGTCTCAACTACCTCTGGCACACACATTCAGATACTCTCCCAAGATGTGATGTACGAAGGGCACACCAGGATGAGAACTGGAAGTGCTGGAGCTCAGTTTTCCCTGGCAGTCCGGCTCTCAGCTCCCTGGCTGACATTGCCTTCCTGTGCAGGAGCTCAGTTCTCCCCAGTAGTCCTGCTCTCAGCTCCCTGACTGACATTTGCCTTCCCGTGCAGGCACGTTTTTCCATGCCATTGTCCGCCTATCTCAGTTCTTTGGCTCCTGAGATATCATTTTACCTGTACTTTTCCATCCCAGGTGAGGACAAACATGGTGTGATGCAGAGCTAAGACCGAGATGCCAAGAGTTTCAAACGTGCCATCTAGTGGTATGAGCTCGGAGCACTCAAAATAAAGGAAATCCCCCCAAAAATCCACCCTCCTCCAAATACTCGTTATTTCTGAAATGCTCCTGTGTTTTTGGGCAGAAAATGAGTGTTTATGGCCCCTGCTACCCCATCGGGTTTTCTGAGTGCTGGGGAACTGAGCTGTTCAAGGATTTCTTAATCAGAAGGAGGAACGGGGAGTTTTTTAGTCTGTTATTTAAAGTATATGCTGAGAGGTCTGTAGCTTCATACCAAGAAAACAGAGTTCATGGTGTTACTGCCTCCCGTTGCACGAGCTGAATCAGCTTTGCAAACAAAATAAATCTTAAATTGAAACACCCTTTATTTGGGGTGGAGGGGAGAGGGAGGTAACAATAATGTGCTTGTCTGTAGCCATGCAGTAGTTCATCAGCAGTGCCCTGTCATGAGATGCCCTGTGTTTGTGAATCCATACTGGGACATATTCTACCCCAGCAAATAACCTGAAGTACTTCCAGCTTCCTCCCCGCTGAAGAACAGAGCACTAAAATTGCAAAAGGCTCCAAAAAAATCTTTCTAAAAACCTACATTCATCACCAAGATAAGAATAGGTCTTACAATGAGGAGTGTTAAAAGGCATGAGGTTTGTACCACAATTTGGCATGTTGCATGCAGTGAATTACAGCCTGAGTTAAATCTGTCTTGGGTGTTTGTCTTTGCTGTTATCTTCAGTTCAGGTTCTGGCACAGAATTAAAGTTGCTCAGGTTGATGTTTATGTGTGCTTACTGTTCCTGGGATTTTTACCTAGAGGTCATTGTGTCCTTTTCTCTCATTACCAAGAAACTTGTTTGCTGTTTGCATTGGATTATGTGATCCATCTGTTGTAGCTACCAGAATAAGTCGGGAGAACAGTTCCATCCTGCCTCACGTGCCCCTCACGTCATCCTTTCCATGCCAGGGTCAGAATTCAGCCATTCCTATTTGCCTCTACAGCTCCAGAATTCATTTGTGAATGCAGCTTGTGTGCAGGCCCATGAGATGAAATAAAAGAAACTGCCAACACTGGGATGACAAACTTCAAATAATATGGCAGATAGATGCCTGTAGAATGAACAAGAAGAGATAAACATCTAAGAATTACCAGCAAGCAAAGTAGGAAGAAAAAAGTGTGGCAATATTAAATGCTGTCCTAACTTGGAGTCTGCTTACACAGCTTGGATAAAGCGTAGAAAGAGGATTAAGAAAAGAAATCGAAACCCAGACTTCCAAATGCCCAGAGAAGACCTTTTCTCTGTAGGGTAAGGGTCAAGCTGCTCTTGCATATTGTCTCATTCTGAATCTTTTATGTGTTTCGTGAGCAGCGGCATGTTTCAGAAGTGGGGGTGAGAGGGCACCACTCAGCTCCTCATAAATGTGGAGTATCAAAATTACAGCACAGTGCCAGGCTGTGGGGATGGGAGGAGAAAACAGAATATAAGTCTCCTGCTTCCCAGGTAAGAGACTTCACAAAGGGGGGAAGATGCAGAAAGATAAGTAGCATCTCTTTCCCAAAGAAAACTGTGGTGTAATGCTTTGTGCTGAACCTCAGTGCTGGATTGTGGATCCCTCTGAAAGGCTGGGCAGAGGTATCTACAAGGTTGGTCCTATAATAATTTAATCTTAAGCAAGAGGAAGATTAGTTTGCATCTGGTTTAGTCCTTGAGGTGCCTCTGTGTGGTAACACAAAATGGGACATGGCCAAGGGGGAAAAAGCCCTGATGTTACTGATGAAGAGCTGTGCAAAGTGCAGGTACTAATCTAGTGGAGGCTGGTTTATTTATTTGGATGTAGACACCTAAATAACACTAAAATGAGTGTTTTTGTCTCACTGGCCGTGTCTGTACTGCCTGTCCCACTCAGGGAGCCACGCTGTCCTCCCAGCCCCTGTCAGCCATGGATGTGTTCAGCCCAGGCAGGTTCCCTGCACCAACAGAGCATGAAGACCACTATAAGGTGTTAATTACAATATGCCATTTTTGTTTAGTTGGGGGTTTTATAGGTTGGTTTTTTTGTAGTGGTTTTCATTTTGAAGCTCCTGATGCTGCAGTTACCAATTTATTGATTTTATTCTGAGTACAAGAGCTTGAGCTTTAGGACCTGGTCACATACCCAGCTTTTGGTCCTAAGGGCTGAATTTGAGTTTGGTGTGACTTGACTCTCTGATGGTCCTGGAAAGTGCAGATCTTGCTGGGGCAGTGGCAGAAGCCTGCATGGGGACATGGGAACCAGACCTAGGGATGGTCTTACCTGTGCTCACTGTAGGATCCTCACTCATTCTGGAGTGATTCATCCCTGCAAACATGCTGGGCTGTGCTCCCTCCTAACAGAGGCCACGGGAATAATCAGAAAGCTGTGTTATTGATTAGACAAAGTGGACGTACCTGGCAGGAAATATTTGTTTGTACTAGTGGGAAGCAGCATTTGACTTTATGACGGCAATGCAGCTCTTTTATTAGTAAAACTTAATGTGTAACAGGATAATTCCGTTGCACCTACTACTATACTGGCATGATTTTGTACAAAATAAGTTTCTTGTTTCCTTGAAGGCCTTACATAAGCCCTAAAACTGGGAATGGATCCAGCGTGTTCGATCACAATAAAGGAGCTGCTTCAGAACAGGCTCTTCTTTGGAAATAGCCGTAAACAGGTTTATATATAGGCGCTGCTGTTATACACAAAACTTGCTGAAGAAATGTTTCCCAAGATCTCGTGGTTTTACTGTATGCCGTGGGGACCCTGCTCAGGCTAATCTGTGAGCAGACCTGTTGTAGGAATTCAAGGCAAGGTTTAAAACCCAAGACTGTCTCTCAAATCCTTATGTGCTGAAAGGGCTGGGTGTTGAATGGCTCTTTGCTGTAAAAAAGGCATTTGATAAAAAGGCTCGGAAACTTGGGCTGGCATCCTACGTATGCAAATGCGGGTGCTGTCCACGTTATATTTGGATTTCAGGGTTTTTCAGATCCATTTCGAGACGATGGGTAGCAGCCTTATGTGGTTTGATCGCTTGCTTTCATCACCCATGCCCCATTATTATACATGAGATCCATCAGCCCCCTCGCAGCAACAGTTCCTGCAGCTGAGCATCAGCACGCTTGGGAACAATAAAGGGCTGGCACTTGGGAGTTTCTTTCCCTTCTAAATGGGCAGGACCCAAATTTCCTCCCTTGCAGAGCTCACCGATCAGGTTTGTTACTCAAACAGGTACATTTCCATCTGAGCAGCCTGAGGATGTGGGATTTGGGAAGATTTGTTGCCAGTTTACATTCAGCATTGTTGGTTGTGTGCTCTGGTGGAGTTTCGGATAGGTACAGGGCAAAACATGGAAAGACTCCTGCCTTTGTGTGATTGATTTTTAAGGATAATTTGCCATTTTGTTCCTTGCCTCCTTTCTAATGAGCTGAATTGTTAAAATATGTTAATGTAAGGAGACACACGAGAAAGGGTGAAGCAATCTACTGACACGTTGGATAATTAGATCATCTCCTGCGCAGGAAAAAAGTCAAGTACGAAACAGGAACAAGAAGCGCCTCCCTCCCCCCCTGTAGAGGCACCAGGTCTGGCTCTTTCTGCATGCAGAAACAGGTTAGACAATTAGATCTTTAGTATTAATTATTTTTTGTGAAATTCCTGAAGATTCAGGGTGTCGTGTGTAGTAACTGTCTTGTGTTTTGTCGGTTATTTTTTGGGAGAAGTTGGGAGCCTTGTTTCAATACAGCCCTTGAGGGCTGTATTCGTGAGCTGCGTAATCTGTGATGAAACAAAAAAATGTCTGTTGCTGGACTGAATTTGTGAATGCTGTAGTGGTTAATCAGGTCTTCCCAGGAAAACAGTTGTGAGTTTTTGTCCTAAATAGGCATTAGCTCAAGGGAATTCTGTAAAGAGGCATGGGACATTGTGGCTGCCTTTCTGCTAGTGTTTGGTGTTTTGGGAAAGCAGTGCTTCGTTCTTCTTATAAGATTTATTTGTCTGAAGTAATAATTGGCTAATAATCATTAAGATCCCAGCCCGGTGTGAAGAGATGCCTGCAGGGCGGCTGTGACAGTACTCCGCCTTTACTCACAGGAGTAAGCCCTCTCTGTGGGTTAAGTTTACTTGTTTGATAAACATAACACTTTGCTTTTGTTCTCTTAATCACTTCCTTCGAAGAGTTAACTTCCTAAGCAGCCACAGATTAGTTCTCTCAGTTGTTTTAATTATTTTTCTTGTCACGCACAGTGAAGGTCTCGTGTTTGTGAAATGTCTTCTTTTATTTTTGTCCCCCCTTCCATGGCAGCCTCGGTGACGCTGGCACTGAGAACCCAGCTGAAACACGCTCCCTCTGCACTCCTGGCATTTATTTTTACCCTTATTTTAAACCAGATCTCACTTTTTTGAATGGGAGTGCTGCAGAACACAGCACTTTCCTTTCAGGGTGACCCAAGTGCTCCAGAATGTTGTATTCCCGTAAGGGGTACGCGAGAGGCGGTAGCAGAGGCTTCCACGTGCTTGCTGCTGAGTAATTTCCTTTTGTATTGCTGACAGGTGACTCAAAGCAGGAGGGAGCAGATGGCAGCATCGTTAGCTGGTGGCCACAGCCTTCCCAGATGAGTTTTGGAATTTCCATCAAAGTCGGGATTAGGCTCAGGATATGCCGGTGGCACAGAGCACGCCGGGGGAGCGTGGAAGAAGAGGAAATCATTCATAGCGACTCATCTCGTGGTTGGGTGAGTCAGGGGTCTGCTGTTGGTGGTCAGAAAGGCACGTGGCTGACAACACCGTCTTTGTGTGCTCTGCAGGATGCAAACTGTCTCCAAAAATTAATTCTCCCCGCTTGATTTGTCCAATGAGTTATTTCCAGAAAGGAGTTACTGTATTTTCTGGAATGACTATTGTGAAATTCTTTCTCTGTCCTTTTTTTTTTTTTTTTTAATACAGTGGGCAAGTGTTCAGCTGGTGATTTATCAACAAAGTATTTTACAGGATCATAGTTAAAAGCTCATCTTAAAAAAAAAAAAAAAAAAATCATACCCTGTGCAATAGGGAAAGTAAAAGCATCTCAGTTTCCAAGTGATGAAGGAATAACCGAAAGAGCTAGTTCTTGGAATAGTAGCTCCATTGGCACTCGTTGGTGATTTCCTGTGCATTTGCTGCAAGAATCGCTCTGTGATGTGAGTAGGTGGTACTAAAGGGTTATTACGAAACCAGTTTCCAACCAGACGTTTTGAGTCATGGATGGGGAACAGGGATAGCAGCTTCGGAGCTCTCTCTTTGTTCAGGCAGTGCTCCTGAAATGCACACGCAGGATAATCTGTGCTTGCACGGAACAAGGCAGACCGGGGATAGGTCTGGGATCACGTGGAGTGCACTCCTTCATGCCTCTCCATCCCAGGGATGGGAAATGGGAAACGTGGGCTGCGAGCCGGCGGCAGCGTGCAAGGTGCACACGGAGCAGTTTCCCGACTGTCTTTCAATTGTAAGTATTTCTCATGGCTTTTCCCAGACGTGGGAGACAAAATGGAGTTGCGTCAGGACGGATGCCTGTGCCAAAATGAGGTGGTGGTTTGGAGTGCCTTGGTTCTGTTCTGGAAGCAGATGGGCTGCCACTGGCAAGAGACAGTTGGCTTCTCCATCAGGAAAAAAAAAAAAGAAAAAAAAAGGGGTGTTTAAAGGAATTGGTCTGGCTCCTAAACCGAAGGAATTGTTGACCCACTGACTCAGTTCTGAAGCATTAGGGAAGCAGTCTTCCTGTGGTTTCTTTTGTTGGTGGCAGATTCAGAGCCCGGCTGTGAGCGTTCGGGTGTGAGGAGCAGAGGAGAGACAGTTCTGGTACCTGCTGCTGTGGGATTTATTTGGTGCCGGGGAGGAGCTGAGGTGCTGACGGCTGAGCAACACCTGAACTTTATTTCTGATGTTTCTCCCAGTAATGCATTGGTAAGTTTATGTGCTTATTTTCAGTGCTTAGATGGTATGTTGCTAAATGCGATTGAGAGAAAGCTCTTTAGCAGCTCTTGGAAGAGGTGTGTTCATTTTTTTTACTGGAGCAGCTTTTACAGAAAGCACTGGCTGCCCTGCCACAGTTTAGGAGGAAGGGGGAAACTTTTTGCATCAAGGTGGCAGAAACAATTTGAAACTGCTGTTTCCTCCCACCTTTAGCCTACAGACCTCTGCTGGCATTGATCCTGAGCAAAGGGGATGGGCCAGTGCATCATCCTGGACTCAGGGCTGAGCTGTAATTTCCCTGTTACACTGAATCAACAAGGCTTCAGTCTTGTTGAATTTTACATGAAAATCAGATGTTCATCCCTGGAATTAAATCTAATGATACTTTTCCTAAGATATGCCTAGAATAGAAACGATGTTATTTTTAAGTGGCTCTGCAAATGCCAAGAAAAAAAGATATCAATTAGTGGTTTCTCAAAAAAACCCTAGATCATTAACATACTATTGGCTGGAAGGAATCATGTTGGCTGACGGAGCTGGGTCTGGAAGTCTTGGTCCCTGAATCTGCTGTCGATTCTTTCGCTGTATTTGGGAGGAATTTTTTGGAAGGGGAGCTTCATGGGCAAGTCATTATTTATTTTTAGTTGTCAGTGGAATGAGGGGAGTGATATTTAACTTCCCTTTAGTGCTTTACCAGCACTGTTGCTGTGTTTTCCCTCTGGAGAGGATGCTGATAGGGGATATTGTAGCTCTTGGATTTCCAGAACATTGTTTGGAATGCAGAGATCATTAGAAAATGGGAAAAGCAGAATAGTGATTATTGAATTTATTGTGCTCTGTGATGGGTTCTCCAAACACCAGCGGTAGGACTTGCTGGTGCTGTGTCCTAACCATCCTCCATGAAGGGAAGAATCCACTGCTGCTGTTACTCCCTGGGTGGGTGACACAAGGATGTCTTCCCTTCCCAAACCCAGTTGGGGTGGCAGCTGTGGTGAGGCACTCATGGATATTTTTTCCCTGTTTTCCAAAACAGGAGCAGAGAAGGCCGTTCACCACGCATCCCTGTGGAATGGCATATAAACCCAGTGGTTTAATAAAAAAAAAAAGAGAAAAAGGAAGATTTAGCATTGTACTGGGTTTCCTTTCCTTTCCTTAAGTGCTTCCTTTGGATCTTGGGAGAAGAGCTCAAGAGCAGGGAGCAGTTGTACCAAAAGGCGTGGGAGGCCGGGTCAGGGAAGAGTCACTTGGTTGTTATGTGGGTGTGAAAAGCCTATGAAAAGGAAAGGGTGGAGGAAAATATTTTACTTGAATTAAACAAATAGAGGAGAACGTTATATGAATTACATATTCAAAGATACATTTTTGCCAAGTATTTTTGTGAATTAACTGCATATCTCCTGAAAATCATTTATTTAACCGTAACCTTATCAGAATGTTCTCAGGAGGGAAATTTTTTTTTTTTTAAAGCCAAAAAAAAAAAAAAAAATCATTGTTTTCTTATCACTTCAGATGAAAAGAAAGGAAGTTGCAAATTTTTATTGCCCCTAAATTGTTAACTGTTAAACCTGTATTGAAGCAGTGGATCAGATTTCCTCAGGCTCACAGTGGAGCAGTTTCATGTGCTGAGAAATCCCAAGCAGGCCCTGTTTGAGGAGAAGGAGTCTTAGATCTTCATCTCATTGTTTCGTGTCCACCTGTGGGACAGGGAAACTGCTGCTCTTGAAAATCACCTGTTTTGGGGAATGGGCTGTTGCCATTGATGCAGTGCACAGGGGTGGTTTGCACCCAAAATAATTGAAAAAATCATAATTTGAAACCAGATTTTTTTTTTTTGCATAGAATTGTAGAATATGGACAAGCATGCAGTATCTCCATTTATTTGTTTTTAAAATAGCACCTAGTATTATTGAACTAGACTAAATTATATGTTGTGAAGGTGACATTTTTCCATGCCTTTTGTTATTATCTGGAGCCAAAAAAAAAAGGCAGCACATGGAGGTAACTTTAACAGCATTTTGTTGCAGAAGCAGAATATTGCTTCTTACATTAGTTAGTGAAAGTCTTGATTTTTTTTTTTAAAAATGAGACAAACAAAAATCAATAACAACAACAAAAAGTCTTTATTATAAATAACAGCTTTTGGAACACAAACCATAAATTTTGTATAAAGAAAAACTTAACACAGTCCAAAATTGGATGCACAGGTTTGTTGTGTGATGTTTTGTACTAAACCAACACAGTCCTTGATGTTTTGGTTCTGAACAGTGTTTTGTTAGTGTTGATTTGTACTCATGTCTGAGGGATTCCCGTGTGGAAGTTCACAGGCAGTTGTTTGTTTTGTAAATTTTTTCAGGGTTTTTTTTATGGCCTGTAGCTATCCAAGTGCAGAGCTTGCAGCTGAAGTTTGTGTAGGAAATGGTGAGCTCAAAATTGGACCTGGAAGAAAGGAGTGAGGAGCGCTTCCTCTTCCATCGCTCCACTGGAATGGTAATCAGAGAATCACAGAGTGGTTTGGGTTGAAAGGGACCTTAAAGCTCATCCAGTTCCAATGCCCTGCCATGGGCAGGGACACCTTCCACTATCTCAGGTTACTCAGAGCTCCATCCCACCTGGCCTTGAACACTTCCAGGGATGGGGCATCCAGAGCTGGATATATGTCTGCTGCCAAACTGGGACACCTCTGGGCAGTGCTGCCCATCCCATGCTGGGACTTAAGGATTCCCTGATGCAGTAAATGGACATTAGCAGGCAGTTTTCACTTCTAACCGAGTTTGGGCACCTGAATTGTATCTTTAAGAACCCAGGCAGCTACAGAAATTCCCCATATGACCTGTTATTACAGGCTCAGGTGAGAGTGTATGTGCAGTTCTGTTGCCAAAACATGAGGTTGGCAGAAGTGAGTCATAACTGGGAAGATCTCAGCTCTGCTCTTTGATTTGCTTTTATCCACCAAATATAAAAATACTTCCAAGAATACGGGTAGGAATATGCTGCTCTCCTGTTAGGGCAAAGCTCTCACTGGCTCTTAGGTGTGTTTACATAGCTCATAGGATGTATTTTTGAAGATTTAGTATAAAAGGAGCTACGTATACATTTTATCTCATCTTCAGTGCAGTAGGCATGAGCAGTTCCTGGAGAAGGGACCAGAATATAGGGCTCTACCCCTTCTCCTGGGAGTCTCTTTCCCATGGAGTCATACTTGCCCTCCAGGGCTTTCTCATTATGGCTTTGTGAGTTTTGAATTCCTCTGTGAGCTGGCCTGGCTCCAGGGGGAGGGCAGAAAGCAGCCTCAGCCCAAGCTCTGCTTCAAGTCTGCTGGTCCAAGGACTTTGTAGGAGGTGGGATCTGCAGGAGGAAAAGTGCCCAGCCCTGGGAAAAGTGCCCAGCTTCCCAGGTGAGCTCTTATCCTCTGGATTACCGTTTAAAGGTGACAGTATTGTCTTTTTTGGACATGTTTTTAGGTTGCAGTGGTTGTTGGATGTCGTTTTGCCGTTGATATTTTAGCATGAGCAGAGTGTACCTGCTCTGCAGGTTTCACATGTGGTTTCAGAGTTGCTTCTTTCTTGGTCACCGCTGATGACCACGTGGCCTTGGGGCGAGCCAGCTCAACTTTGCTGATCTGGTTGGAAAAAAGAGATTTTTCTTCTCTGTTTCCTTTCTTTTGAGAAATGAGAACTGCTCCATCTCATGGCTTGGCTGCTAGTGCTGATGGGGAGGTAGCAGGAACTCATGGCCAGAAGCAAAGGAGGAGGTGAGACTGTCACTTTCAGTGACACCTGCGTGAAGTTTAGTTCAGCCTGTTCAGGAAACCTCACCTCCCCTTTCTCTTCATCACAGTGGAGCTCAAGGAAGAGCTAATTTAACTTTGCTCTCCAAAACAAGCAATCTGTTGATTTGTAAATCTTTCCTGTTTTCCTTTGGTATCTGGATTTCAGTACATGAGTATTCCATGCACTCCTTTTTATTTCTGTTTTCTGTTCAAAGTACTTAAAAACAGGGTCAATAATATCGTGTGGGAGCAAAGAGGAGTCCATCCCTTACTGAAGTTTCCAGTCATAGATCATAGAATCCCAGCATGGTTTGGACTGGGAGGGACCTTCAAGACCATCTAATTCCAACCCCCCTGCCATGGGCAGGGACACCTTCCACTAAACCATGTTGCTCAGAGCCCCATCCACACTGACCTTGAACCCTTCGAGGAATGGGGCAGCCACAGCCTGTCTGCAGCCTGTATCAGGGCCTCACCACCCTCACAATCAAAAATTTCTTCCTAATGTCCAGTCTAAACCTTAAATCTTACTGGTGTAAATAAACGGTATAGAAATAAACTTAGTAGAGCCTGATAGGTTTGTGGCATTTATCAAACTGTCACTTTTCCAAACAGCATCACAAACTGTTCTTCTGCTCATACTTTCCCCCAAATTTGCCTTTGTTTATAATCCCACAGATCACACCTACTCAGAGTCAGGGTAGAATTTCCATTGGCTGGGGAAAAAAAAAAGGCAAAAACACACCCAAACCCATTTCCCTGCCGTAGGTTTCAGGGCAGTGATGGTTCAGGCAGTCAGCTTCCAGCAGGCGCAGGGCATTTCAGCATGTTGGAGAGGGTTATCTTCCTGCACGCCTCTGCTTTCTACTCCTCTGCTTTGGAGCTTTTTCTCTTCTTTTGCATTTTTCTCTCAGTCTTTATTTTCCAACTTCTTATTGTTACAGTCCGTTTTTCTCATACAACATGCTTTGAACATCAGAGGTGTGCTCGTGCCGTGTGCCCCTCTGCGCTGTCTTCCCTCCGCGTGTGTGCTTACCTAACAACTTGAAAATAGCAAACAAAGCACGTGATCTGAGGAACAATCTGGTATTTTTACCCTAAGGGGAGATTTTCTCAGCACGCAAATCAAGAGTAAATAGTTAAAAATGCCGTATAATATAGATCCAACCACCCCGGCGCTCGCTCGCACGTACGAGCGAAGTTATTTTGCATGCATAAATTGACAGAGTTGAACTCTGCATTATCAAATCCGCTGTCAAAAGTTCACCCTGGGCATTTTGCAGGAAAGATGATGATTGTCTCTTTAATCACTTAAATTCTGTTTTGCCTGTTCAGGAGAGCTCCCCCACAACCCTGTCATTATTACTGCACGGCTTCCAGTCACATCAGGCTCTCTGCTGGCACCACCGGCTACAACACCCAGCTACGAGGGCCTGCTTTTAATTGAACACTTTGATTACCACACACTAATCAGATGATTGAGTTGCTGCAGAATTTGGCCAGCCCTCTGTTAAGAGCTCCTACGGAATTACAGAATCAGAGATGTTAGAGATGGAAAGTGCATTAGATCATCCAGACCATCGTCTTGCCAGTACATGTTTTCTGCTGCGTGGTTTTGGGTGGTTTTATTCTCCCTGCAGTTTATGGTTAGAGATACTCTAAGAACTTGGCCTTCCACTTTGATCTTCTGGAATCTTTTCCACAAAGGTTGATGGCGAGATTTCTCTTTGCCTAATATTTGCCTTAAATTTTTCCATTTCTTTATTTCACTGTATTATTTCAAGTCTGTGTTCTCATCTCTCACTAATTCTCTGTGTGGTGTTAACAGCCCGTAAATATGAGTGGAATAGTATTATGTGCTCTTGAATATTAAATGTATCACTTATCTTAAGTGCTTCATGTTCAGTTTTTCAGAATTTGGGAAAATTCTACTGATTGGAGATAGGTTTTAAACTGAACTGCTAATAGTATGATTTCTCAGACGCATATTTTATTGTAGTATAAGAGTTGTCTGTTCTGGTGTCATTTGAGAAATTGTTGAAAATTACCTGAAAAGGCCAATTTGAATTGGAAATGAAAATGTTTTTATAAGGAGGAGATATAATTTAAGTGTTTTTCAGCTCCATTGCAGCATTTAAACTGCGGGGAAGCAATGCGTGCAGGCAAGTCTGCAGAGGGCATTACAGGGACACTGAAAAAATCAGTTTTCTATTAGTGACAGAAATAGTGGAAGTTGCAGTGTAGTTACTGGAGTCTTCCCCAACCCCCCATCCCAGCTTTCCATTCACATTCTCCACTCCGTAACTATTGTTTCTTTTTATAGTTTTATTTGTTTCTGTGGGATTTGGGGTTTCGCTTGTTTGTTGTTTCTTCCTCAGGGCTTGGTCTTCACTACCAGAAGCTTCGGGTGCCCAAGCACGGCTGTCTCAAAAGTCTGGGCCACTAAAAGCCAGATCAGTATCCCCTCCAAACAAACACTCAGTGGCTATAAAAAGGACAAAGGAGCTGTTTTTTTTTTGCTATCACCCCCTGAGAGAGAGACAGGGTGGTTAGTGTGAACTGGCGTGTTGCCACGCTGAGCCAGTCCTTTTGGAGCTGCCCCTCTGGTCATGATCCAGCACCTTTACCCCAGCTCTCCACTGGTTCTGGAAGGATTACCTCTGTTCTTCCTTTCAGAGTAACCCAGAGGATGAGGGGCTTGGGTTGGAAGCCTCCAAAAACAGGGTTTTTGCAGGGTGTGTGTGTGTTGGGTGCCTGCTGGAGACACACTGCACATCTGGATCTGGGAGAGGCAGGGCCAGCGCTGCCCAGTCCCTCTCCCAGCCAGCCATCCTCACTGTGTTGGAAGAAAACATTTGGCTCATCCAGAAGGGATGGCAGGAGAGAGTTAGCAGAGATTTGGCATGGAGAACTTGACCTCATGGACATGGGGAACATGGAGCAGTAAGCTGTCCTTCCCTCAGACTCTGGGAAGCTGGATGCAGGGTAGGGATGTTGATGAGAAAGGCGACGACGGGCGGATCATGGGAGGCAAAGTTACTCTTGGTGAGTGGATTTGAAGGTGTTTGAGGCTCAGGTTGTGTAACCAAACAGGGAGATGAATGAGAAACATGTAAATAAATGGGTGGGTTACGGAGTGAGTAAGGGAAAGTGTGAGTGGGCGGGTAATTAGACTGGCAAGTGAGAGAGGAGGTAGGAGGGGGTGAGTACATGGGTAGGTATGTAGTGAAAAGCTGGAGTAGCGCTATGGGCCAGCTCTCTGAGGATACCTGAAAGACTGGGAACAACCACCCTCCTGGAGACATGCAGAGGGAGGAACAGCCAGTGCTGCCACAGGGACTGTGGGTTGTGCAGGTGAGCACACAGGCCCTCCACACCTCTTGCTTTTGAGCTGGTTTGGGTGGCACATGATTTACTCTGCCTGAACTCCACTGTGCAGTAAACAGTAATCCTCACCTTGGTCAGCTGGCTGCATTCGGCTGCTGTTCCTCCAGAAGTGTGTAAGACCACCATTATTATTTGCAGGTTTTTTTGGCTCTAACAAAGTCACAGAGAAGGCAGGTGTGAAGCACAGCAGAGACTTTTAGTCTGTCTGGATCATTGCAGTTTGTAGCGGTCATTCCCAGGAGCTGAAATGACCCAAGAGCTGCAGGAGGAAAGAGTTACCTGACAAATAAAAGGAATGAAGATGAGGGATATGCTGGGATTACAAATCTGCAATGCATCAGCATAAAGACATGTCCCAAACTTGAAGTTCCTTTCATTTTAGTGAATGAGGTGGGAAGGTAAAGTAACTTCAAATCGTTATCAGGCCTTGACTGACGAGGCTTTTATTAGGAACTTTTACTATAAATGCTCTAAGGCTGGACATAGTTCACCATGACTAATCCAAACCTGTTTGTAATTACTACGGCAGAGTTACAGCCCCAGCTGTGACCTCTCTGTAGCCAGGTACAGTCAGGCTGATGTTTAAGGTAAGAGCTCTGCTCTCTTGTTAAGTTATATTAAGTTGTGCATGGTAGATTTTCAATATTTATTGTAATAGAGCAGGTCCTTTTGAAGCCCAAATAGAGGTGAATGGCTGCAGGAAGTGACAGGCCTTACCTTAGCTGCCAGAAAGATGTTTATTTACTAAGGAATAACTTTACATGCAGTGTTGTCCTGGAAAGTCCTACTAGAGACCAATCTCTGCATATTTTCATCAGTAGCCAGGTAAGGTGCCTCACCACCCCAACAATAAAGTATTTCTTCCTAATACCTGAAATACACTTACCATCTTTGAGTGTAAAGCTATTCCTCCTTGTCCTGTCATTCCATGCCTTTGTCCAAAGACCCTCTGCAGCTCTCTTGGAGCCCCTTTAGGCTCTAAGGTGTCCCCAGAGCCTTCCCTTCCCCAGGCTGAACACCCACAGCTCTCTTGGCCTTTCCTTATAGAAGAGATGCTCCAGACCTCGGAGCATCTTTGTGAAATCTTCCTCGTCTTGGACGTGGTCACCTGTTGCAAACTAAATTTCCCATAAAGCTTGGAACTGCAGCCGAGCCAGCTCATGCAGTAGTCAGTGTTTACTCTTCTTTTTTTTTTTTTTTATACAAGACAAATCCAGAAACAATTTGCTGTACTTAGGCAGGTGTTTCTTACCGTTAAAACGGAGCAAATCCCTTGCTGATGTTCAAATGCTGTAGTAACTGTGCACAACAAAATCCAGAGGAATGTGTGGGTATGTTTAATACAAACCTGTTGGGTTGTAGATCTGTCAAAGCCCCAGATTTTCATTCCTTACATAAGCAGAGATCCTGGTAGTGTTTACACGTGCTTTGCCTGTGCTTTGGGAACTGCAGGAATTGTAACTACTGTGTCAAAAACTCTGCTCTCAGTTGCCATCTGTGGGTTTGCAGGGACATGGGTAGAATATTTACGATTGCAGTCCTACCTAGAAGTTTATTTACTCTTACACTTGATTCTAAAACTTATCACAACAATGATAAGAGCAACATGAGACCTCCATGGGAGTGTGGACAGATTATGAGAGTACACAGGAATGAAAACCTTGACGTTTCCATCTGGTTAATTAGTAGTTTGTTTTTGTCAGTGACACAGTTGCACAGCATTTGCACTAAGTTTGCTTCATCTTTGGCCATTTTTTTCCATATGGGTGTGTGCTTCCCTTTCATTATGTTGTTTTTCTTCCCTTTTTTTTTCCCCCTCTAACACAGCCGCTCCTTTCATGTTTAGAATAAGAAATGAGCTTCTCACCGAGCAGAAAAAACCCAAAATTTATTAAACATTTCAATTCTGATCCCTCTAATCCTTTATTACCTGTAGGGGCAGGTGCAGGGAGCTACTACAGGAGTGGAGGTTACTAACTTTTTCAAGGGTTGGGATTGCATAAGAGAGCAGTTTATTTTAGATGCTATGGAGAAAGTTTTGAGCAACATGATTAAAGATGTGTTGATGAGAAATACATCCCTTTGGCTTGGCTTGTTTCACTTAATTGTGCCCCGGAGAGCTCTGAACCCTTCAGCTCCTGTTTTAAGCACATCATTGATATAGGCTGGCTGAAGGCACAGAATCACAGAATGCTCTGGGTTGGAAGGGACCTCAAATATCATCCATTCCCAACCCCCTGCCAGGGGCAGGGATACCTTCCACTATCCCAGGTTGCTCAGAGCCCCATCCACCCTGGCCTTGAACACTTCCAGAGGTGGGGCAGCCACAGCTTCTCTGGGCAACCTGTGCCAGGGCCTCGCTACCCTTATAGTAAAGAATTTCTTCCTAATATCTCGTCTTAATTCTACCCTCCTTCAGCTTAAGGCCGTTCCCCCCTTGTCCTTTCACTCCAGACCCTTTGTCCAAAGTCCTTCTGTAGCTTTCTTGGAGCCCCTTCAGGTCCTGGAAGGCTACAGGGTCTCCCTGAAGTCTGTACATATTATCTTGTTTCCTGCTGTGACAAAATAGATTTTAATTCTGGAGATACCATCTTCTAATATTTTCAATACCCAGAGGTTGTCTGTTTGTTGCTCAAGAGAAAGTGAAGGGAACCACTCCCTTGATCTCAGTAAACCAGAAAGCAGCAGTTCGTGGCTGTATTGGCTTTGTAATGCTGAGATAGTGACTGCAGAAAAACAACCAGACAGCTTCAAGAAGTAAGATTTTTTTTTTTGTGTGTGTGTGTGTGTTTTGGTTAGTTTTTTTTTTTTTTTAACATGCTGAAGCCATTTAAAATGTTGCAAGGGGGAAGGGCAAGGAGGGTGGTAAAAAATACATCACCCATCCCTTGTGATTCTGTGGTTTTGTCTGAATATTTTTTAATTTTTTCCCTACAATCAGCCATGCATTTCAGTTGTGATCGCTGCCCTAAGACTGGGGCTGCATCCAAGATGTCTTATTTGCCTAATATTAAAAATATGTGCATGTAATAACATTTTTCTAATGGTTCTAGTCTGGAATATACGTCACACACCTTTGTATTAAAGTTCACAGCACCCTTTTTACATGTTTCTGTCCTTTGTGGTGGAGGCTATGCATGGACTTCTTAATTTGCAATTCTTGTCTGAAAAAAGTAGTTCAAAGCAGCTTGTTATTTATCACCAGAAGTAAGTTTTCCCTATTTGTCTGTCTTGCTCAATCTGGTAGAACCAATATATTTGTGATAGGCAATTTGTCTGCTTAAAGAGGTTATGGTTCATTTACTAGAAGAAATGCTGAGCAACTGACACATAGTGAGGGGTCTGAAGACCTTCTTCTTCTGTCCTTCTGGAGATGTCTGGAAGCTGTAGGGTTTTTGGTCTAAAATATGTGCAGAACAAATCACGGTGATATCATAGGTGTGAATTCCTGTCAGAAGTTGTGTGTTAGCAAGGCTGCATTCTTTCTTGAATTGAAGTAATAAAACAGTGTCAAAGAAAAGGGACAGTGAATTGTTGGGTTTAGAGTATGTAGGAAAATGAGCTTCTGAGCTGCTTGTGATTAATAAATCTCTGTTTTAAATGTATAACCATCCTTTAAAAGACATGATATTCAGCGTGCCAGGCAGCAGACAGTACCTGTGTGCTTAATTCCAGCTTGCAGTGACATCTTCTGGATGCTGATCACTGGGAAAATTTTACCTATTATTTGAGTAGTTGATGGAAAGTTGAGTTTTTCCCTGGCATGGTCCACGGTCAGTGGTGTAGTAATAAGACAAACCAATCCAAATCTGCTGTCTCCCAGGCTTGTTCTCTAAAATCTTTGCTTTTCAAATTGCTTTCAAAACATAACGATGTGAATTTGAACACTCTTTGCAAATTTGACCTGTATTTATATCAGCGTGTTTGGAAGAGGCCCATCAAATGATTTCCATATTGTTTTCAGTGTGTCTCCAGTTTATTATTCTGAGAAAATTTGATGCATCTGCAGCGTGCACGATCAGCCTTTCTGATATGCAGATGCAGAGCCTCGCCTATCTCGTGGAATCAGTGTAGCAACCGCTCTTACAAACGCCGTGACAATGTACAACCTCCTATCTGAGAACCAGATCAGACTGAAATTGGGACTCAGTCCAAAAAGCAAAATACTGCAATCAATCTACTTACTGTGTCAGCACTCAGCTTCGTTTCTGTTATGTGCACTGCAGGGAAAGGAAGTGGGAAATGCGCGGCAGCATCCAGAAACGGATTCCTGAGTCACGGAGGATGGCAGAGATGAGATGGGTGTTGGTGATAGGAGGTGCTTAGAGGTTCCCATTTTTGCAGACACTCTGTGGCATGAGGGATGTTGCAGGCGATGTTCTAAGCCCGGGTGACACTCAGGAAGTCACTACATGACACTACAGATGCCACGTGACTTCCCTGTTTACTCTCAGGGCTTGTCTGTGAAGTGGCAGTGACAGAATGAAGGGATTGTGCCACATCATCCTTCCTTGGTCCACGGCCCTTGGCCTCTAGAGTCACAACCCTTGGTACCAGTGGGGATTTGTGGACTCAGGCCCTTGGTAAACCTTCAACCTTCAACTGCTGATGTGTTCAAACTGAGGCAACCTCTTGCCTAAGACTGTGCATTTCCTTCCCTTCTGCCGGCCCCGCTGCTATTCCGGGCTGTGGGCTGGCACCGCTCCTCGTCCGGCGGGCATCGCTTTGGGGGCAGGTGGGCTTCCTGCTGCCAAACCACCTGCTGCACGGCTCACCCTCCATTCCTGCATGCTTCCCACTTAACCCCCTCATGTCTCACTCCCTTCTGTCCTAAAATTGGCACCGTATTGGGAAAATCGCTCACCCGAGCTCCTGGGAGAGCAGGACCCGTGTGCCCGATGCCGCTCAGATTACTTGGGAGTGTAGTGTGCACTGCACAGCAGCAGGGTCACTTCGGGGTTATAACACTAAATCTTTCAAAAGTAATCACACTTTAGGAGTGATTTAAGCACTCGAGTTCCTGGGTGAGAGCCAGTTGCCAAGGTTTAATCTGCACCTTAAAGCTCTGCTGGTAAATCTGATCTGGCAGTTCTGGGGAGAGGCACCAATAGCAAAGTATCTTCCCTGATAAAGAGCAGCGAGACCCTTAATGTCCACAACAGAAATAAAAACATTTTAAAGGGTTTATAAAATTATTATTGCAGCAGAATGCATGGATGGGGTTTGGCTCTGATATATTTTTTCTTTTTTTAATAGTAAATTGGTATACAAAGGAAGTTAATGTATTTGTGCAGCTCAAACTCTGTGCAGAAGAAAATCATTATACCCAAAGCCAGTAACTTTTCATGAACGTGATAACAGCTTGTTACTTGCACTTCCCATATAAGTTTCAGTGTCATGAATACTTTTATTTACCCATTAAGCTACTTTTTCTTTGTAAATCAGAATTTTTGGTTATGTTTTTACCATAGCTAACTAGTAAGTACTGAGTTATTCTTCTAGGGAAGTGGGGGATAATATGTATTTTGAGCCAAAATACTACAGCACCTAAGAAAATGGGGTTTCTGTTCTTAATTGCCAGTTTCTTTCTGTCTTTTATCGTGTCTTGGTTTAAAAAAAAAAATCAACAAGCCCATTGTGATGCTTTTTATTGGGCTTCAACAGAGATAATAAAAGTGTAGTGTCCCTTTGTGAAAGGAGTTTTTAATTATTGTTAATTGTACTTGCCAGCTTCATTTCTGAAGGGAAACGGAGGTGACCTCATCCTGAAAGTTGTCAGTCTCATGCTGGTGTCATTCACTGCCTGGAAAAGAGGTTGAGGTTTTGTTTCTTGTTGCTTCTTTTAATGAGGAGTTATCCGCAGGCCTGATGGGCCCTGTGGCTTTGGGAATGCTGTCCAAACTCTGCCTCAGTAGCAGGCTTGTCTCTGAAACGTTGAACTGCAGAGCTGAGTTGTGGCTCAGGGGCAGGGGATCAGCAGAGTCTCAGACCTGTGATATGCCCATTCCAGTAGCATCTCTAACAGCACCAGTACCAAAGACTTTGGGGAGAGGTGATGGACCCTTCATAGAGGACAGCTGAAGATTCAGGGGTTTATTCTTTCTCTTTCATACTAATTAATCCAATAATCTTGGATGTTCAGATTATCTATCCAAAGACCTAATTTCTTAACCCTTTGCCAGTCTTGGGTTCAGCTTGTTCTTTGAGGTCTCTCCTTCACCTGTGCTTTGCATTTAAACAATGCTAAGAGAGATTTCCTCACCCCTTGGACTGCAGACCATGCCAGGATAGTGGGGGCTGCATGTCTGTGCAGGTGCCAATGTATCAGGACAAGTCAGTGTTTAATTATGGCCACAATGTAAATGCCAAAATATTTACAATCATTTTGGTTCATTGAGCTTCTCCGCACGTCAGGAGAAGGATGAAGAGGAGTACGTTTTTGTCTCTCTTCACTATTCTGTATTTCTTAAGCTGTTACCTCGTTTCATCTTAAATGAACCTTCTCTAAAATACTCTGAACTTTTCAATTCCATTTCAGTTCACCCAGTGCCATCTGCCACGGTGTCTGCAATGTATTTCAGTCCTGACGAAATCCCCCTTTCTCATCGGTACCTCCGCACACTGTCGTAAGGATGATCTGACAAGCAAAGCTGGCAAGTTGTTCCCACCTTTGTTGCCAATTATAAAGCAGTGTAAAGAGGCAAATTCTGACAGCCTGTGTCCTTAGGGGTGTTTGAATACCTAACTCATAGTGAAGTCATTATCAGTGAGGCTCTTGAACATCCCTGAGGCTCTGGGCTGGGGTCTCCGCTCACGTTTTGCTCAAGCAGTTTCTCCCTGACTTTAATCACTCTTCTGTCTGTCTCAGATGGGTATTTAAAGCTGCAGATTTTTCCTCAGCATCAAAACCATTGACTTGGAGATAGACTGAGCACAGGGTACTAGCAGTTCCATCTAAAAGGGAATAAGCATCCAGCTGGTTGGTTTTCTAGTCATGGAGAAATCTGCAAGGTCAGTGAGCTTGGTACATGTGATGGGTCTCCTCACCACTGCCAAATGTGTTGGGAACTGTGGTCTGGAGCTCTCAGTTTATCTCATTCCTTTGCTTTCTGCTGCTCATTAAAAGATGGAATTAAAATCTCAGTGGTGTGAGATGTTCAGGCTGTCTGAAATGGTTTTCATTCTGTGGCTCCCACAATTTGTTCAGGCAAAAGGAAGGGAAGTTTTCCTGAAGTAAGCCACATTCTTCAGTAAAAACGCTGAACTCAGGTCACCTTTGACTTTACTGAGTCCTTCCTTTGCTATCTGTAACATGAAAATTACATGTGGCATCTTAAAGGATTGCTCTGAAAACCATGATAGTTGTGTTACCACTCCTGTAGTCTTACCAAATTATATATTAAATACAGATATTGTCAAACATGTTCACCTCCCAGGGCTGAGTTTGGTGTCTTGTTCTGATATCTTGTTCTTCATCCTGAACAGAAACACAGAAGACTGAGGTCTTGTCTCTCGTTCTCACAAAGCACTGTAGAAATTGTGGCTGTTCAAACTGTTCCTTGAATCACTGTTCCGTATGTTGTATAGTTGTGACTCCCAGGTTTCAAAATGGGATAAAGAACCTGTTACCAGCAGCAGCAAACGTGACACATCTCCTTCTCTCGTGCCAGATGACTTTTTGATGTCAGATTTTGGAGATATATGTTTCATGTGGGCACAGCTGGGTCTTGATTTAAAAAAATAAAGCGACTTGAAACTACTCTGGGGCACAAATAAATGACTTGCAAGAATAGCAGAGTATTGAGCAACAGGCAAAGGATGTGTTGTTTCCTTTAAGGGTTCTGACTAGAAATGACGTCACTTAGATAGTTTGGATGTTTGTGAACACTACAGGGCTTGGAAAGGGAAAGCAAATCGGAAAAACACTGGGAAGCTGAACAATTTGTTTTGTTTTATGACTCCCTGGTAGTTTAATGAGGGAGCTATTACTCATGCGCTGTCACTGCACATCTAGAAAATTCCTCTGGGTTTAAAAACTGGCAGGAAAAAGTAGTTTCCTAAAAAACACTGAATTAATGAGATAAAGCCCATTGCTCAGGAGTCCCAAACAGGAAGGGTCAGAGGCGGAGCTGTGCAGGGCTCACGGTGTGTTGGAAATCTCCACAGGGGATTTCAGAGAGCAGATAGTGCTGGCAGGGATTCAGAGAAGTGATGCAGCAGATATGCTCAGCATCTCTCTTTTGGGATGCAGTAGCATGGATTTGGGGAGAAAAAAATACAAGTTCAATTGGGGCATTGTCACCAGTCCTCCCCCTCCATTCCTTTACATCTGAAAATATCTGGGACTGGGGTGTTTAAAGAAGGGGCTTTGTAGCCATGGACAATGATACAAGGCAGTTTATTAGTAATATTGACATGTGAAATGAGGGAGATATATTTAAGAGAAGAAAAAGAAGTATTTGTTGTGTGGGCTTAATTATACAGCTTTAAATGAATTTTCACAGTTTTATAATCTGTATTCCCATGGTCTGACTTCTTGCTTTGAGTCTGTACTGTTTTGTAGATCTGTACAGTATTTTACAGATCTGTAGAGTGCAATTTGCATGTTGACTTCAGTTGTTTTTAGGTGGTTTAGCCTATCCTGTCACATTCATACCGGATACACATTATCCTCACCTTAACTGGAAACCTGATAAAACTTTCATGGCCCTGAAGGCAGGGTGAAGGCTGTTTCAGATTGATGGTGTAGAGAGCACAGTAAGCAGAGGGCTGCTCCAGTCTGGAAATGCAAGTGAATATTCCTTACCAACCCCCTGACACAATTACTCACTCGTAGCATAAGTTACTGTAATTTCTTTTGCCAAAAAAACTCTGATAAAGCAGAGGCTGTTAGGAGGGAAATCCGTAAGGAGTCTGGAAAGTGTGATGTAAGGATTAGTAATAGAATTAGCAAGCTGCTGTAACAGTTCTGCTACAGTTTCTCCTAAATTACAGTACTTCAAGCATAATCGTAGTCATTCCTTGTCTTACTGCAGTGCTGTGGTGTAACCCAATCAGTTTTGTCTTCTCTCTGTGTTGCTATCCTCGTAAGCCCTTTAAAACTCTTTTAATTACTCATTTTATTCAAGAATATTACCAGTTTTCCATGGAAATACAGAAGTTGCCCTGGAAAGGTTGTGTATTTTAAACTTCAGATCAAAATGATGCTCAGCTCTGTCCCCCCCTGTACATGCAACATACACTCTCTTAAAAAATATCCAGTACTGAGCTGGTTTTTAAATTTTTCTGAAGCACAGAGGTGCCCAGTTTATGTCTCTGTGTTGGATTTTTGCCCTTGGGTGTGGAGCCCAACTGCTTGAGCCAGAATTAGGAAATACTTCCTACATGTGCTGTGAAAAAATGTTGGATGACAGGGCAGAGCCCAGTTTCCACCAGAATGGAACAGAATGAGACTGAAAAGGCTGGGGGGACGCTTGTGGTATTATGAAGATGGCAGGGGTGTGGATGTCGTGGAATTTTGGAATCAAAATAGTCTGCAGAGAGGGAGACACTCCAGAGGGAACTTGCTTGGGACGCATAGACCGAGGTTTGGGCATCAGTCGCTCTGAGGATGTGTGTGTGTGTGTGGCAGGGAGCACAGGGAGGCTCAGGAGCTGCACAGCTGATGCAGAGAAATGTTCAGCCTCACATCTTGGATCTGTGCTGCTCCAGTTTTCCAGGGCAGTGTGAAGCTGAAGGCTGAGAAGGCACAGAAAGGGGCTCTCCTGCTTTCCATGTGGGTGCTTCTGTGTCCAGTGAAGATAGTGAGCACCAGTGCTCCTGTGCAGCCTTGTTCTCTGGTGTTGGCATGGATCGTGATGGATTTTAGGCTCTTTCAGGGGACTTTGTGGTGTTCAGGCTGCTTTTTGCCTAAATAGATTGCAGCAGAGTCTCAGTGAGAGGCAGGTTCCCTCGCTCCAGGTGGGACGCCTTCAACTGTGCAGGAAATACCAGGCTCTGATATGGCACGTGCTGATGCCCCAGCAGCTACTGAGTAGAGAGTTTTATCAGTCTGGACTTCAGGCACCTAAATGCCACCAAAATTTGGACAGAACCAAGACAGGCCACATGGATGACGCCTGCAGCCTCCCAGTCTCATGGCAAAGAGATGCTCCTCAGGCAGCCGTCCGAGGAGAGCCGTGTCTCACTGCCTTCTTCAGCAGCAGGACTGGCCTTCCCAAAGCTCCTGTTCTGTGTGTGCTACACCAACGATGGCTTGTTATTGATGGAAACCTACCTTAGTTTCTCTGGTAATGAGAGTTTAATTGTAGTCCATTCACATTATGATGGTTCAGCTGATTTCCTGCCTTGGCTGAGGGAGCGTCTCTGCTGTTTTCTCTCTGTGCTGAAAGGAAGCGGCTGAAGGAGTTGGTGTGCCTGACAGGCAGATCCAACCTAACGTGGTGCTGCTCCCACCTTTGCACTGGTGCATGTGCTGCCTGACACCACCATCCCACACCTGTTTGAGCTCCTCTCCCAGCTCCTGCTTTACAGCTGGATTTTGGAATGCCAGGTGTATGTACGCACCGCGTTCAAGCGATTGTCAGGTTTTGTGTTTGAAGACTTTCCTCTTCTGTCTTTTCTTAGACTTCACTCTGTCAAGGCCTGTGCAGCTGGCGTTACATAGCACATACTTTATTATCCCAGTCATCACTTCGACTGTTTAATCCTTTTAACCTTCACAGTGGCTACAGTAGGAATTATGGGGATAATCTTGAGTGAATTTCCTTGGCCACTATTAAAACCACAAAGAAATCTAAAGTAGTTCTGTGAAAAAAGAATTTCTTGATGAAACTATTTGTGAGGGACTGAAAGGGGGGAGTGCAAGTTGAGAACCCAGTCCAGCTGCAGGGAAATGGCTGTGGGGATACCACCACGAGCTGGCAGCTGCCACATTCCTGTACCCATCATCCCAAACCTGTTGTAAGCACAAAACAGTTAATGCAGAACAGTCATCCCTGCTGGGCATGGAAGGGACCTTGCTGCCAGATGGTATTTATGTTGTGCATTATCTCCGTAGGTTTTGCATCTGTCTTTGCTGCAGTTTTGTTTTCTACCTTCAAATTCCGTTTTTCTTATTGTGTCTAATAAATTAAATTGAATTTGCAGAATAGTACAAAGTGACATTAGGATGTGCCTGTTAACAGAGGATAATTAATTAGTTACGTGCCGTGAACTAACTGAACTCATTTAGTCATTGATGAATTAACTTAGTATGTCTGTTACAAACAGGAGAACTGGAATGCTGGCAGAATAAAGGGTGAAATCTCTCATTGACTAAATAACTGGTGTTTCTTTAGGTTTAGTTAGCGTTCCTTAGTCTAGTAATGGCCAGATTTTTAGAAGTAGGAAGTTCTACCAGTCATTTGCAGTTTTGTGTTCCCCTCTGTGATTCCATCCTACACTGACATCTGCCCCTTGAATCCATTTGAAACCTTGAAGTTTCTAGTTGCTTTTTCTTAACCAAATCTTATAACTAGTTCTTCATCATTCCCTTTTTTTCACTGGTCAGACTTTCAGTGTCATCAATCCTATTTCCAGCTGGAGATTCCATTCTGCATGGATGTCTGTAATTCTGGGGGTGTGGGGGTTGTGGTCTTTCTTAATCATATTTCTAATGTGCACAGTGACATTCTCTCCTTGCACGTTCTGCATCTTACCTCTTCCCAGATTTCTTTGCAAACATGGATTTGATTTCTCTCTCTCTGCACTCGAGTTTCAGACCTGCACCTCTGTGCCTCATTTTGTTTTCCTTGCAAGTTGTTTGTGTGACCTGCACACATGTGGGTTGATAGCACAGTGTAGTGTCGACAGAAAGGAGCTTTCTCCCATGCCAGCCCTCTGTAAATGCCACAAAAATACCTTTTTATTTAAGCCTCTGTTTTAAAACTATATCCTTCTATGCAGCCCAGAGTAGAAAGGCCAGTGGGCTGTTAATCTGCCTTTATATCAGGTTTTATTGTCTCATTATTCCTTATACTTTCTCTTCTTTTATGTGTGTTCTCACTTTTTTTGCCTCAGGCAGTAAACTAGAAACCAAACTCATTTTATTCTGTTTTATGTGAAGCTTCTAGATTGGTGTGTTTTGATCCATGACAGGGTCTCTGCCCTGCTACAGTAGTTGCCTTTTCTTGGAAATCATTGGGAAGGTAAATACCTGCAGTAGCTTTAAAATCTGCACAAGCTGAGTTTCTCAGCTCTCAAGGCAAATCAGAACTTCAGCCGTGCTTCGATGCTCCAATTATGAGATGCTGACCTTGTTTGCAGCTTCAACAGGTGGAGCCAGTTGCAGGGACAAGACTAATAAGACCACAAATATTGGATATGTGCACATTATGTTTTCCTGATGGATAGGGACACGCTTTCCTAGTGCAGCTAAAGATGTTTAATAGCCGTTGTCGATCAGAGCAATAACTGTTCCATAAATCAAAATTACTTTCAGAATCCAACAGCCCCTTTTCCCATCTCTTGCTTGGCTGTGTTCAATATGTGGAGCCCTAAGTTGTCCTCTGATTAGCTCTGTGATTTCCGTGGCGTGTGCCAGCATCAGTGTTTATTATTGAAGCACATTGTCTGCTTTTCTCTTGATGATGTGACTGTCCTGTAACAGAAGTCACATGCACAAACTGAGTAGTAACAGGAGTTCAGGAGGAAGGATCAGTAAATATTCTAAGCTCTGCGTGGTTGTGCAGATGTAATTGATTCCAGCCCTGCCAGATGCTCACCAGTTGATCCAGATGATCCTTGCTCAGCATGCAGTGAAAGATCCCTGTCATCTCCTGGCTCTTCCAGTCTCTAGCACAGCTTACAGGCCATTGCTCAGTCCCTAAAATCTTTATCTTTACCGTAACCGTGTGACTTTTTTGTATTTTTAGGGGAAGCTAAACTGGAAATGCGCACACGCGCATTTACATAAACCATTTTATAAATTCCAGGTGCTGATCTCACAAAGGTGTCCCGCATATGCCAAAGGACGAACATGTTGTTTGAGGGAAAAGCTGTTCATAAATCTGTGCAAACTGAAAGGTAAATAATTTCTTTTTCCAGTAGATTGGTGGAGTAAGATCTCTGCGTCGGTTATTTTTCCTGCTGTGAAATATGTGGTGTAAATGTATCTGGCATATATTATATTTGTCACCGCGCAGCAGCAGAATGTAGGAAGTGGTTATCTTTAAAAAAAATTTGATTTATGCTTCATAGAATCACAGACTGGTTTGGGTTGGAAGGGACCTCAAAGATCATCTCGTTCCAACCCCCTGCCCTGGGCAGGGACACCTTCCACTAGACCAATTTGCTCAGATCCCCGTCTATTCCTTGTTGTGCTTCTTTTGCATAACAAGGAAAGGTTCAGAGGTGGCTTGTTTCACTCTGAAAATATTTCTGGCTTGGATTTCAGGATTTTTTTGCAGTGTCATACATGATGGGAGGAGTAAAGAATATTTGTCTTCGAATAAAAGATCCGCTGCGGTGTGCTTGTGAGGCGTAAGAATTCAGCTGAGGTTAAAATTTGAAGTGGTCTGATTGAATTTCCTATCTTTCTTAATTGTTATCTTTTTTCTGTGTGATAATTTTAATTTCACTTCCTCTTCAGTAATCGTGGAGTCTTCCAAAGTAATCTGAGTTTGTATTATATCAGACAAAAATTACAGACTAATGAATGTTTTCGTGGTGCTTAGTGTTATTTTTAAAAGATATGTAAGAGCAGTTCTTCCCAGGTCCTTTGACAGACAAACTGCCATGATGATTCGTGGGTCAGCATAAATTAATCCAGTGCTGGAGATAAGCAGAGAGGCAACAACATTAAAGGGTACCTGGTTTTAAGAGCTCACTTTGTAGGGACAGAAGTGGCTGTGATACAACACATGGCACGAGGATACAAACAGTAGGTGTAGCTTTGGAGTGCTCCATGATGGACATTTCTACTCAGGGATGGGATTAGCACTTCTATTGAAACTTATATAACAGCTACAGTGCCAGGGTGGTTGCTAAAAATGATGCTCATCGCTGTTAGATCCCAAAAGCTTTCAGTCAGAAGAACTATTTTCAGCTGAAGAAATATTATTTTTTTGTTCCTAATGGTCATTGTTTTTTCTCCCGGATCCCAATGAGATACTTTTAAATATGTAAGGCAGCAGTAGAAATGAAAAAAAGTGTTTATATAATGTAAAGACATGGACAAGCAACAGTGAGTTTTGTTGTGGGTGGCTACTTCATTATCATATCTTCATTAACATACCCTGGCAGTCAGCAGGGAATTACATTGTTCCTTATGTCTGTCCTGTCCAATTGCTAAAATATAACATCAGCTGCTTTTATCCAGCAAATCTCGATCCCTTTGGGAAAAAACCCACTGTTTTCCTGCCTCTGTTGCCCCAGAGGTTGGTGTTTGACTGAAGAGCTGCTATGGTGATGGGCACAGGGTGGGAATGTGGACAGAAATAGAGCGAGGCTGAAGCCAGGCTGTTCCTGCTTCCTTATGGTTTCAGTAGCCCTCTCTGATATGGATGGTGACTGATTCCAAGGAGGTATTTATTATTACATATTTGAGGCAGGGTATTTCTGCCTCAAGTTCTCATAATTAACACAAAATAATACTCAAAAAGGAGGGTGAGGTTCTCAGATTGATAATGTTTTTTACAGGATGTACATCATAATTCCCTGCAGAGCAGTTTGTGCCCGTTGTGCTGGGATTTGGATGCACAGAAATCTCCCTCCTCCCGTCCAAACTGAAGTCAGTTTTTGGTGATGCATAATTCATATCCTGAAGCCTGTGTCACAAAAACATCTTAGTGCTTTTTTTCCCCAGCTTGATAAGCCCGCTTTTGTATTTTTAGGATTTCCTTTGCTGCTAATCCCCAAAATCAGCCTGAAGAGGTTTCAAAACAGAGTTCAGAGTAAATCTGAGGCAACTTCTACATCAAGGATATTGCTGTATGCAGCAGGTGATTCTCTGGCACCTGCTGTATATGGATTCTGCCTCCACAAAGGTTTATTTCCTTGTGGCATGAGGGCTCAAAATGCCATGGAGTCAGTGCACAAGGTGGACTGCACCTCACAGGAGTCTGCCAGGAGGTTTGGATACATCTTTGGACATATCTTAAAAGGAGTAACAGGTACTTTGTTATGAAACAGAGACAGCAGTTTCTTTTGATGGAATTTTGAAGCTCTAATCAGAAATTACTCCTTCCAAGGGGAACATGATACCTGTATTTACTGCTGTTGCTTAGTGGTACACTGTGATTGCCTGTTCTGACCGTAAATGCGCTCACATAAATTCGGATTGTGAGGAACCATAACGTGGCTAAAAAGCCTGTGTGAGAACCTGGAGGAAGAGAAGGATGATTCTCAAGTTGTATTTTAATTTATCTCTCTGCAGAACAACACAGAGGGGACTAACTCAAACAGCTTCTTGTGTTTTGTTTTTTTTTCTTCCAGATTCTGAAGACAAACCCTGTCAGTAGTGAATTGTCCCAGAAGCACATGGAGAAAGTTGTACATGGTGGAGGCTGTTTTTTCTGAGGTACAGAACATCTGTGTCCTTCCTTGGTATCAGCTGTTGTAAATACCTTGTGGCCATTAAGCCTTTATTGCTCAAAGCTTTGAGAAGCTTTGAAATTAAAAAGATAAAGGTATTGTGTGTGCATAATGGATAAATTGAATGTTTCACTAGTGGGAAATAACTGTCTTTATTTGAGAGCTGTGTCCCTGTTCCAGAGGGATGTTCCCCAGATCTCTTACTTCGTAGTTCTTCTCAGTGCAGCTAAACAAAGCACAGGAAGGAATGGGAAGTACTCTCATCAGTGTAGGAAATCTTTTCAGTAATGGTTTTTCATGTCAATAATTTCCTCACAAATGCTTTTTTGTTCTTACCTGTTTATATCAAGCCACTGCAGACCCTTCTGATCATATTAAATTCCATTCGTGGAGGCTTTGATTGTTTCTTGCACACTGCCCATTTAACGTAAGAAAACAAAATTGTTCAGTAAGAAAAATTCAAATGGAAAAATTCAGGCCTGTGGGGGAAGTTGGACCTTGTGCAAAAACCCAGTAAAACTTGAGTAAGAACCTCAGAGTTCAGTGTATTGATTTTCTTGTGAAAGTTCAAGAGCTGTGTTTCGTTGCAGGCTGAAACTCATCTCAACTCCTCATGACCAGCTGAGCAGGAGAGATGGGATTTGATGCTATCCAAGGTGTAATTCCACAGTTCATGTCTTTTGCTACTGCCAGCTTAATAAGTTTCTGCCCACTCCCAGCCATTCATTTCCAGCCCAGCAGCAATGCAGTGCCATCTCTTCCCTGACCGTGCGGAAAACCAGATGGCTGAAAATAAACTCAGTCAAGAAAAGAAACCCTATATTTTATTTTTTTCCTTTGAATTAGAATCATTTGAATGATGCCCACGGGCAGTCATATTGGTACAACTGAAGGTGACATGCACTGCAGCATCAGAGGCAGCAGTGAGCACTGGAGGGTGTCCCAATGCTAAGTGATCTCGCTGTCAACAAAAATCTGCTCTGGGACCATATCCTGGATGAAGGGGTGTTTCACTAGCCACAGGATTATTTATTGAACTGCTGCTTTTCATTTATTTTATTAAGGAAGATTAACATCTTCTTGTTTGGGCAGGTTTATTTTTTTTTACTTGAGGAGATAAACCATCTCTGTGAGAAGTCAGTCAGCTTTGTGGACAGCCATGAATGTCAATAAAGTCTTGGCAAACACAGTAGGCATTTATTCAGCCTTGCAAATTAAAAACATTTTTCCTGCTTGTTTAGTGAAGGGAACAAAAAAAGACAAATTACATAGCGGATGAGCTCTCTTGATAGTTGGAATTCATTAAGCTGGTGGTGAAAACGCTGGGGGATTGATGGTGCAGAAAAAGAAAAGATGAAGCAGCTTTTCCCCAATAGCTGTGGTTTAAGTTCAAGTTGAAAATGACCAAAAAAAAAAAGAAATCCCTTAAAGACATCTGTAACTGACTTCACAGTCTCAATTTCTATCTGGGTAGACAGTTCTTTTCTCACTGCAGTTAATATTAATTGGTTTTTCAGCTGACAGATAATTTCTCAGTGGTTCCTTCATCTCCATCATGCCATGGGGTGTCTGCAGCAGCTCATAAATGAGATCCACGGCGAGGCATTAAGTAGGAAGTTCTCACAGTCCCTTCCCCTTCTACAGACAGAGCCTTTCTGCAGACTTGTCACTCTTGTCATCTTCCCCTGGCTTCACGTTTTATTAAAAAAAAATAAAAATGGGGGGAATTTAAAAAGTTACAGTAAGTTGAGCAGTTTGTCAGATGTAATGTTCTCACAGGCCATTGTCTGCAAATTACGGGCTGGCTCAGTCTTTCAGATGGATCGTAAAGCTGTCCTAAGTCAAGCTCTCACAAAATCCATTTGCACAGCTCCTGTTGTGGCAGGGCACGGAAAGGAAGCTGTAGGACTTATTTTTTAATGAATTTCCTGTGCAGGATCATTAGTCCACATGGAAGTCTTTCCAAGTCGCACCCAGTGCATGTTCTCTCTGATTATCCCTGATTAATCTGATAAAGTGCCCACAGTTGTCATTTGCAGTCACAGATGGGATCACAGTTCTCAAATTATTCCAAGTGCAGAAATTCTGCAGGAATTCATCAGTGGAAGAGAGAGGGTTCCCCGATAGGTGTTTGAATGCAGCTAAACCACCTGTAAATCAGTACAGTTACTTAGCAGCAAAACAAAACCATTGTAAACTTTATTCTTGCAGTGCTTTAATTGCAGACAAAGCTTTACTCATGCAAGTCATCCCATCAATGTCAAATAAAAACATGAATTATTAAGTATTTAAGATTAGGGCTTAAGTCACTGGCATGTCATTCTCATAATTTTCTCTGGAGGATTACAGAACACTTAATTTGTAATTACAGAAACAAAAATGTAATCAAATGCTCTTCCAGCTACAGGTTTTACCAATTTACAGTGAATTCTGGGTTTGCTCTTCCTATTTCCCAAGCTCTTGCTTTTAAATGTAAAAAAATTAACTCCTCTGTTCCTCTTCTTCCCAGCTCAATGAGAAAGTTGCCCTCAGCTCTTCTGATCATTAAATCTAAGAAGGATGGAGCAGTTCAAGATCTGAAAATGTTCTAAAACTTCCAGGACCTAATTAGAAGGAGGCATCTTGGAGCAGCACAATAGCTCTCTCTGTGCAGTTCATTTGTTTTTCCAATTTAGAAATGACAGTTTACAGCCCTAACGCGAGCGTGTTTCTCATTAGCCGTGTTCTAGAAAGACACAGAGTTATTACAAGTTCTGAAAGATGCTTTCTTCAGAAGTGCAAATGATATTAAATGGCAGAACTTACTCTCTGGATGGTCAGATGGAGATGCTGTGGTCTGCACCCGTCCTAGGTCATGTGGTAAAGGCAGAGCCATGCAGCCGGACCTCGGCTTCAGATCCATGGGTGTCATGAATGCAATGCATGGAAGAGATGCTACAGCACGATTTAGCCTTGTCCTGGGAAGATAATGGCTGGGAAGTGTCATTGCTTTCCTTATTTCACAGATGGATCTCAGGTTTCTTGGACTTTCTCATGAAGATTTTCTTGGAGAGGACTGTGTTAGCTGTGCTGCTGACAGATGCCCTTGTGAGAACTGTCCCCACTAACTTGATTTCTCTCCTTCAGCCATCTAGAAGTTTGGTTCCTAGTCTAAGCTGGTTGGTTTTGTTGTCCTTGTGGTAAAGGAAGAGAGAGCTGCATCTTGGGAGATGATAAAGCTTTAGGAAATGATGTGATTAGTCTTTTACATGGTTTTCTGCACCCTGAAGGGAAAGAGTTTGAAAATACTTTTTTGCCTGTAATCAGGACTCCACAGATGGGTTCATCTTGGGTGATGGTGTAGGGTCTGGAACTGAAAGTTCTATGAGGAGCAGCTGAGGGAGCTGGGGGGGCTCAACCTGGAGAAGAGGAGACTCAGGGGGGACCTTCTCGCTCTCTACAATTCCCTGACAGGAGGGGGGAGCGTGATGGGGTTGGTCTCCTCTCCCAAGGAACCAGGGACAGGACAAGGGGAAATGGCCTCAAGTTGCACCAGGGGAGGCTCAGGTTGGATATTGGGAAAAATTTCTTCACTGAAAGAATCGTTAAGCACTGGAACAGGCTGCCCAGAGCAGTGGTGGAATCACCATCCCTGGAAGTTCTCAAAAAACGAGTGGACCTGGCACTTCATGACATGGGTTAGTGGGCATAGGTGGCATTAAGTCAGAGGTTGGACTTGATCATCTTAAAGGTCTTTTCCAACCTAAATTATTCTGTGGTTCTAATCTACTAAAATCAGCTTTCCCAGGGCTTCCAGGAGCTGGTACAGAGCACAAAGGGTAATGAACTGCAGGGGGGAAGAATTAAGATGCTTCACTCTTCTTGAAAATACTGCAGTAGGGCAAAATCTGGGGCTTTTGCATTGCTGGAGGAGACAGTTTGGTTCTGCCCCCACTTCAAAGCAGCTTTATTGTATTGCTAGAGCACCAGTGTTTTGTGTGCCTGCGTGGAAGATTCCCAGGCAGCTGTATGTGCTCGGGGCAGAGCCTGGGGACACACGGGCGGGAGCACAGCTCGGTCCTGCTGCTTCCTGCCTGCTCTGCTCCACACAGGCACTTTCTGGACAGAAAAGCTGCACAGTAAATCCAGTGCTGATGTGGCCTGGCACAGTGACAGCTCTTCCAGTAACTGCCCGCTCTCGGAGGCCCATCCTCCTCCGTTGGGTTGTTTTCCTTAAAACAGTGCTGTTCTACACCCGGATGGGGCACACGGTCTCTCTGTGCCTCCCTCTGCCACCAGAAACTCCGTGGTGCCTTCTCTGCTGCTGCTTGGGGGGGGTAATTAGTTCCTGGCTGAGAGGCTGTGATGTTACCTATCGAGTGCTTCCCAGAATGTCGCCCGAGAGCAGGGCTGTGCAGTCGCTCAGACTTGCTCGACATGGCCCTGCAGATGTGGTCCTTCGGATCTCAGGTTTGTTCTGCCAGCTGAGATGAGGAGCTGCAGACAGGTTATAAAAAAAACCAAAAAAAACAAACAAATCTGCTTGAAAGGGAGTAAATTGTCTAGAACACACTTCAGTAGCAGATTTCCAGGAAAAAGCCCTGTGTCAGATTTCTAAGAAGTAGTGCTGGCTCCAGGTGGTGAGTGCCAGGTCTGAACAATCCGTAATCAATGCAGTCCCAAGCGTTAGGTTTGGGCGCACACTTTCTCCCTAATTTGCAAATCCCACCTCAGCCAGGGCTAGCAGGCAGGTGGGCAGGTTTTCAGGCTCTCTGCATGGCCTTTGAATATTAAACATTTAGGCCTTAACGTGTAGCTTCTGTCCCACGCTGGTACTTTGGCTGCTGCTGTTAAAATGAAGACATGGTAACATCCTGCAGGAGAACTGTCACACGTGTTTTGCCATCATGAGAGGGAGTTTGCAGAAGCACTGCCCTTGCTGGTGTGTCTGGAGGTAGCTGTGCTGTGGGCAGAGCTCAGCAGACAGAATGTGTTAATAGAAGACAGCAACACAAGTAGGATGAAGGCCCTTCATTCCTTGTTAAAGCCTTGTACATGTTGTTCAAGCTTGGCTAACAGAATTCTTCAGAGTGACACTGCTGCAAGCAATTCTCTTGCTGTTGGTAGCAATATAATAGAAAACAGAAGTGAACATTTGGTGACTCAAACCAAAATCAAGGGTAAGAATAAGAAAAAAGCATCAACTGTTTAATAGGAAAAATAAAAACCCGACATGGCTAGGTATTCTTCTGTGGCATTTCCAATTTATTGTTACAGGAATATCCTCCCAGCTAGACACAAGCTCCCTCAGGAAGCTGGTTTCATATGGTGGTTTAGATTTAACTATTCATTGTCTAGCACCATTTGAAATCAGTGTTCTTGGAGGAAGAATGCCTGCCTTCATCAGGGAAACGGATCCTCAGAAGCCTCAGAGGAAAAGAAGAGAAGGTCAGCATCTTCCTTGTGTGGTTCTGCTGTTGTAATTAGCTCCACCACCAAATGAGGTCCCTTGGGACCGTGGGGGTCTGTGGCCCAAGTGACTCTTGGGATAGCTGTGCAGTGTGTGATTTCAAAGGCAGGAATTCTGCTGTCAGCATGTTTATAATCCTTGTGAGTGGTGAACGGCAGCTTCGGAACCAGAGGAGGGCTCATGAGACAGAGACAACACAAAAAAGTGTAACCCAGAATTCCAACTCAATATTGAAGATGTTGATTTTAATGCACCAGCTGGTGAAAACTAGCACAGCTAGTTCATACAACATGGTGAGGAATTAGGAAGGGAACTGTATGTACTCCACTTTTTTTCAACTCAAAACATGTTTTAGCCTTACGTGGGTACATCTTGGTTGGTTCATTATCAACCTTGTAAATACCTTGTACATGTATCATACAAGACACACAATGGAATTTAAAGCAGGTGATTCTGCACTGAAGTGCTGGGAATTCTGGATGCTGTTTGCATCCCAGCTGCGTGTCTTGCTTTTTCTTGTGGCGTGTTTGGCAGGTGAGAATATGTTATTTATTTTGTGTGACTTTACAGCGTTCAGGTCACAGTTTGATGGCTGAATGTGCTTGTTGTAGCTGATGGAAATGGCCAGCACCGACGACTGTGAGAATTGGAACGCACTGTGGTTGGTCACGTTGTCCAAGTTTACTGAAATTTGGACAATTTTTAAGTGCTTCAAGATGATATTTTTATAAGTATTTCATTGTATTAAAAGATGTGTGTAGCTGATGGTTGATTTTGGAAGTTTTCACTGTACCTTTGTTTTCTCATCAACATTTTAATAATACTTTTAATGTTTGTTAGCGAATAATGCCAGAGGTAATTAATTAACATTTTTCAAGAGTTTGGGGATTCTCCAGTGTCAAATACTATCCAGCACTTAACTCTTCGTCCTTGCAGATCTCCGTAACCCCTTTAGAGGATGACTGATTTCTTTTGGTGTTCAGAGTCAATAATATTTTCTAGCACCATTTGAAATCGGTTATAGTGATTGGGGAATTGCTCCTCGTGACTTTTTGTGCAAGAGGCTCCACAGAGAATCTTTAGTGGTATAATCTAGGGCTGAAAACAGGGAAGTGTGTTATTTTAGTGAATGGAGTTGCTGAAAGCAGAAGTACTAGGAGTTTAAATTCTTGCAAGGTGGTTTTATATAGCTGGAGAATTTTCCTCAGGGATAATGCAACCTCTAATGGATGGAATATGTAAAATTTGTTAACACGAGGTCTTGGTTTAGGTCCTTTGCGTAAAGATGATGCTTGAAAATGGTTTGGAAAGCCATAAGGTGCTGAGAGGGAAGACAAAGGGAGATGGTTTTCCCAGTGAGAAAAAACAGTGTGGACTTGAGATAAAAGAGGAAAAGCCCCACCCTGTTGGTTTAATGATCCTGTCTGTGAAGTATGAGGAAATCTAAGGAGCAGCAGGAAGCTTTCCAATCTCCAATTCCCGTACTCTGGACATGCTGAAAGCAAGATCTCATGGAAGATCTCAGTGCCAGCCTGGGAGTTCTTGCATTCACCTCTTGTACACTCTGAGCAGTGCAAGCAATAAAAGACCTGAGTCATCTTTCCAGGGGTGTTTAAGAAGTTTTACCTGAAAATTCAGCTCTTCAGTGAAACAGAACTGGCCGGAGGCAGAGTTGAAGGTGGGTCGTGTCCTCAGTTCCAGCAGGATCTCATTATCCATGAAGATAATGTCTGAGAATCTTATTTCAAACAGCTTCTCATACTGCATCCAGCTTTTTGGAAGTTAATAATACAAACCAGCCTACAGCAACTCGTCCCTGTAGCAAGGGATATTTTCCTGGATGTCCTGGTGAATTCAGCAGTGGACTGCTTTTCCTATTATTCCATATGGGGAAACTAAAAGGAATGTTTTTGTAAACAACTGGGGCATCTTGAGTAGAGGCATTTTTAAGGTTGTGGCTGATTGTTGGCAGCAAATTTACCTTTCTCTTGTACCTCCATCTTTTCTTTGTTATATGAAAATACTTTGAAAGCAGGAGGGGGACTTTGGGTAAGGGCATGGAGGGAGAGGTCAAAGGAGAATGGCTTCAAACTGACAGAGGAAAGGGTTAGATGGGATATTAGGAGGAAGTTCTTCCCTGTGAGGGTGGTGAGGCCCTGGCACAGGTTGCCCAGAAGAAGCTGTGGCTGCCCCATCCCTGGAAGTGTTCAAGGCCAGGCTGGACAGGGTTTAGAGCAACCTGGTCTGGTGGAAGGTGTCCCTACCCGTGGCAGGGGGGTTGGAATGAAATGATCTTTAAGGTGATTTCCAACCCAGACTATTCTATGATTGTGGGATATGCTGCCATTGCTTTATTCCTAACTAAGATTATCACAAACTAAAAGAGACCTTAATGTAAAGAGTATGGGACCTCTTCTTAGTCTATCACTTCCATCCATTTATGAAATCCACCCTCATGGTCTGTCTTGTTTAAACTCTGAGAAGTGGGTAGTACTGTGTTCAGTACAAAAGACTGTAGGTTAGCCCTTCAATTAATACAAAAATTACTAAAATATGGAAAAAGTAGACTGGCTGGCAGCATGGGGGTTTTGCAGTGTGATGCAGAGGGGTGACACCTGCCCACATGGATATTTTAGGAGTTTCGACAGATGTTCTCGTGGAGGTTAAAAGCTGTACAGAATGAAGTGTTGCATTCTGGAAAAGTGACTTAAAAGTAATCATCATGTTTTAAGTACATCCCTTGCCTAAGTAGCTCCCATACAGACTGTTGCTTAAATGATTTCTCAAGTGAAGTCCTTGACGGAGCAGATGGATCTGTTTGGAGTTTTGCTGCTTGTACTGTGTGTGTAGGATTGAAACGTCTGGACTCAGGGAAACCTGTTAGCACAAAAACTAATCTTAAGGTAAGAATCAGTTACAAAGTGATCATACAAAAACAGGTGAAGATTAATGACGTTCTGATTATTTATGTTGAAAGGTAAGAGGGTTTTAACCTGCAGTAATTTCTTCTGTTTGCACCACACAGTGAGAAAAAACAGCTGCCAAGTGCTTGGATCTCGTGAAAGTAATTTCAGACATGAGTACTGTTGCTGGTGTACCCATGTACAATCACACAGGATTGTGTCCTGTTCCATGTTGGATCTTCCCTACAGCAACAGGGGAAGAATGGATGAAAGAAGGAAGAAAAACGCTTGATGAAAAGAGAAACATTTCAGTGTAAAAGAGATCTATGGATGAGAAAGAAGCATATGAGGGGGTTTTTTCCTTTTTTTTTTTTTTGATGCTGTTTGCTCTCAACTCTTGGCCTTCTAAAAAAGTCAACCTACTAGAAGACAGTCTTCCCTGTCACACAGATTTAGATGCAAAATGGTGCTTACAAAGCCTGCACCAGTCTCAAAACACCTCTCCAGTACCACAGTGTATAATTTAAACTATTTGTTTGCAAGTCTGCTCCATCCTACTGTTGGATACCCTGCAGCAATTGCACGATGTAACGTGCAGGGGGATTCCTTGATGGCCAGCAAAGTTTGTCCAGCTGCTGGTGTTCTGGAATGGCGTTAAAATGAAATAAATGCTTGGACTGAGCCAGAAACAGCACTGCAAGTCAGCTGTTCTTCCCCTACACAAACTTCCGGACTAATGCAAAAGGTGCTGGATGGTGGGATGAGAGAGAGGGAACCCTGAAGTCTCTTGGGAATTTTTCAATGCAAAAATATTTCAGAAGTGTCTTAGAGTGTACACTTTTTCTGTTAGTGAGTCATGAAACCGTTTTACTACATAGAGCCTAAATTTCGATTGTTACATTAATTTGTCTGAAACTTTTGGTGATCTTGCATCCCAGTCTCAAAATGTCTGGCTTCTACATAAGGATGTTCTGTGAAATCTGTTGTGTGTTGGGAATCTGGGGGGCAAATACCTTGTCTCACGTAGAGTAGGAGCTTGAGATGATGGTGGAGAATTGCTTTGTTTCCCCAACAAATAAATTGAGGGTCAGAACTGTAATTTTCATCATAATATGTATAATTTTCAACACAGATGAAACATGCAGGCATAAGATGCTTATGAAAGAGTGGAACAGCAAACAAGACAACATGGTGATATTTTACAAGATGCTTCCTGATTTCTTCCAAGCCGGTTTGAGAATCAGTAACCAAAAATAACCTCCTTGTGTGGGATCTGCCGTGTCCTTAGCGCACATTTCCAGTGCCATAATGGACAGCAGAGGTATGAGGAGAATAAATTTGGGGATTGTGGGTTTTACTGGGGGCTGGTCGAGTCCTGCTGGGACCTTCTCTAAGTATGAAACAGCAGAGGCTTGTGTTGGCAGAGCTTTGCTGTGCAGTAAAATGGGCTGTTAGAGCTCACAGCAGTTTAAAGGTGCCAGGAGAGCGAATTCTTACTTGTTTGGGTAATCCTAACAAAAACAGTGTTAGAATTTCTAGTCATCTCTGGTAAATCGGATCCAGTGAGGACAATGAAGCAAACTCCAGAGAAGCAGCCTGAATTAAGCTGCCTGTGGCGAGAGGTTCTCACTTCACAGGTGTCACTCAGGACAGATCTGCTCTCCGCAGAGAGCTCTCCTGGTTTGTGACAACAGTCCATCCTACTGGTGGATTCTCTTCTCCAGCTGTGCCTGTCAGATTCTGCAGGTGCATCTCCCCTTGAAACATCCAGAGCTTTTGGGTTCCAGGCTTAAAAAGGTGGAGCAACTCCGTGCTCCCACCTCTGCTGTTGAGCAGGCAAGAGGATTTTGTCTGTGTTTGTACTGATCAGTGTAGTAGTTACAGACCTTGGGTTAGAAGATGTTCCCATTCAGCTCCTTGAAATAAGAGGCAACAGTTTGTTTTCCTTTCCTTTTCCAATAGCATCCATGGAGAGATGTGTGGCTGCCTGCTCTGCTGCCTGAATTGCTGGGTATTTAAGTCACCTTACATGCAGCTTCTATCTGTGCTGCCTTCTCAGCATCGTGTCTGTCTCTTCCTGAGGATTCTTCTCTAGAGAACCTGCTTTGGCAGCAGATGAGTTGTCTTCAGTCCTTGGGAGTCCATTTTCTCCTTGTCAAAGAACTTTTTTAATGTCAACTTGACATTAAGAGGAGAGGTGAGGCTTAGGATCACAAGGATATTTGAGTTCAGTATTTTGGTGCTAGCAGTGTTCATGGAATCATGGAATGGTTTGGGTTGGAAGGGACCTTAAATACCATCTCATTCGAACCCCTCTGCCATGGATAGGGACATCTTCCATTAGACCAGGTTGCTCCTAGCCCTGTCCAACCTGGCCTTGAAGATGGAGCATCCACAGCTTCTCTGGGCAACCTGTTCCAGAGCATCACCACCCTCACAGCCGAGAATGATTCACATTCTGCTGCAGAGGAGAGGTTTTCTTGGGCTCTACTTTCCAAAGCAGTTAACGTGTCAAGCCCTGCACATCTCTGGTTGGATTCCAGTCTGTAAAGCCCGACACTGACACTCACTTGGAGCAGCACAGCTTGGGATGAAGTGGTTGGGAAGGGATGTCCAAGAACTGTGTGGGGGAGCCAGCTATGGTGCAGTTTCCCAAGCAGTGCATGGCAGTGCAGAGCATGGACATCACCAGGGAATGTAAGGCATTTCTTTCAACTTCATTTCTCCAAATGCTACTTTTCGTACTGTAAGGTTACTGCATGTGGCGGCGTTAACTTGTAATCATTTCAGGGAAGATACAGCCAAAAAAAGAGAAAAAATCCCAGTGGGATTTACTTATAATTAGTGATTTTACTTGGCAAATACTCAAATGCCACTGTGCAGGATAAAATCCCAAAACAGATTGGCAGCTGTAAAAGCCGTAAGCACAGGTGAGTTAGCTGGTCTGTTAATAGCCTCCAGAGGACCACACAGTGATTTCTCCATTAGATTTTGCCATTATTTAATCTTCAGTGTTGCCTGTCCTTACTGTGGAACAGACTGGAAGGAGAACGACTTGATAGTCCCCCAAGTAGTTCTTCATTACTAGAAATGCCTTGCGGTGATGGCGTTGCCAAGCTGAAAGGTGCCAAAATCCTCTATAGATCAGAACCTGCTCAAAAATCACATCTGGGAGAGCTTAAGCTTCTCACAAAATTCATGGAAATTATCACGGACTTCCAGGCTTTCAAGTAAGTTGTCGTGTAAAGACTCTCCGCTACGTTTCCAGTGTGAGAACTGAAATCAAAACTGAAGCGTTTGAAAAAAAAAAGAGAAAAGACCTCCAGCACAAGTAAATTTTCAGATTTCACTATGCAGATAAAAATTCCAGTTGGAGAACTTCAGAGTGAAACAATGGTGTAAAAAAACCCCCACTTTTTAGTTGAGATTAGCCTGGAAATTTTAAGACACTCATGAATAATTTATAAACCAACCTTCCCACGGATGAGGAGCAGGACCAGAGCGTGGCTACGTTTGTCACCGTATTGAGATGTTTTCTGGCAATGGGGGAATTTTTATGGTGTTCTTGCTCATAATGGAGTTCTTGCTTAGCTTTTAATGTCCCAAATGTAAACAGATCTGAGGAAGCGGATCGTTAAAAACGTTTAGAAAGGGCGAGTGAAAAAGCGAAGTACTTGTGCACTGCGTTCCAAGCAAAGCCTATAAATCAGCAGCGTCAGAATTAGGCTGCCAGCCCAGAAATGGCATCGGGAGGAATAGTCAAAAGATTGCATTTCTTTTTTTTTTAAACCATGGCAAAAGAGCGGAGGGAAGAGCCCAAGAGGTTTGAGAACCTGTCCTGTGCTCTGTTTTCAATTTTAATGCTCTGCTTTAACAAATTCAAAATTTGAATCCAGTCTGGTTTTGGGTGTTTGACTCCACAGTCCTGGGACCAGTGGACAGCCCTGGGATCTGTGGACTTCAATGCCTGGTGCTCCTGCATTAGGAAGGGCTGGGAATGCTTAAATCCACGCAGAGGTTTTATGCGTAGGAGTAGCTCAAAAAAAAAAAAAAAAGGGAAAGAAAGGCAGTTTTCATTTGGTTTTGAATCCGCAAGCTGTTTTCTAAACTAAGTTTGGTTTTCCAATGTTTGAGCCTTCAAGAGTCACTTCAGTAACCCATCGCTGTCTCCTGGGAGCAAAGCCGGGGATCATTTGGGGTGTGGAGGGAGGGTGGAAGTGCCAACCCTTGGAAAGTGCTGGTGCTCGTGCCCCCAGCGAGGTGCTCCTTGGCTCCCCTCTCCCTTCCCGAGCCAGCCCACCAGATGTGAGATGCTGCCTTTGGCCCGGGAAGCAGCGGGAGCTGCGTGGTTTTGCTTCGTCGGGAGAGGCCGTGGGTGGAGAGGAGCTGGCAGGGATCCCAGGAGCCGTTGGGAAGAGGCTGCTCGCGGGGGAGAGTGAACTCACCACCCACTTCGGATGAAATCATGGAGTAAAAGGCTGGTGAGGAGATCTAAAAAAAGGGAGGACAGGAGAGGAAGGATGCTCGACCAGGGAGGAGAGGGCAGTTCCTGTGCTGGTGGGTTCAAGGAGGATCTGGTTCTCACAGGGGTCACTTGTAACAGATACAGAACTGGTGTAAGGGGGGGAATTTGTCACAGGAAGGTTTGCTCCAACAGCATAGAAAAGTAGAACTTTGATACGTGACCTGTTCGATGGAAATTTATTAATATGTATCTGGATGGAGGAGTGATTGCTCCCAGGCAAGCTGCTGCTTTCCCAGTCCAACCTCTAACCAAGCTGGGACCAAGGAGGATGTGTTCCTGGAGCAAGGAGAAATAGGAGCTCTCCTCTGGAGCTGGCTGGTTTAAAACAGTGTTTTCAAGGTCTGCTGGCAAAGAAAGTTTACAATGCCACTTTCCTTACCCAACAAGTGGGTCCCCTTGCTGTTCCCAGCTGGATGGGCACATTGTCTCGTCCTTACTGTGCAAACCAACAAGAAAAAAGTCCAGCGTGACTTCCTGTTGCATTCTGAGACTGAACATCACCCAGTGTGAACTCATTGGATTTTTTTTCCCCTCATATTTATCTGATTTGTGATAAATTACACCGCTCACGAGAGTAGCTGTTTAAATCCAGTGAGAAGACCTTCAGTGTCCATGTTTTCCACCTGGATTTCTTTCCAAGCTGCCTTACTGCAGCTCATCCCACATCATTTCTGGAGAGTTCAGGCAGGAGAGGAGCCAGCTGAAGGAAAGGACGTGGTCCCCGGAGTGCATCAGCATGAGGTTTGGTCCAGTGCACCCTCTGAGGGCAGCTTGAATCTTCTGATGGGTTTTGTTGGATCCTTTTTTGCTCCTGGAAACACAGTTCAGGGCAAAGCCGTCATGGTCTGACTTTGAGGAATGGGATTCTCAGCGCTTCCCTGTCTGCTCCAGCGAGCAAAAAGTGATGTGTAAAACTCGTCCACCCCCCATCAACTCCAGTGGGTGCAAACTTGTAATCGTTTCAGGGAAGATACAGCCAAAAAAAGAGAAAAAAAAAAAACATTTCCCTAGCTCATTTTCATTTCCCAGAAAACCAGATGGATGAATCATTACAACAGCAGCTATGACAAGGGACCAGACAACAGACTGAGCCCGAAGCCCAGCCCAGTCGAGGCAAGATGAAAAACTGTCCAAGGATTTACCAACCCTCCCTCCCACATGTGTTTAAAGGAGCAAGGCTCCAGAATTAGGGCATGTGGATTTTAACTTTCCTCTTGTGTCCTGCATGGCAGCAAGAGCAGCTATTGCAGAGACCACAGTAACAAATCCAGTAGTACATCCACAGTGGGGTCCAGTGCAGAAATGCGACGGTGTGGTCATTAGAGAATCACAAAAATAGAATCATAGAGTGGTTTGGGTTGGAAGGGACCTTAAAGATCCTCTAGTTCTAATCCACCTGCCATGGGCAGGGACAGCTTCCACTAGACCAGGTTGCTCCAAGGCATGTCCAGCCTGGCCTTGAACACTTCCAGGGATGCAGCAACCACAGCTGCTCTGGGTAACCTGTGCCGGGGCCTCACCCCCTTCACACGGAAGAATTTCTTCCTCATATGTAGTCTGACCCTGCTCTCTGCCAATTTGAAGTCATTCCCCCTTGTCCTGTCACTCCAGGCCTTTGTCCAAAGTCCTCCTCCGGCTCTCTTGGAACCCTTTTAGGCACTGGAAGGGGCTCTGAGGTCTTCCCGGAGCTTTCTCTTCCCCAGGCTGAACAACCATAACTCTAGCAGCCTGTCTCCATGGCAGAAATTCTCCAGCTCTAAGAGCTATTCTGGTCTTGCTCCAACAAATCCACATTCTTCTCATGTTGGGGACCCCAGAGCTGCACATGGCACTGCAGGTGGGGCCTCACCAGGGCAGAGCAGAGGGACAGAATCACCTCCCTTGACCTGCTGGTAATTTTTCTTTTGATTCAGACCAGGACATGATTGCTGGGTCAGTGTAGCTTCTAATCCACCAACACCCCTGAGCACTTGGCCCCGCGGGCTTCTCTGCATCCATTCTCCACCCATCCTGTACTTGGAGTTTCCCAAGCACAACATGAAGCTCCTTAGACCAGAGCGAGCAGCCTCCCTGCTTTTTCTGTGGATACGTGCCAGGCTTTGCTGGGAGAGTTATTTGCAAGATACGTAGACGCGCTCTTAATATAGTAGAGCGTAAAACTATGCGTAAAACCCATCAAAATAACAGCAGAAGTGACAAGGTTGAGAAAGCATTTAAAAGTTAGGAGACGCCCGCCTTCAGGCTGCCCACGGAGCCCCCACGGGTGCGTGTGCTGTGCTCCATCCTTAATTACACCACTGGGGGGTTATTTTTTCCAGAGGATGCTGCCCCGCTCCCTGCACACGATGGTGGTACTCACTTGCTGAAGAGCCATATAGGGTTGGGGTTTTTTTTTCCTTCGTCCTCATCTCTGCAGCATCCAAGTGCTTTGGCTGAAGGAGTTGCTGTGATGACATCTTTTCTTTCTTTTTTTTTCTTGGTGAGGCTGTATTGTGATTTCTGCTTTACAAACAAAGAACCGGAGCACAGAGAAACAAAGGTCAAAGAATCTATTAATTTTCAGTGCCCGATTTGAAGTAGCCAGTGCAAGATATTCAGGACTCTCTGTTCAAAGCGCAGATTCCTCTCATGCCTTTCTTTGTTTTCCTCCAACCCCCTGCTTCGTTCCTTGCCCTCTTCCAACTTCTGCCTCTTGGGCACTCTAATTATGATTTTTAAATTCAAATGCTGCTCTTAGCTTTCGAGTGTTTTGATCGCTGGCTGAAAAGCTATAGCTGAGCTCCACTCTGCAATAAATGTTCCCTTTCTCTGCAAGGTAAACAAGGTCACTGCAGGTAAAAAGCCACAGGTCTGGGAGGAAATAACAGGACATCATTCAAGCTGAGGTACTCGTGAGTGATGTGGAGATCTCTTCACCTCTCCTACTCTCCATGACTTCCATGGAACCCATCACGGAGCAAGGACAGCACAGAGAAGCTGCATCTCTAAGAGGAAAATCCTGGGGTTTACCTCAGGTGCTCAGGGCTTGGGTCCATCGTTGCTTTAGCAGAGGCAGCTATGGAAGAATTGTTTTTAGGGAAGCAGAGAGCAGACTCATGGGAGGGGTGGGGGGGCAGAGGGAAGCCAGTGGTACCGAGCGTGTTGTTTGTTGTGTTGGGAATAGATTGTACTTGTGGGACTTGGTGAAATGCCAGGAAAACCCTGAGGGTGAGGCTGCAGCGCTCCTCGTGAGATGTTCCAGCCCCTGGAGCCCTTGGGAACAGCAGTGCCGAACACTGTGTGCTCTCAGCTGCCCCAGGCACAGCCACATCCATCCGCACAAGGACACGTGTCCTGGGCTCCCTCCAGGCAGGAGCTCCCAGAACATCCACCTTTTATTTCTGCCTGCACAGTCCTCTGGCCAGGCAGGTTTTGGGTGACTGTGTCCTGTGTCCCATGTCGGAAAATACCCTCTGGCCTCAGCACCTGGTGCTTGGCTTTGGCAGAAGGAAGCAGTGGGACAGTGATGGGAGGATTTTTGAGGCTGTGTTATCCCGTGGCTGGTGAAGATGGAAAGGATCTATCCCAAGTGTAGGACAGGAGCTGAGGACATCAGCACAGCACCAGTGAGCTGAGACCTCAGAAGGCCCCTGAGGTGTGGGATTGAGTAGGAGGGAGCTGAGAAGGACTTAGGGGCAGGAGGAAAGGTAATTAAGCACAGAGCAATGCCTGCATGGCTCCAAAGGGGACCTAGCACTCATCTGTCCAGGCATTTCCCACTGCCACAGGGGATTCCGGTGCTCCTTCTTGCTACTTCCTTCACCTCTGTAGCTCTGCATCACTGTTGCTGTTGGAAACACCATTGTTTCATAAGCAGGAGAGCTCAGGGCTGCAGAGACAGCACGAAACCAGCTCGAGGACACTCGGAAGCAGGAAAACCAGTTATTTTTAATCAAACTTGCATAGAAATGTTGGGTCTGAGGAACATCTCAGGTCCAGCCTCCCATTCCAAGGACTGCAGCCAGGCTGTCAGCCAAGATCTACCCAAGCCCTAAATCCCCTAAGTGGGGGGGGCACAGCTCAGGGGTTTCTGTCCCAAGGCACTGCTGTCTCTCAACGAGAGACTTTCCTACATCCAACATAAGCCTGCGAAGCCCCAGTTTGCCCCTGGTGCCTTTTGTTACAGCCCTGCATGACAGAGAGGAGTTTTGTTGTGTCTCTACAACCACCTTTCATGTGTCTGTAGCCAGTTCTTAGTCAGCAGCAGCTCCTCGGGGCTGTGCAGGGCTTTCTCCCTGCTATTTGCACAATTTGCTCATAGTGAAAGCACAGAAACCCACCCTCAAACCCCGCTCTGCTCCCCCCCCCCCAAAACCAGGGCAGCAGCCAGAGCATCCGTGGGCACACCTGTGGGGGATGAGTCAACCACCACCAGCATCTCCCACGGGACTCAGCCCTGTCTCCCACGCTGATGGCTTTCTGTGCATGGGGAGGGGTCCAGACAGCAGCTTCCAACTCCCTCCAGGGCAGATACCTCCAGACTGCAGAACTGGGGAGACATGAAGCCCTGGAGCAGTAAACTAGCCCAGGTTCCCTGGTAGACCCAACCCCATCCAGCAGAGAAAGTCCAGAGCATCATATCCTGCCCTCTCGGCTGGATCTGAAGGGGGCAGCACCAGGGCTGGACCAGGAAAAGGAGTTGGACACACCACTTATATTCTCCTTGCTAGAAACCATCCTACATCCTAGTTCGTGAGGATGAAGCTGTAAATCAGCAGGAACAACTTCAGAGTCATCACCATTGACACCGGGGGAAAGAGCTGTCTGGGAGGAGAGATAACGGGGTGCATTGGTGGTCCTTCCTCATCCTCTTCCTCCGTGCTTCATGCTAGTGATGTAATTAGAGTTTGGGAGGTTTTTTTCACTTTTAATTTCACAATGAATATGAGCAAGGCGAGCCCAGATGCAAATGGGAACTGAGGCCCTTCTGCAGAGACCCCAGGGGAGGCTCCAACTGTCCCACACTGAGTCATCTCCAGCCCCCGGGAACCCCGTGCAGGGCCCGGGAGGGGACGGAAGGGTGACAAGGCAGAGCTGCCTACTGAAAAAAAAGTCCCCAGTTTCTCGGTTTGGTAAGGAGAGGAAAATAAAAGTTAATGCTGCGACCTAGTGGAGAAAAATCAACTGTGCAGGTACGTGGGCAGAGCTAATCCAGGCATTGGGAAAAGCAGAAGGTTGTGGAATTTGTGCCTGGTGGAGGCTGGACTGCAGCAAGCTTGTTTTTACAGGATTCCGAACGTGAGAGCAGGTTCTGTAACAAATTCAGGTTTCTAGAAGGTGCTCAGCTTAGCCCTAAATGATCTGGGAGCTGGAACTAGATGGTCTTTAAGGTCCCTTCAAACCTGAATCGTTCTATGATTCTGCATTTCTATATTCTCATGAAAGGGCTGAAAACATCCCCATGGCCCACGTTACACCAGCCCCAGAAGGAACTGGAATTGGAGCAGAGCCTGTTTGCTGGGCAAAAATAAGGGGGGAAAAGTTATTGTTGAGGGTGAGATGAATTTCCTGGTGCCTGCAGGTGTTTCAACCTGAGCTTGACATGGTCTGGGACTAGATCCAAGGCTGAAGCACCTGGACCCAGGAAGTGGAAAATCCCCAGGTTTTGGGTCATTAATCACCCAAATGGGAATTATGAACACCACCCGAGGTAAGGGCTACTGTAAGTGAGTGGCAGCCAGGGCAGGGAGAACATGTGAGCACAGGAATGCTGTGCTCAGGCTCGGGGTCCATGCTGCAAAAAAAAGGGCTGGAAAACAGGAAGGATTTCAAAGGAGAGCCCCAAGTGTGCGGAAAAGTTGGAAAAAACCTTTCAGAGGGGTAAAGCTAAGCTCAGTGTGTAACCCAAGAGAGGAGGGAGGGTTGATCTCTGCCCAATGCCAATACCCTCCATGTCCAAGGGACCCCAGTCCTTGGTTCCTTTGGTGGGTGGCCTGGAGAGCATCCAGTGACTAAACCCCCCTGCTGAGACCCTGCAGGAGTTTGTACATCCAGGAGGGTTTGACACATGGGAAGGATCAGGGGAAGCTCCCTAGAACCGCCTGTGGCACAGCCTTCTGCTTGGTCAGCATCTCCCTCGTGCCGAGGGCACTGCAGAACCGAGACGCCTCTGGGATTAAATAACAGCTGAGCTGGGGATTTACAGACACACATTCTGGCTTTGGGTGCTGCAGTTGGCACCAATCTGCCCAAATCCCCCCTCCACTTCTCCAGGGCTTCGTGGACTCACAGGCAGCAGGTCTTTTAGATCCAGTGGTCAAAGCCACCTTGTGCAAGTGGCATCAGCTCAGTTAAATCACAGCTACTGACTTCTATTCCTTCTGAACACGGAGGAGACAAGGGGTAGGCTTGATCCCACTGTCTTGTGTGCTCAGCCTGAATCAGGGAATGGGTGGCAGCTCTTAAACCTGGTACCCAGAGATTATGGCATCTTACCCTGCTCGCCCCATATGTCCTGTCTCCAAATTTGTGCTGTGCTAAACCTCCCCCACACTGCTGCTGCCCTCCAGCTCGGGGCTGTCATCGGTGGGGCACACTCAGATCATTTAAAATAGCCAAGCACTGCACAGAGAAGGAAGCAGGGAAAGAGAATGGAGGAGTACAGACCAGAGTAGCAGCAGGAGAGAAATGAGGAGGAGGAGAGACGTGGCTCTGGGGGAGCAGAGAGGAACACACCAGCTCGAGGCAGCTGCGAGGAGCCCGACAGCTGGAAGCCAAAAATAACCCTCAATGGTGAATCAATTTGCTCCGAGGAATGGGTGAATCGGGGGAAGCAGGAACAAGGGAGAGAGGATGGGGCAGGAAAATCCACAGAGCAATGAATCACCTCGCCCAAAAAGCCCCTTTTCCCGAAACAAGGCAGTGATGAAGCAGAAAAATGAGCAGAGACAGAAACAATCAATTCTGAGGCGAAGGGAAGCTGTCCCCGATGAATGAATATGCAGGAGTGGACAGCAAAAGGCAGGGAGTCGTTTGGTAGATGGATAAATCACCAGGGAGCAAGTCATGGCTGTGAGAGGCACCTGGATCCATGAACATGTCCAGCAAGCAAAGGTGCTGTGGGGCTGCCATGGGAACATGGAGCATCTGGAGATGCTCCCTCCAGATCTGGGTGCCAGTCCCCACGTGCTGGGAGGACAAGGAGTTTCAGGGAAGGGAAGGGGGGCTGCAAGTGTTGAGCTGGGCAGAGGAGGTGATGCTGGGCACTGCCATGTGGTGAGTCCCATGGACCAGGATACGAAGCCCCCTTAGCTCCAAACCACATTTTGGGGGCATGGGATGAGGCATTTGTGGAGCATCACAGACTAAATAGACATTGGGATCATGATTTGGATCAGGGAACAACCTTGGAGGATGGATAAAATACAAGAGAAAGTACATTCAAAGGTCTTTGAGGAGCAGTTTAGCTGTTATGGATGTGAATATGTAATAGATAGTGATGAGGAGAGCCTAGAAAAATTGTGGAGAGGATCGTATTTCTTGAGGAAAGTGCTCCATGCACAGAAGGTTTGGGATTAATAAAATCTTTAGAGAGACACTGAGGAGATTTCATCTTGCAGAAAGCACAGATGTGTTATTAGGGCATGGCTACTTTTGGCCACTGTAGGAGAGATCCTGTGTAGAGGAGACAAAAGAGCAATGAAACATGATTTGAGAGTGAGGCTTTGTGTGTTTTATCAAAAAAGAAGGAATTCGATGATGCTTTCTCCCAGCTGACTGCTCCAACCACTAGACTGGAGTCCAGTTCTGTCTCTCCTTCATCCTCACCCAGGTCCATGATGCTGCTTTTAGGAAAAGGATGAGGGGCATAAATGGTTGCAGGACTTTGGAGGTGGGCTCATATGTGTGTGGGAAGGGGGCACAACTCCCATTGGCTGCCCCCACCCTGTCCAGCTCCTCTCCAAATCAGCATTTCCCAGTTCACCCTCCCAAGGGACATGAGCATTTCCAGCACTGTGCTGAGGAAGAGACTGTCCAGGAACAGGCATAGACAGAGAAACTAAGATTGTCTGTGTGGACACAGAATCTTTCATGTCAAACTCTACACAACTCAGTGGGGTTGAAGATGCCCCCACTCCCCATCCATGGGGCTTGCAGTGAGGGCTCCAAGCCCAAGGGCCACGTCTCCACAGGTCAAAGGGAAGAGCAGTCATCCCTGCAGATGCAGGAGCTGTGCCGCAGCCGTCCCTCCTGTTGATGTGAGGCCGCGTCGTCACTAGAGGGAAGCAGAACCATGTGCACGGGGCTGGTCTGGCACTGCTGGCATCACCAGAGCTGCTCTGGGCCGGCAGAGGCACTTGCCCAGAGCAGCTTTGAGCTGGAGAAAGGGGACACCTTCCTCACCCTGGGCTGGACAGAGCTCCAGCGAAGGGTGGAGGGTGAAAGCCACAGGGAAAGGGAGCAGCCGAAGCGATGCTGGGCCACATCAGCTGGTTATTACTCTCCAAGGGCACATCTGGTCCCGTGTCCCCTCTCTGCAGTGGCTCTCACTGCTGGGCAGCTGACACTGGGGGCTACAGTGGGGTTCAAGGACACCCCATAGAGCAGGATTGTGGCCAGCAGGGCTGTCTGGGGACTTTGGGCACTGTTGTCTCTGCCGAGGAGATGGCACCGCTCCTGGGGACAGTGGGGACAGCTCATCACTCTGCCACCACCCTGCCTGGAGCATGACCATCCTGAGATGGGTTTACTGGAGGGTCTGGGGAGTGGGGGCAACGGTAGGGGAGGCACGAGGTGGCAGGAAGGAGACAGGTCCCAAACTGCCCTGGGAGGGATGAGCTGCCCACGGTGCCTGTGCTCGGCGTTGGTGGTGCTGCCGGTCTGTGCACGCCGGGGAATGTGCAGGACATGCTCATGGAAACCACACCACCCACGGAGGAGGCTGGCCTCCAAAACCAGCTGCTCTGGGACCTGGAGGTTTTCTTCCTTATGAAGATCAGCAGCCAAAATAGTCATTTCCCCCTTCGTCCCCAGAGATGTGGAGGATTCCCCTTCTCTCCCTGTGCGCTGGGCTTGGCTGCACTCACACCCTGAGCTCTCCTGTGGGGCTGCCTTGGCCACAGCCCACCTTCAGCACACCCACATCTCTGGGGAAAACTTCCCCCAAGCATTTGTCAGCTGCAGATCAGGATAATTTCCCAGCATATTTGGAAGTAAATGCATCCTGTAAATTCCTTCCATTTTGTACTAAGAGGTTTTTTGACACAAAGTCAACCTATTCACCAGCAGCTGGCAGGAGTTTAGTTCAGTAACAAATCTTGCTGCCAGAGCCCTGCCCGTGTCAGTACAAGCCTCAGTCATTGTGGTTCTCCCTCTGCAGGTCATGGAGCTGGGAAATGCCAGGACTTGCTGCTTTGGCCAGCACAAGGCTGTACCTCTCTGCCAACCTGACAGAATAGAGGTGGACCTGCTGTTTTTCTCAATGCCATCTCTCCTGCAGAGAAATTTCAGGGCATTTTGGTTGCTTGACCATGCCAGTTGTGGAAAATTGCACTGATCCCTCCTCAGGAGACAGGGCAGAAGGATACATGTGGTGCCTCTGGGTTTCTGGGGGAAGGTGGGATGTCAGGAGAAGGCACAAGCTGACAATACCAGCTTAGGTGATCAGAAATGATGTTTCTCAGGTAGTGGAAGGAGCCTTCCTCTGGTCCCAGCACATCACACAGCAGCCTTTGCCCAGGGCTGTGTAAGCCATGGGGCAGATGCAGCTGTGGATGAAATTTAAGGGCATCTCCATGAGGAGCCACCAGCGAGATCATTCCCATGCACCACTCCCAATGTACCAGGTTAAATACTTGATGGAAACCTTATAGCAACAGAAACCTGTTGATTCTGCCGTGCTGTGAAATCATAGAATCACAGACTGGTTTGGGTTGGGAGGGATCCTAAAGTTCCAACCAGTTCCGATTAGTTCCATCTAGTGCCAAGCCCTCTGCCATGGGCAAGGACACCTTCCACGGGACCAGGTTGCCCATAAATAGTTGTGGTTTGGGGTTTTATACTTCCAGATGTTTCTCTTGCTGGTTAGTTTTTGCTCAGCTCGTTTATTAGGGGCAAGGAATGAAGTGGAGCTGTTCAGTGCTGGATTTTTGTTATCCTTGGGCTGAAAGTGGTGATGCCCCAGGTGGAGAGAGCTAGAGAACAGCACAGGCTGTTCTAGCCCAAGGTGGTAAATTTGCATCAGAGACACCCAAACTAGTCCTTTCTGGTGGCACTTTCAAATGTGTGGCCAAAGCAGAGGCAGCTGGGAGAGCAGTTAAGCATGGATGGGAAGGAATATCAGCAGGAAAGAGAGGGTGATAGGAGGTTCATAGTACCTCAAACATCATCACAACGAGGAAATACCTGCTATTAAGTGCTGTTTCGGAAGAAGGAGATAAAATATTAGCTGGTGTTGGATCTTGAGCTCAACAGCTAAAAGTTACTGCCAGCAGGAGTAATTTGGGTGAGGAAGGAGAGACATGAAGGCAAAATGACTTGCCCAGGAGGACAGAGAGAAGGCAAAAAAAGTGACTGCTGAATAAAATAGTGTTGTATTTTGTTTCTGAGAAGTGGAGGTCCCTGGAACTCCTGGGGGGGATTATTGTCCACTGGAGCAGCAGCAGGCCAGGCGACAGGCACAAAAGAGGATGTGATATTACGATAACCCAGTGGCAACCGCAAAGTGAAGAACAAGAAGTGCTAATGAATGCCTTGTTTTTGAAAGGAGCTTTCTTTACTCCCCATCACTGAGAACTTCCTGCAGCAAAAACAAGTGCAGCTGCTTTCTTTTTCTTTTCCTTTTTTTTTTTCCCCCCCTTTCATATTTGCTCTTTGAGAACGAGCTGGTAAAAAGCTGGTTCTGGGCACCCTGCATACTGAAAAACTCCTGTGGCAGGGGCTGCTTCAGCCAGGCCCAAGTCACCAGCCAAACCAAACCCCTGAAGTCCAAATCAAGGCCTAGAAAGGCCAAATCAGTGCTTATGGTTTCTATGGAATCTCAAATCCCACACTGCGGAAATCAATGCCGTGTTATGCCATGACTATGGATACCTTCAGCACCACAGCTGGCTTCATGTCCCCCGGTGGATGAAGCTCTCAGTAAGGGTTAAACCAGCCTCTAATTGGTCCTAAAAGCCAGGAAGACCCTGCTTATACACTGGCCACGTCACTGGCCATCTCCAGAGACCACTGTGGGGTCCGGAGGATGCAGTGCCAAACATCCACAACCTGCCTGGGACAAAACTCAAGGGCAGGCATCCATCCTGCCCTTCTTCTCTGCCAGGTCCTCATAAAGGAGGCAAAGGGGATTTCTGGTCAGAGAGGTGTCTGGGGGGGAGATGCCTCTTTAGGGTTCATCAGTGGGCCTATCTGGGGAGTTGTTGTGGGTGTTGCATGGGTTTGCCCACAACTGACACTGCTGCAGGAGAAAGCTGCTTCCAGGGAATGATGGAAAACAACACTCAGCATGCCAGGTGTGCTGCAGGGCTAACTTGCCTGCCAGTTCACCTTCCATCTCCAGGAATTATAGCTTTTTATCTGCTCCCCCTGGATCTCCCCACAGTGCCTGCAGGGCTCCATCCACCCCCCACCCCGATAAAACTGAGCACTGCTGCTTTCCCCCTGTGGTGGTATCCTCTCAAAGGGACAGAATTGCACGGAGGTTGCTCCCAAGAGGGATTAGGGAGTTGAAGCAGCCTGATAAAGCCCCCTCCTGACCTCACCCCCCCACCAAGCAGGGCTCTGCCTTGCAGGAGGTGGCCGGGCACAGTGCCCATGAGCTGCTCACCCAGCACCAGCACTGGGCAGATCAGAACACCTGACCGAAGCACTGCTCTGCCCCCACCCCTCAGCTGTGCTTGGGGCATCCTTTTAAGAGGAGAAATTGCCGTTCTTTTGAACTCAGGGGCCAGAAATGGTTCTCTGCCCTTCTCAACTTCTGCTTTTTGCTTTCGCGTGGCAAGCGTCTGTGCTGGTGACCCCCACATGCTCCCAGTTCAGCACACTTCCTGTGCATGACTAAAGCTCTTTCCAGCTCAGAAAGCACAGGAGAGAAAAATTCCATCCCCTTCCCATCCGTGGCCAATATTTTCCCTTGGGAGCTGCGCTGGCCTCTGAAGATCAACAAGAGTTCACGTACTCGGAGTCAGCACCCTCCTGAGGCGATGCTGCAGGGTCGGTGTGTTTGGCAGGTATTGTCAAACTCTGACTGTGCTCTTCACCCGTGCACAAGTGGGGCTGCTGAGCACACCCAGCTGCCACAGACCTGTGTCACAGGGCTGAGTGAGCAACTGCTTGTAGGGCATCAGCCGTGGCTTTGTGTTTTGCATGGGAGCATATTCTTCCTTTCGCAGCGGGAAACCCTCGGGAAATTCTCCTGGGTGCTGAGTTGCAGTGTGGTGTCCTGTCAGTCAGCCAGTGACTCGTGTCCTTTACAGTGCTGTAATACCTGCAGGTGTACAAAATATACAAAAATGTATTATTAAATATCATAGAATCACAGAGTCATAGAGGGGTTTGGGTTGGGAGGGACCTCAAAGATCATCTTGTTCCAGTCCCCTGCCATGGGCAGGGACACTTTCCACTAGACCAGGTTGCTCAGAGCTCCAGGTTGCTCAGAGTCCATGCCATGCTGCCTGGACACCCAAGCTGTGAGCTTGCCTTCATTCTGATCCATTCCTGTGACCATTCAATTGCCATTGTTCAATATTTTCAAGGGTAGGGAAGGAGATAATTGTGGCTCACATGTATCTCCTGAGCTATCCCGTCCTGTGGGAAAGCTCCCTCTGCCAGTGGCTAGGTCCTTGGAATTCTGCTTTTGTTCATGGCATCCACTCTTGTTTCCTCCTCCAAAACCTCCTTCCTCAAGGTCTTCCCTGTGGTTTTTGTACCATGTTGCTGTTTTGCTTCCTCAAAACATTGATCAAGTGCAACCACTTCCTGATCTCATTCCCCATTATTGTCCCAAAACCACAGCTGTTCTTTCCCATTCTCAATCCTCCTGAGCTTTTGTCCTTTCCATTTCTCATTGCCCCTTTTCAATTCAACGAGTGTAATTTGAAACAAGCATCCAGGAAGGGGTTAGATTTTGGGGGTCTGGTGCCTCTCCAGGAAAGGTGGAGCCCAAATCTGCTTACGCTGGCCCACCACAAAGAGGGGCAACCACGGTCTGCCTGTGGTCTTCATGAGGATGGAGGCTCTCTTCCTGTGCTCCTCTCTAGTGCTACTCTGGGCTCATCCCTGGGGAATGCTGAGCTGGGCTCAGGTGCAGATGACACAGGTGTCCAGATCCCAGGGCCTGAGGTCCCCCAGGTACCTCCTGCCTTGTGACGGTCACGAAACAAACGAGTTTGGCTCTTGGATTGTGGCTCCCTTTTCAGGGTGACTGTAAGTCTTGCCAGTTCAACACAGAGCTGCTGAATTAGGTGGTTTGACTTCTGACAGCTGCCTAAAAACAGCCAACCCACTTTCATTGGAACCCTTTTATTTTCCTCTTGCCCTCTGCAACAATAAGAACCCACTGGAGGCTTGTGGGATATAAGGATAGTTTACCCAGAAACTGTCTCCAGCTGAGGCCTCTGCTCCCTCCACTTATGGATGTATCTTTTTTGGGTGTCCTGGTTCAAATTTTGATAACTCCTGAATCGGTGATTTAAAAGGAGGACTTTAACATGAGGCACCTACCCACAGAGTGTCCTACTCACCCACCATGGATTACAGTCTTTGGTGTTCAAAGGAAAGAGAAACAAAAGTGACACCAGGGATTGGTGTCTCTTGCAGATCCAGACAGTCAAAAGATTGGGTAAAATGAAAGAAGAAAGCTCTGACTCAGAACTACTCCTCATTGCTGAGCATTCCCCAGGGCACTCAGGGACAGCAAAAAATGTTTTCATCACTGTTAGGAAGGATGCAACTGTGCTGAAGGACTTCAGGGAAGACTTGTCTTCACTTCCCTCAACTAAAGACCAAATCTTCAGGGATGTGATGGCAGCTGCAAAGACATTAAGCTGAAAAAATCTAGCAGGGATGAATTGTGCTCTTTCTAACATTTTGGAAGGATGTTGGTCAGAAGCACATCAGATTTTGTTTAATCAGGCAGTTGTTGGAGTCTTTCACACCTTCAGGGCACATTTTCACTAGTCACTATTTTTCAGGGTAACTGAGCAAGATTCAGCTTTATGACTTAGTGCTGGGAGGAAAACAGCTCCAAAAAACTGAGTAGTTTGATTGCAGGCACACAATAAATCAACAGCAAATTCAAGCACAATCGTAAGGTTAGAAATAGAGAAATTGTTGCCCCAGAGAAGCTGTGGCTGCCCCATCCCTGGAAGTGTTCAAGGACAGGTTGGATGGGGCTTGGAGCAACCTGGTCTAGTAGAAGGTGTCCCTGCCCATGGCAGGGTGGTTGGAACAAGATTGTCTGTAATGTCCCTTCCAACCCAAACCATCCTGTGATTCTGTGATTCTATGACATTTCTGACCTCAAAGGTCATCCCATGCATTTCCCAAGCAAACCCCAGAAGTAATTATGCTTGTGGTTTACCTGAAGGATGTCCCATAACAGAGAAATCCCCCTACCTTCCCAGAGAACCTATTCCAGTACTCAGAAAGTTAGGGAAACTATTCTAGTATCTGATTCAAACAGTATTAGGTTGGTCTGTCACTCCAACTGGCCCCTTACTGGTGCTGCTTTACAGGTGCTTGCAGAAGGGTGGTCTCAGTACTTGTTCCAGAATGAAATGAAGTTCGTTCTTCCAGTCTATAGGTTCCAGGATCCATTCCAGTTTCCCTCCCAACCCCTTATTTGTAAAGTTAAGCGTGACTTCCCCCCTTTCTTCACGTGAAAGCATTTTCTTACCCTGCTCAAGTTCCACAGAGCAACTTCTAGTGGCCATTTTAAAGTCTCTCAGAGGAGTCCCTCTGTGACCAAGGCAAGGTGAAGGCATCTCCTGCTTCTGGGAACTTTCAGCTTTGTAGATGCCCCGATCAATAACCTCCCCTCTGCACTGGGCAGCACATCAGAGTTCCTTCTGATCATATGTCAGAACACCTAAAAAGGGATTTTCCATTGCCCTAGATCAGGTCTGTGTTGTGTTTTGGCCTGTCTGATTTAGTCCCAGCATGCTCAACACAAGGAGGCTCCTCTCTTTGAAGCTGACCTGGTTTCTACTTTCTCTATGCCACCTCCTGATGCTGAGGTCAATGAAGACCTTGAGATTTACCTGACCTATGCTGATGCTTCTTTCCTTTGCTTTAGAGAACTTTGAACTCGAGATCTAGTTATGGTTTATTTATACTGTTTATTTTTAATTTTAAATTGAGGAACAAGTCAAGCAAGCAGACACACGTGTGTTCAGCTACAAGGATTTGCAGATCTGAACTTCAAAACTCTGTCAAAACACTTTTAAAGAACAGAAATAAAGGTTAGTAATAAAATTATTCAATAAGGGAAAGAGCAGATTTTGTGACCTAAAACAAAGGGTGAATTTGTGTGTTATTTCCCATGTTGCTTGACTCATCTAAAAAATCTTTTCAGTTATGTGGAGTTGTCCTGAATTGCAGATTGTAGTACGGGAAATGGCCTCAAGTTGTGCCTGGGGAGGTTTAGACTGGATGTTAGGGAAAATTTATTCACTGAAAGAGTTGTCAAGTGTTGGAACAGGCTGTCCAGGGCAGTGGTGGAGTCACCATCCCTGGAGGGATTTAAAAGCTGTGTGGATGTGGCATTTAGGGACATAGTTTAGTGGTGGCCTTGGCAGTGCTGGGTTAATGGATGGACTCAATGATCTTGGAGGGCTTTTCCAACCTAAATAATTTTATGGCTAGGCTGACCAGCTCCTCCTAATGTGCTGATGCACTGAACATTAAATCAGCCTTTCAACAATTCCAGTAGCAAACACATTTAGGATTTACAATAGGAATACAACAGTAATCCAGCAGGTAATGCAGGTAAGGATGGGCTACCCAGGCACATGCTGGAGTCTACAATAAATAAGTTTTTGTGAGTACATGGGACAGGGCAGCTGTCAGGAGTGATGCACTCTGGATTGAACCTTTCTGGAGGATGGTGATGGACTAAATGTCCTTTGAGGTGTATCTGCTGTGTTGTTTGGGACATTCACAAGCTCCCAAGTGTTTTATGTTGGTCATGTCGAGGTAGGGAGGCCGAGGATGAGGCAGATGATTTATGAGTCTGCAATGATCCTTTGCCAAGTCCCTGTCAAAGCTGAGGTCAGAGCTCAGGAAGTCCTGGCTTCCAGCCTGGACCTGGAAGGGTTTTTTTGGTAACAGCAGAGACAAGTCAAAGGCAGACCAGGTCTGACACTTCCCACAAAGAATTTCCCCTGTGTTCACAAGTTAAGTGCACTCCATCCTGCTTTGCAGGCGAAACCTGGTTGCAATTCAGCTCTTGCTGACAGGAGCGGCTCAGGTCAAAGGCTCCAAGGCGAGGATCCCAGACAGCTGGGCTCGTGTCAGTCCCCAGCCGAAACCGAGGAGCTGCGGCCTCAGCAGCTGCTGCGGACGTGGAAGTGTCGCAGCGCTTCCTACGCGCGACCGCTGAGCACAGGCTGAGCACAACCCCCTTCCTGTGTCAGGGTTGTTGACACAGCTTTGCTTCTCCTTGGGAAAAAAAAAAAAAAAAAAAAAAAAAAGGCCCCAAAAATACCCCTGGTCCAGGGAAAGCCCCTTCCCCAGCCAGACACCTCGGTGCCGTGCAGGGCACTGTGCGACAGGCAGGCTCTTTTCCTTCCACGGGTGACGTCCTCGCAGCGCTGTGGATAGGATGGAGTTGGACACGTGCACTAAAAGTAGTTGGGGGGTTTTTTTTGGAAATAAAACCTGATTTCCTCGCTGCTGATGTAGGTTGCTGAGAGCCCGATGGCTTTTGGGATGGGAAGACGGGGCTTTCACGACGGGGTTTGTTCAGACGACTTAGTCAGGAAACAAAAAAGTCCGGTTTTTAATGCCTTGTGTGTTTTGCCTTTGAACACCACCAGGAAGAAGGCAGACAAAGAAATTCTCCATACTGGCTTATTATTTTTTCTTCCATCTTTTCAGTAAAGTTATCTAACCTTATTGCAAGCGACTGCAATACTGAAATGGAAAAAATATTAATTGCGATGTTTGTAACACACTGAAATTTGTCTTCTACGGGAAAGTCAGTCCGTGGATGGCAGAAAAATCAATAAAACTATGAGTTTTCACCTGCCATTAGTAAATGTTATTTACTTATCTTCAGGAACGGGTTGTTTCTGCAGGTCAATTTGTTTCAATGGCTGAGAATAAATGACATGCAGCCTTTTAAAGGCTGCCTGGATGAGCTGCCTGAATGGATGCTAAATGAAAATAATTTGGAGTACGAAGGAGTAGTTTGGGAGTAAATAATATCTCTAAGTCTGTTCCTCTGTTTTCTGAACATTTGAGTGATTTCCAAGAGTAAAAATAAAGGTTCAATATGTAGTATGACACACAGAGAAAGAATCTCAGATGAGCAGAAGACTTTATGCTTTAAGCACTGAGAAATAATGCCCAAATAGCTGGAGGGCACCTGTGATCTTTAGGATAGAGGAGATCTGTAATGGAATAATCTGGATGAGCAGTTGCCCCAGGTTACAATAAAGAGGGGTGTTCCCTGTTTTAATCCCGCAGGAGAATGAGGTTGATATTAAATAATTGCATGGATTTTAATGGCAAGTTTGAAACACTAACCCCAATGTGCCTTCCAAATAACACATCCGTGAGGAATGGATGGAGGGCTGGAGCACCTCTGCCATGGAGTTAGGCTGGGAGAGCTGGGGGTGTTCAGCACGGAGAAGAGAGGGCTCCAGGGAGACCTTAAAGCCCTTTCTAGTGCCTAGTGGGGCTTGAAAAGAGCTGGAGAGGGACTTTGGATAAGGTCCTGGAAGGACAGGACAAGGAGGAATGGCTTCCCCCAGACAGAAGGAAGGATTAGATGGGCTATTGCAAGAAATTCTGACCTGTGGAGGGGTCGAGGTCCTGGTGTGCCCTGGTTGCTCAGAGTTGGGGCTGCCCCATCCCTGGAAGTGTTCAAGGCCAGGTTAGACAGGGCTTGGAGCCACCTGGTCTAGTGGAAGGTGTCCCTGCCCATGGCAGGGCATTGGAATGAGATGAGCTTTAATGTCCCTTCCAACCCAAACCTGTCTGTGATTCTGTGATTATAATATCCAAGAGCAAGTGTGAGAGTGGTGTACAAAGAAAGGGTCACGTTCTCACCATAGTGTTTCCTGTAGTACAGCCTCCAGGATACCCCACTGGGGATGATGATAACAGCTCTGCATTTAAAAGAAACTGTTGTAACCACCAAAAAAACCCCAAAAAACAGAAAAGCATCAACCAAACATTTTGTGCTGATTTCTGTGATTTTGGTCTGCGGTTGACTGAAAAATGAGAAGCAGGACATAGAAATCAAGTGCTAAACCTGATGTTTTCGACCTTCTGGTTGCTTCAGCCTTGCCTGTGTTGACCTGTATTTTGGAGAAGGTCTCCCCTGAGCCTCATTTTCTCCAGGCTAAACACCTCCAGCTCCCTCAGCTGCTCCTCATCAGACTTGTGCATTCAACCCTTCACAGGGTTGAATTAGCTTTTGCTGATACAAGAGTAGGTGGCACATTCCAGGTCACTGGTCCTGTGGGGGTCAACATCCACACATTGAGCATGAGAGACACAGGTTTGACTCCCCGTGAAGTTACAGAGGCGAAAGCAGGCAAAGCCAAAAAGATCATCGTGGAAAGACTGAGGCTGGAAGGGAGCTCTGAAGAGCCCAAACTTTTCCTTGCAGCAGATCTAGCATCAATACAAGATCAGAATGCTCAAGATTGACTCCATCCCAAGCTTTATGGTGTCTCCTAGTGTTCACACTGATCAGTTTGATCAAGTCCATGTCTCTGTAATCAGTGCCTCCACCCTGAGGTTGATGAGAGAGCCAGCTGGGGTGAGGTCTGAGCTAGCCCCTCAAAGATTTCTGCATTTCTCTGATGGGTTCCTGTCTCATTTTGTTTGAGGAAAATCTTGGTTCATCACTGAAGAATGTACCCACTGTTACAGCTGATTTTCTCACCCTGCTCAAGTTACACCTGCCAACCCCTCTACCCTTTTTGTTCCCATTCCCCTCTCTTCTACTTGGAAAGTCAGATGCTGCCTATATACAACACTTTCAAAACCACATCAGTACTGAAACCCACAAAACAAAGGAAATGCTGAGTTTAGCTTACCACAGCTGATGACTCACTGTTGACATACTGCTGGAAATACCCATTTCAAATTTTCCCATTTGCTTCTTATGGACAGAGGTACATTTTTACAAGAAAGTTGTTCTCTGCATCAAATTCTGCATCCGTAGCATCAAGACTCAGGTTTTCTCACACATCCTGTTGGCAATAGTGTTCCATGAAATGGTATCTCCAACAGAAAACCAGGCCTCAAAGGAAACACCACTGGTCCTCCTGGGTTGTCCTCAGCCCTCTGAGGTCATCTCTTTGGGATTAAAGGGGAGTGTTGCACGGGAAGGTTGCATCCCAAGGAGAAGAGTCAGCCCAGAGGACGCATAAACTGACTTTTGACTTGCTCAGTTGCATTCATGAGCTGGCCCTTGGTCTAGCAGGAGGTCTGACTCAGAGGGAGTCACCTGCACAAAGAGCTTTTGACTGCACTGCTCAGGAACCAGAATTTGCATCTAGCCCATGGCTAGTTTAGCAAGAGCTCATCTTCATGCCAGGTGATCTTTGGTGCCAGCAGCTATTTGGGGATTGAGTAACACTTGGAGCACAGCTCTAACCCCAGCCAACCCTGCCAAGAAGTAGGAGAAATAATCTCTGGTCCTCACCTCCTATTGTCTTCTCCAACCACATCAAACACCTGGATGTAGATCATTAAGACAGAATTGCATGCAGTGCACACTTCCCTTCTGTTCTTCCTACACTGATTATTTATCTGTTGTTCTCTCAAGAAAATATCCTCCCACACAGGGAAGGTGCTGTGACTGCAGCAGGTTAGGACATTCCCCTGAAATTCCTGCTGGATTGACAGGTCAAGGTCATGACAATGAATGGGGAGAAGATGTTTGCATCAGAGGCCTGCCCATGAGGAAGGGAATTTGGCAAAGGATGGCTTCTGTATTTTGATGGTATCCTTTGTCTAAGTAATGGAATACAGACATCTTGGGTGTAGGGATGTCAACACAGAGTGGGACTCACCTCGTGTAATCTGAGAGGTGTCAAGCAGAGCTTGTCCCTCTGGGAATCCTTATGGTCATCAGAGAGAAATGAGCACTTTTGCAGTGTATTTGCCTTCATCTGCCAGGTGGCAGCTGTGCCCTGGACGTGTGTATTCCTCTTGTCTTGACTGCACAGGGAGTGCTGAGAACCAGCTCTTAACAGGGCAAATCCTGCTTAGCCAAAACCAGAGCTGCTGGGACTTCAAGTCCTTTTGATAGGGGCAGGTAGGAGGGACTTCTTACAACTGTTTTCTGTGTTTGTCTCCAAGAGCCAGTTTCTTTTGAATCCAGTTTAATAAGGGCGTGTTCCTGATCAGGCCAGGCTTTGAGTCCTGGCTGCTTTCTTCACCCACACATGGTGATGCAGCAGTGGGCCTCAGTGTCTGGAAGTCACCTGTCTATTCCACTGGTGCTCAGCTTTATTCCAGATGTGAATTTTAAGTAGCACGTTTTGTTGATTTTAAAGTAGGTTTTGTTGAGTTTAGATTTAGCCACAGTCTTTAACATATAAGTCCTTGAAATGCACTTGGAAAACATTACCATGTCTTGGGCACTCAAAATCCAAAGGGTTTTATCACCTTCCAAAAAGATTTTATCATAAGCATGTTCAGGAAACAAGGAGAGTGAGCATTGCACAAGACTTAGGAATTGAGGATCTGTTTACTCAGAGGATCTCTTTACTCAGAAGTCTGGATTTTTTAGGAGTGGTAAGAAAGTTCTAAAAACACAAAATGATAAAACACGTAGTTACAAAGACAGTGAAAGGCCTGGAAGGGAAGCTGTATGAGGAGGGGATGAAGTCAATTGGCTTGTTTAGGCTGGGGAAAAGGAGACTGAAGGGAGACTCATTGTGGTCTGCAGCTTCCTGATGAGGGGCAGAGAAGGGGCAGGAACTGATCTCTTTTCTCAGTGATAGTACCTGAGGGAATGGCCTGAAACTGAGAAGTTTAGGCTGGATATTAGGAAAAGGTTCTTCACCCAGAAGAACCTGGTGGTTAAGCCCTGGAACAGGCTCCCCAGGGAAGTGGTCACAACACCAAACCTGTCTGAGTTCAAGAAGCATTTGGACAACACTCTCAGGCACGTGGTGGGATTGTTGTGGTGTCCTGAGCAGGGTCAGGAGTTGGACTGTGATGGTCCTGATGGGTTCCTTCCAGTTCAGGATATTCCATGATTCTAAGATTACACTTACCAGGAATAAGGGCTCTCCTGGCAGCTTCAGCATCTATGAGGGTTTCTCTTAAATCACAGTTTGAGTCTCTTAATAGGAGTTGATGTCTGTGTATCAGCAGGATCTGCCACCTCCTACCATGCAGCATTGTCACCTCTCTCCTGGCTGGAGGCAGTGAGCACTGAATGAGTAGAGCTGACACACTCAGAGGTGAAGGGTAGATCGGTGTTGCCCATGGCAGGCAGCTGACCCAAGGCACAGCCCCTGATCACAAGGGCTGCTCTTCCTCGTGAGCAAAGAGACTCCTCCTCTGGAGTCTGGTCTGACATATTTCCACTTGCAACCAACAACCTCATTTCCATATGGAGTCAGCCAGCAGTCAAACTGGAAATCATGTTGACGTAACTGCTAATTACCCTCAGCATAACTAATGTGTAGCAGCCAAGCCTGTATTTATTGCAGAGGGCCAGCTCTGTGCTCCGGAGTGGTTGAAGTGTGGTTCTCCCGGTGGGGTGGCTTTGTGTGGCTTGCAGGGGAACCAGGTTGGTGCAGAGACCATTGAATATGATCAGTCTCTCCTTGTGGAGAGAGACAAGCTGATGGAACCTCATCTACTTGGTGTCTTTTCCCCAGAGGAGTCTGAACCTGGTTTCTGGAAGTGTGTCCTCTTCTCGGCTCTCTGAGGTATGTGGTGTGTTTTTTGTGGCTTTGGGATGTAGAAAGACTTAAATGTACAAGTCTCAGGACCAGAGGGTTTGGCCATTTACTGTGTTGTTATAGTTTTTCAGGCACTGAGTTCAGAGCAGGGGGTGGAGAAAATGGGATCACAGAAATGCTGGTTGGCAACATCAGCTGGAGGACTCTAATTCAACTTCCTGATTGAAGCAGTAGCATTGTCAGCTGTGGACTGGTTTAGCTGTGTTTGCATCCAGCTAAGCCTTGAGTCACCTCTGCAATTCATCATTTGTCATTTCCCAACAACCAGTGGCAGTGCTGTACTACCTGCCTAGAGGCATTTTTATCCTGCTATGCAACCTGCACCTTCCAAGCCACAGTCTGTGGCGACTGCCCTTTGTTATAGTGCCTGGCTCTACCACAAAGAGGTTGACTTTGTTGTCTTTGCCCTTTTGAGTAGCTGTAGGCAACTTTCAGGCTGCCTTTCAGCCACCCCTTTGCCAGACTTAATAAGCCTGAATCCCTGTTATCTGAAGGTATGTGCTCCCTGCTTCAGACCACCTTGGTAGCACATCTCAGAGCAGCTTCAAACCCACGAAAATCTCAACAGGATTTTGGAGTCTACATACATGGTGAAATCCTGACCATAACATACAAACGTCTTTCAGGAAGATAAATCAAAGGGTGATTAATAAATAGGTTTATTAATAAGTAAAGGTATTTAATCCTCTTAAAAAATATATCTGTATGAAACCACAGCATGGATTAGTTTCTGTAGAGACCAATATGTTAATGAAAGCAAAGTGCAGTTGTGAGTGTTGCTGTATCTTATGATAAAGCATCTTATGGGAAGAAGTGTGCTGTTCTCACTGCATGGTGGAAAGAAAAGGAAATTCCACAAATCCAGGCTGCAGAGTTGTTTCAATATCTTGGGCCTTCCATTTTACCTGGGGAACAACTGCAGGGTGTGAGACACCTCCAGTCAAACCTGCTAGCCTTTGAATTCCCTTGCTGCCAACAAGACCAGCAGTCGACTGGAGCAGTGCATCATCTTACTGCTGCTGCTGCTTTTCTGCAGGTGAAGTTTTCCCCTTGGTGCAGATGAGTGACCTGCTGCCTGTAAAGGTGAGCAGAGACTGGAGGAGGAGGGAATGTGCTCCAAGCTTGCAGGGATCTGATTTCCATACCACAACAAACTGAACTTATTCCTGGATATGTGGGAAGGAGCTGCTCTGAAACCCAGAGACATGACCTCAGTCATGGTGTGGCTTGGCCTGCAATGCTTTTCTAGATATATCCCAAAAACAGAGTCAGCAGGAGAGGGGGTGGATTTTTTGCACAAGGCTTTTAAGGGTCTAAAAGTCAGACATCTGTAATCAAACTATCAGCTTTGACTGTCTTAATATATGAACTCATCTCTGGAGTCACCTTTTTCTCTCCATTGACTATAAAGGGCAGTTTGGAAATCTCGTTTTTAAATGCCTGAGTTAGGATGAATGAATCCCATAAACAGATATTTTGGGGATCTCTTATTGTTTCTTCCTTTGTAACATTTTTCTATAAGATTATTTTAGGGTTTTCATGTGTCACAGGTACATACACAGTGCTCCTTTTGCCCTTCTGCATCACTGCTTTTGCCATCCACATTTTACCCCTGCTCCCAGGCTAACATCCTGTTTTTTCCTTGCTGCCATCTCTTCACCCATCAACACCCAACCCACAGAAGTACTGGGGTGTGTTTGTGACAAGGGGTTTTGGTTGCTGCCTAATCCTCCCCAGAAGACTCTGTGTTGCCACGTGAGAATCAGAAAGAGAAAATTTTTGGTCTCCAAAATTGAAAGGAACTGAGGGAGTGATACAAACCACAGGGAACCTGGCAGCTCTCAACTGGTGAGTGTTTGTAGCAGGGTGATGCTTCATTGGTGACAAGGAGGAGACCCCTCTGTCACCTGCTCTGCATGCTCTGGGAATGTGACACTCAGTCTGGTGGAGGTAATATAACCAAATCCCATGCCAACTTTTTCAACTGAAGTGGACAATATTAAAAAAACTGTCAATCCTTGTGAGGGATTAATGGATTGAACACGTTTATCTCCAAAATTCAAGGATTGCCATAAGCCAGCATTTGGAATGTTGCGTAGAATGTCTCAAGGAAATAGTTTAGAATGGGCAATGTACATCCAGTGTCCCTGGGGGGATTTGATAGCACAGTCAATCTCTTACATCCTTACCTTTTCTCACATTTTTCCCCATAAAAGTGGTACTTCTTACATGTCCCTGGACAAGGGTTGTGTCATTCACATGAGAGATGGGCCATGTTCCTTAAGGGAGAGCTGCACAGCAGAGGTACTTTAGGATCACTTCTGGGACACCAGGAAGGGACAGAAGAAGCAGCTGTTGCCTCTTCTAGGAACCTCAAATCTTTGGTCTGGTCTGGGTCAGTTTTTTAACCATCACTTGAGGCTCACATTCATTCGAACACTTGGCAAAGGTGAAATGTGGCTGTCCCATCCCTGGAAGTGTTCAAGGCCAGGTTCGATGGCACTTTGAGCAATTTGATCTAGTGGAAGGTGTCCTTGCTCATGGCAGAGGGTTGGAACAAGATGATCCTTAAGATCCCTTCCAACCCAAACCATTCTGTGATTCTGCCTATAAAGATTCCATGAACATACTTGGCACAGCAGGAAGGTGAGACATGCATGTCTCAGCACCCTGGTTGTTGCAAAGTGTGCTGGCCTTGAGGTGTCTCTGTCTCTGTCCTTGCTCACATCAGCAGAGTACCTCCCAAAAACCACAGGTGGCACACAGGTCAATGAGGGTGGAATGTCCAGTATCCAGACACCTGCAGATCCTGCTGTGGCCATGGGATCTTTGCTGCCCTCGAAGGACAGCAGTCTGCAACAGCATATATCTCCTTGATCTACATGTCCAAGCAACATTTCTCTTTCCTAGATTTTGTTTTCTTATGCCCATTTGGCTTCTGCTACTGTGACTTCCTCTGTCCTGAAGACCTGCAGGGCTCAATCTCCTTAGCATCTCTTTGGCTATTCATTTTGTTTTTCCGTGGGGACTGAAGACTCAGGATAAGACTTTGGTGGTCCCTCATTTTTTTCAATAGAATCACAGAATAATTGAGTTGGCAAAGACCACCAAGATCATTGAGTCCAACCTGTGACTGATCATCTTGTCAACTAGGGCAGAGCACTGAATGCCAAGCATTAAAGTGGAAACACCACTCTCCTCTGTTTCAAAATCCCCTTTTTGCAGTACTGCAGTCACAAGTGGTTTTTCCATTTCCCTGCAGTTGCTCAGCTACCTCCCAGCTTGCCCTGCTATTGAGCACGAGGTTGGACTGCTGCCTGTAGCATCTCATAGAAAGAAAACTGAAGTGGAAATCAGAACATCCTTGGGGAGAAGCCAGATCTGGACTTTGGAACAATTTCTCTAGGAAAGTGCTGCAAGTCCTGCTTCTTTTCAAACATGACATGGAAAGCTTACCAGAAGTACTTTGTCTAGGAACCTCTGAGCTCCCAACTGGGAGAAGACTGGAGGATCCAATAGGATTTTTTACAGGTTGAAGAAATGGAGGTTTGTCTTACAAAACAGACCCCATGGGAGCTGGATCGATGAGCAACAGAGCTCCTTCAACATCACTCACAGCCCTTTTCCATGTGGGAAGTGCACAGCTCTGGACAACACGTGGGCAATGCCCATGCTGACATGAAAGGCAGAGCAGTGCCAGTTATTGAGGACTGGAGCATAAATTTTATAAAAAAGTAGTGAAATGGAAAACCATGAGCTTGTTGATCCTAGGGGTATGAGGACAAGTCCATGGCTTCTTCTGCTTATTTCTGGTAACATGACATTAATACTGTAACATGTTGTTACAGTATTCCTGGACTTCTGGAAATGCAGGAAAATTAGTCCAATTTAGTTGTGAATGAATGAGCAGTGGAAACATTCCCCTTCTCTGCCAGCTGTATCCCACCAGCACAAAAATGACTGCAGGCCATGACCCACTCTGTCCAAGTTGAGTGTCCCTCTGCATTTGCCTTCCAGGGGAGCAAGAGCCCTTCACCTGAAATCCTCCCACGATGCTGTGGCTGCTGCTGCTGCAGGTCTGGGCGAGCTGCCTCTGGCTGGGACACAGCGAGGTGGTGACATCCTTTAAAAGTTCATGTCCTTAGTTTTTCTGTGGCAATACTCCCCAGATGAAGCCCTGGAGCCTCAGAACCCAGCCTGGATCTGCCAGCACTACAGCAACAGTTATTACTTTGCCACCCTGTATGACATAAACAGGCGTATTCCCATGTACTCTGCTTACACCTACCAGCCTGGAACTGGCAAGAGACCTCAAACACGGTGTGTTGAGCCCCAGGTGAGTGTCCTCTCTTACAGCATGTCACCCTCCAGTCATTAAAACATGAATTGCAGCATTTAACTAAACACTTGTATTTCCTCCCACCCCTCCTACACGGACATGCAAAAGGACCCACTGGATGGGATTCATCTCATGTAACTTCAAACACCATCACCACAAGACATCTTCCTGTGTATGGGGTTAGAGAAGGCAAACACTGGTGTTTGGAGTGTGGTACACCTGTAGCAGTCACAAGTGGAATCAGAGAATGGGGGTGGGAGGATCTGGGGAGAGCACTGGGCAGATGTTGGGCATGGAGAAGACAGCAGGAAAGAGAACCAGATGTGGCAGGGGAAAGGTCTCACCAAAATCACCTTTCAAACCTAGGAGTGGAAAATGCTCCTTTGTCTCATGCATCCACCCATACCTCCACCACAGGCTGCAGGCTGGATCACAAAGGTGACAAGTCAAAATGAGAACAGCAGGATTCCAAACTTCCTTTTTTTTAAAAGCTCTAGTTCATCCAGGAGGGGCAATTTCTCTCAAATTCATTCATTTACATACACTGATAGAACAAAAAATAGTGTGCTTGACACTCAGAGACTTCTGCTCCAGGGAAACCTGCTCCATTAGTCCCATCCCCAATACTAACAATTTTTCCTTTTCTTTACCTGTCAAGCTGATGGGTTCAAATTATGCCAAAACTGTGGGAAAAGGGTTGACCCTCTTACATGGTTACAATGTCAGCTTAGAGAAACTCAGCGAGAGCCAGGCTGTCCTCCAAGACTACAGGAACCTGATGGATTTGAGCTGGGGCCATTTGAACTCCCATGGCCATCACCTCGAGTACAACAGCAGGATGGCTACCTTCACCCTCACCAACATAGTGCCACAGGATGAGAAACCCAACAGTGGTACCTGGAAAAATTACAGCAGCAAATGATGATCAGGAAGACCCAGGGCTGTACCACCACCTACGTCATCGTGGGTGCTGCGCCTGGAAACATTGCCAAGGAATATGCCTGGGAATATTGCCAAGGCAGAGTTAATAAACCCAGCTACACCTGGTCGAGTGCCTGCCTTGATAAGAATCCCAAGGACATGGAACCTTGGGTGGTCATTGCCGAGAGTGACAAGAGCCAGGTCCTGGAACTCAAGATGGGCCATCTGAAAGCCATGTTGACACGGCTCTGTGGGAGGGACAGGTGTCTCTGTTCCACAGCATCTGTCCCTGGGAATAAGCCTCACATCTTGGGTGTAAAAGGCTCAGGGAGTTTTGCTGAATGTCATAGAATCAGAGAATCACAGAATGGTTTGGTTTCGAATGGACTTTAAAGATCATAGAGTTACAACGCCCCTGCCACGGGCATCCTCTAGACCAGGTTGCTCAAAGTCACATCCAACCTGGCCTTGGAACACTTCCAGGAATGAGGCAGCCACGACCTCTCTGGGCAACCAGCCCTAACCTCACTACAAGCTCCTTTCAGGTAGCTGTAAAGTGCAATGAAGTCCTCCCGAGCCTCCTCTTCTCTAGACTAAAATCTAATCCTAATATCTGATCTAAACTTGCCATCTCTCATTTTAAAGGAGTTCTCCCTTGCCCTGTCACTCCAAGCCCACGACAAAAGTTCCTCTCCAGCTCTCTTGTAGCACTTGCAGGTAGTGGAAGGAACTCTAAGGTGCCCCAGAGCATTCCCAGCCTTAGGCTGGCAGCATGACTAAGTGTTGTTACAAAACACTTGCAATTAGGCAAGGAAAAATACGTAGCCTGACAATACTAATTATATTCTGAGAGGCTGTAGGACAGCAGACTGTGAACATCTGAGTGTACTCAGAGGCAGGCTGGTCAGTCTAATGCAACCAGAGATGTTCTGCTGGGCACAGAGACACATGTAGGTTCTGCTGCAGCAGCAGCTGCAGCCCGTGGGGAATGAGGAAATGGACAGGGAAGTCACCAGACCCAGTTAACTGCTCCTGACACGTGATGCTGCAAGTCAGTCAAGCTGGGAAATATCCTGAGGAACTTGCAAATAGCAACTGTCTCCCCATTTCTGGGCAGGCATGAACAAATCTCCCCTGAGCAACAACAGGAAACTTCTCTTTTCTGTGGAATTCCCTGTTTATCAAAAGGGGCAGATTTACAACGGGGCATATATTGCAGTGGGAGTCCTGAGGGATCAGCCAACTGTTTCTCCAGGGAGAAGAGGCAAGGAGCGGCTCAGTTGCCTGTTCTGAGACTCTGCTTCAAGGTAAGCTCTTGCTCCTTTCTCAACATTGACTCCAATATTTCAAGTGTTTCCTTAGCTTTGGAATAAAGAGATCAGACAAAGCATAGGCTGGAGTTGCTGAGCTCCACCATCTGCCTTCCATGGAGAAATGAGAGGTTATGCATGCACTGAATTGTGCAGCTCTTTAACTTTTTGTATTAAGGAGGGCAAGGACAGAAGGATGGATTTGGGAGAGAAATTCAAGCCAAGTCACCTGGAAAATTCACACCATAATGTTGACTAAGAATCAGGAGGGGTGAGGTGTGGTGCAGAGCTTATTGAGTACCAAAATTCCACCCATGACCTTGCAAAAGACCTCTGGACAAACACAGGTGCCGGTTGCACTCCTGGGCAAATTTACTCTAAACCCTGTGTGGGAAATCTCACAACCTTCCTTCCAGGGGGATCATATATAAACAGCCAGTCTCAGACTGCAGCAGAGACATTTCAGCGTTCTACCACTCTGGGGCTGTGAGCAGAGTCCTGAGCTGCTCTTTCCCATGGTAAGTTGGTTTCTATCTATCTGATATTAAGTGAGATATATTTTAAGGTCGTGGAGGGGGTTTCGCAACACAACTTTTCAGGAACTTCTCTTTTGATTTGGGGCAGAGATGGTCCTGCTCTGAAGAGCACTGTAAAAAGCCACTGCTTGTGATTTCTGTTCTCTGTTTCTGACCAGCTCCAGGGTCTGTAGGGAGATAAAGGACCAGATGTCTTGGGTGAGAACAAGGGCATAAGTAGCTCAATATCCCATTGTCGGCTGAGAGCCAGGACAATCTCAGGTTCAGTATAGCACCTGAATGGAAGAGCTGCATATCTGTGTGAACCTGGATGGGGGCAGAGACTTGTAGGAAGTGCAGCATTGCTGTTATTTCCCTGACAAATGCCCCACGAACTAATTGCAGGTGACTGAGCAGAATCCATGCCCAGCTGCAGGTTTCTGTTGTGGGAAGACCCTCAGAGCAGAAGAAAGCAAGAATGGCATGAAGCTGAGTCAGGGGAGGTCTAGGTGAGGTGTCAGAAAAAGGTTTTTCACCCAGAGGGTGGTTGGGCACTGAACAGACTCCCCGGGGCAGTGATCACAGCACCAAGCCTGACAGAGCTTAAGAAGTGCTTTGACAATACTCTCAGGCACACAATGGAATTGTTGGGGTGTCCTGCACAGGGCCATGAGTTGGGCTCGATGATCCTGATTGGTCCTTTCCAACTCAGTATATTCTATGATTTTATGATTCTACAATAACACTTTTTATTAATAACACTGTGTGGCAGGTTAAGGTTCAAGATAATCAGTGATAGTATCTGACGGGAAAACTATATTCAAAGCAATACATTAATTCAAAGCAACACACCAACAAGCTCTAATCTCCCAAAAAAGCTGGCTGGAGATAATCATTTAGCCCTCACAGAGTATGGTCCTTACCCAATAGGTGTCCCTATGGGGGAGAAGACAGGTTCAGCCCATCATCTGATCCCAGAAGTTATGATGGAGTCTTCCCTCACTTCTCCCCATTTTTAACTCACTTTTACACTATCTCTTTACATTTAGGTGGAGCCTGTGTGATTTTACTCATACATATTACTCAGTGGAAAATGGTTGTACCTTGGGAGTGGATATCTCAGTGTAGTACTAGAGATAACCAGGGGATGGGGACATGTGTAAGTCCAAGGAGAGTGATTGCACCACAGTTGCTGATTCAGCATCAGGACATCTTCCTTTATCTCCCTCGGATTTCAGCTGCTGTGCAGTTTATCAGCTAGAAAGTACCACTGAGGTTCCTCCTCTGCAAGGGTTTCGACAGAGCCTGGCCCTGGTGTTTCTGCTCTGCTCCACCCACTGTTTAGTCCCCTTAAATTGTGTTGTGTGCAGGAGGCCAGGTATGCTGACTGTGTTCCATCCAGGGAGTATCAACCATATTTTCCCCTGTAATTTCCATACTGTTATCCTTTTACCCCCAGTCATCTTCCTACACACCCTTCTTGCCCTGCTGATTTTTCCATATCCCAGAGGACAGAAGTTATCCCCTCCTTGGTCTCTCGTAGTCCCCTCTTCTGCCAACTGTGTCCCACCAGCACAAAAATGACTGCAGGCCATGACTCTCCAAACTGAGTGTCCCTCTGCATTTGCCTCCCAGGGGAGAAAGAGCCCTTCACCTGAAATCCTCCCACGATGCTGTGGCTGCTGCTGCTGCAGGTCTGGGCGAGCTGCCTTTGGCTGGGACAGGGTGAGGTGGTGACGTCCTTTGAAAGTTCATGTCCTCAGTTTTTCTTCCGGGAGACTCCCCCAAATGAAGCCCTGGAGCCAGAGAACCCAGCCTGGATCTGCCAGCGCTACAAGAACCAGTATTTCTATGCCACCTTGTACGACAGAAAGGAGCGTATTCCCGTGTACTCTGCTTACATCTACGAGCCTGGACCCGGCAAACGACCTCAAGGGTGGCTGGTTGAGCCCCAGGTGAGTGTCCTCTCTAACAGCATGGCACCCTCCAGACATTAAAACATGAACATTAGTATTTAAATAAACACTTCTATTTCCACCCACCCCCATACACACACACATAAATGGAGCCACTGAGTGAGATTCATATAATTCAAACACCTGCACCACATGATTCCTCTGATGTGTCTGAGACAGCAGCAGGAGGATGAGTCCTATCCCAAAGGTGCCCATTTTTTTGCATTGACCTGAGAGCAACATCAAGGCAAATTCCATTCCATTCCAAAGTCAAATGACCTCCCTGTCTGTGCCCTGCTGTGGTGGGAGAGTCAGTGATGGGGAAAAGGCATCCAACAGCAGCTAAATTTGGGGGACCAACAGTCCTGCTGGATTCTGATCTCCACTTTGCCCTGAGCTGTTTTGCATCCCTGACAGAGCTTAATTTCTCACAGTCAAAGAGTCTTTGTAAATGACATGAGAGAACTGGAGAGAAACTCATTATTGAGTGAGATGGTCCAGGGAAAAAGCCTTGGCACAGCCATTGAGTGGTGAGAGGATTTGGTGAACACCTGGGGAATGTATTGAGTGATATTTCGGGCAGTGAAAAGTGAGGAGCATCAGTGTCAGTCCAGTCAGAACGAGGTGATCTCCAGCCATGGCCAGTTGCCCCTGAGCACCATTGCCTCAGGCTTGGTTCAGAAGAATCCATCAGAAATACAGACCTCCACAAGCAACAGAGTCCTCCCAAACTTCCTTCAGACAAACTTCAGACCTTCAGTAAAATAGGCCAAGGAAATTATGGAAGAGAAAGACAGGAAATTCAGGGTATGGCTGAGGACACAGTAGCAGACGGGTTTCAGGTCAAAATGAGCGACAGAAGAAAGCCATATGCCCTGTTCCAGAGAAAGGCTCAATACGTTTCCCTAAAGATGAAAAGAAATGTGCTGTAGTTATGAAATAAAAAAACGTTTTCACTTGTTACTTATAGGAACTTGAGCAACTAATGTGGTATTGCACCACTGCAACCTCCACATTTAGTAGAGATAAAAGCGTGCAATCATAGACTCATAGAATGGTTTGGGTTTGAAGAGACCTTAAAGATCATCTTATTCCAACCTCTCTGCTTGGGCAGGGCCACCTTCCACTAGACCTGGTCACTCCAAGCCTCATCCAACCTGGCCTTGAACACTTCCAAGGATGGGGCAGCCACAGCTTCTCTGGTCAAAAGGTTCCAGTGCCTCACCACCCTCACAGGGAAAGATTTCATCCTAGTATGTAATCTAACCCTTTCCTCTGTCAGTTTGAAGCCATTTGTCCTTGTCCTCTCACCCAGTGTTCTGGTAAAATAGCCAAATTACTTCTTCCCAAGTAAGGGGTAGAGAAGGAGAGGAGGAGATGGGGCTGAGTCCTTTTCTCCTCCTGGAAGTTCTAGGAGCACCACAGCCTTTCTGCTCATCCTCTTCCCCATCCTGTCTACCTCCAAAACACCCAGCCCTCAAAGAGGATATGTGAGTCCTTGTTTTCCCTGAGCTTGGAAAGCACTTATATGCTGACACATTGGATTAAAAAAGCATGCAAGCCTTTCATAGAGACTGAGACAACTCTTGTGAAAATGCAGAAAAGATCAAGGCAGGTGACATTGTGATTAGATGCAGGGGATTAAGGTTGGATAGTGAGAAGACACTCGGGCAGATATGGGATGAGGAGACAGGTGAAAAGGGAACGAGATGTGACAGGGAATATGTCTCACTAAAGTCACCTTTCAATTCTAGAAGTGGAAAATGCTCATTGTCTCATGCATCCAGCCACACTCCCACCACAGGCTGCAGGCTGGATCACAAAGGTCACAAGTCAAAAGGAGAGCAGTCAGACTCTGAGTATCTTTTGCCTTAAAGCTCTTGTGTTCATCCAGGAAGGGCAGCTATAGGATTTCTCTGGATTTATGTATTTATATATTTACATACACTGGGATGACAAAAAATGTGTTCCTGACACCTAAAGACCTCTGATCCAGGGAAACCTGCTCCATTACTCCCATCCCCAGTAGTAACACCTTTTCCTCTTTTTTACCTGCCTAGCTGATGGGCCCAACCTATCCCAAAACTATGGAAAAAGAGTGCACGCTCATAAATCATTACAATGTCAGCTTAGAGAAACTCAGCGAGAGCCAGGCTATTCTCCAAGACTACAAGAACCTGACGGGTTTGAACCGTGGCCATTTGAACCCCAATGGCCATCACTTCAACTACAGCAGCAGGATGGCTACCTTCACCCTCACCAACATAGTGCCCCAGGATGAGAAACTCAACGGCGGCGCCTGGAACAACTACGAGCAGCGAACGATGATCAGGAACACCCAGGGCTGTGAGACCACCTACGTCATCGTGGGTGCTGTGCCTGGGAACAACTATATTGCCAAGGGGAGGGTTAATAAGCCCAGCTACATCTGGTCGAGTGCCTGCTGCGTGGTGGACAACAACCACAGGAAGGCTTGGGCGGTCATTGCCGAGAACGACCAGAACCAGGTCCAGCTCCTCACGCTGGGGGAACTGGAGGACACGTTGACTCAGCTCTACGGGAGGGGACAGGTTTCTCTGTTTGACAGTGAATGTCCCCGGGAATAAGCCTCACATCCTGGCTTTAAAAGGTTCAGGAGCTTTCGCCACATGTCAGAGAATCACAGAATTATTTGGGTTGGAAGGGACCTTAAAGATCATCTATCTAGTTTCAGCCCCCCTGCCATGGGGACCTTCCACTAGACCAGGTTGCTCAAATCCCTGTCCAACCTGGCCTTGAACACTTCCAGGGGTGGGTCAGACAACTTCTCTGGGCGAACTGTGCTAGTGCATCACCACCCTCACAGTCAATTTTTTCTTTCTAATATCTGATCTAACCCTGACCTCTATCAGTTTAAAGCCATTCCAAGGGCATATCACTCCATGCCCTTGTCTAATATCCCCCTACAACTCTCTTTGAAAACACTCTAGGTATTAGAATGGGATCTAAGTTCTCCTCAGAGTCTTCTCTTCTCCAGGTGAACACCCCCAATTCTCTCACCCTGTCTCCAGAGCAGAGGTACTCCAAGCCTTGGAGCATCTTTGTGGCCTCTGGACTCCAGCAGGTTTGCCTCCTTCATGTGTTGTGGCCCCAGAGCTGAATGCAGCACTGCAGGTGGGCTCTCACCAGAGCAGAGTAGAGGGGGACAAATGTCTTGTGCATGGGCTGTAGTTGGTGATCAAGACAACTCAAGACCCCCAAAACCCTCTGACCCATTTCCAGGAAGATCTGACAGAATGGACTGTGCATGAAAACCAATTTGCAGAGGAAGCAAGAAACCTGTTTTCAGTGCAGGGAAACTTATCTATATAAAGGTACCCACTGCCATGTGCCTGTATAGTAGGTCAGGGAGTAACATACAAATTTCTGTGCCAAATGTGTAATTAACTAATAAAATGTTGTGAGTTTTTGAGAACTCTCTCACTTTTGCAGTTCCTTTTGACCACGAGCATTTATGAATCTTGAGTGTTCCCTTTCCCTTAAGGGTTGTGTTGTGGGAAGAATGGGAGTTTCAGACAAAGTCTATTAGAGAACCCTCCCGTTGAGTTATGAGGTGCAGAAAGGACCCCTTGCTTTCTAAACTTCTCAGAGAGAAGTCTGGGTGCATCTGGGTTCAATCTTAGCCCCAGATTTTGTCAATGGTTTAGGTCTAAAGGATTATAGAGGTGTAATTGAACCCTTACACAACTCTGTCCCACAGGATTGAGGATGATAAACCAGATAGGTTTACATGAATAGAAATGATTTATCATAATAAAAATTAAACAAAAGGATCTTAATCAGACCTATTTACTATGCAGTACAGAAGCTATAACTACTAGTATGACATAGTACACTAGGGAGCACTATTGAAGCAATTATACTAAAGCAGTTACATTAAGGCTAGTAAAAGCTAGTAAATTATTAAGTAGAGACTGATGTTACCATACCAATGACCCTGGGCAAATCTCTTCTACTCAGCCTCAAGGAGTGACCTTGAGGGGCATCCCCACGCAAGGGAGGAATCTCCACACACACTCTCCAAGAAGGGCTGTGTTAGAAGACTCTGCCATTAAGAAGTGGGACTGGGCTTTTACAGCATAAAATGATGGACTGTTAGTCAGATGTCTCCAGACCAGCTGTGTCAGCTCAGCAGGCTTAGATAATTTTTTAGTAGTATCACTTGCTTGTTCCTTTATTGAGTACTTTACCATCTTCATCTTCTTCTCAGTCTCAGGATGTTTAACTTTGGGATTGATGAATTCAGCTGGTTTCTGCATTACTCCACAGCAAGAGCAGCGTGTCTCTTTCTTCTCCATTCAGCACTGAGGCCGTTGTTCAAGTTGTTTTATCCCATTCCAGGCAAAGCATCCTGCTACAGGTGGAACATCACATTTTTGGCACCATGGGCAGGATGCTGTGGTTGAAAGGGGTGCATGCAGGATTCCATCACTCTACCTATGAATTCTGGGCAGGGAGGGCTGGGAAGTGATCCACTGGCTATTAAAAGCCAGGAGGGATCTGAGCAGCTGCAAGTCAAGACTGTCTGGGAAATGTCAGTGCTTGACTGCTCCCTGATTTTGTAAGAATTGAGAGAATATAATGCCTGTCTGACTTCCCCAGGCATGGAATGGGCTGATGGAAATTGGTATAGCCCTGAGGCTGTGGTTAAATGGATAAATGTGATGTTAAGTGAACAAAAGGTACGAAAGGAGAAAGGTAAAGAAGATTTATGTGCAATTTTTGAAGCAGCTTTAACAGTTGCCCAAAAGGAGAGGTATGCCACCAAACAGGCAGAGGGAGAAATTATTGGATCTCTGCAGGATTTAGTGGAAGGATTGCAGGATCAAATAAAAGAGGAGACCAGTCAGAGATAAATTTCTGTGATATACTGCTTGGATAACTTCATCCTCTGCTCTGCTTCTGAACCTTTCTGCAGATTTAAGGCTAAATGATTTTGTGAAATGTGTTCAATGTATTCAGTGTTCAATATAATCAATGTATTCAATGTGTCAATCAAAAGATCAGTGCATGCCAGATCATGTAGTTCCTGAGTAGTTCACAATAAAAATCATTTGCTCCAGTGCTGGATTGCAGGGTCATCTTATATATAAACCACAACTTGCTTCTTGCTGAAATCTCAATCCCCTAGTGACGTCACAGTCCCCAGAGCATCCTTGCAGGAGGAAAGGTGTCCAAGTCCAACCTGAAAGTGACATATCACATACTAAAGTGTCCCCATCAGACTACAGTTACTTCTGCTAGGAATGGGCATGAACCAAGTGGATCAGGCTGCAAACAGCTCCCACAAGCTGTGTCACTTCCAGAGGTACCAGCTTGAGCCTCAACTTCTCAGCTCAGCAGCTGTTGTTCACCATCCTACAGTGTCTCATCTCTCACCCTGGACCAACCACTTTGGGGGTTGCACTGAAACAGTGGGTGGGGTTGAGGTGCAAAGTCAGGCAGCAACACGCAGATGTCTCCAGGTGTGCTGGGTGTCCCAGCTCTGATCCCAGCCACCAGAGATCCAGGCCTGGCTCAGCTCCATAAACAGATGCACCCTGGGCCCTTGAGGTGCCCTGAGGTGTGTGAGAGCCCCGGTGGGGCTGATGTGCTGCAGAATCCTGGGGAACACCAAACCCATCTGGGCCATCAGCCAGAGGCCAGGCAGGTTCCCCAAGGGCATCTGCAGTGGCTCTGGACACCTGAGCACAGGGAACCAGATCCCAGCACAGACCCTGGTAGTGCCTGGTAGCACCAGGGACTTGTGCTCTTGTTGTCTCCATTGCCATGGTAAGAGCAGCAGTAGCACTCACTTGTGCCAGCTGGATAGCTTAGAGAGGTAAGAGGATATTTTGCTGTTTAGGAGGACAAAGTAGGAATATCACTCTGACACCCTTCTGCTGGACAGCCCCTGTGCCCCAGGTCCCTGCCCCCATGGGTTTTTCTCCTGGGATCAAATGCCAACACAGCCCACTCCTGGTGCTGGTTCAGGCTGAGGTAAATCTGCTGTACCTCATGGGGCTCCATCTGACTCGCTCCCCAACCTCTTCACTCCTGCTGAGTCTTGAAACTCAGCAGGAGTTTCTTGAGCTCTTGTGGGGCTCATCCAATGACCTTAGTTCTTCTAATAGATGATTGAGGTCGACATGATGGTGAATGAGCAGTGTCTGTACGAGGCAGGCTTATTTTAAAACAACTGGGTTGCAGTGGAAAGGATGTTTGCAGCCATTTTGGTTGTTTTCTATAAAAGTATAGAAATGTCAAGAAGAAAAAATCTAAGGAGAAGACAGAAGGAAAGAGAAGGAAAGGGCAAGAATAGATAGTGGAGAGGAAGGAGATCACCACCCGTGGATCCAGCAACGAGACCTGCAATTTCAGTGTCTGTAGCCTTGATCCTTTGGGAGTGGTGGCCAGAGGCACAGAGAGTTGGATGGGTTCTATTCATTCCAGGTCTCATGAGAATGCCCCACTGCCTTCCCTGGAGTGGGGTTTTACACAGTGTGGTGCTACACTGTGGAACTGAGTCAGGAGATGCTCCGGGGGTCTTTGGTGGTTTATGGCCCTTTCTCATGACATGAACACAGTTTGGCCTTGCTTCTTGCAACTGCTGCTTTGTCAGGCCAGTTGGGCCTCATCAAAAAGGAGGAAATATGATAAAAATGGTACAAAGGATTGCCCCAGCTCTACCGAATCTGCTTCTTATCAGCCTTGTCCCTTATCTGCCTTAAAACCACTTTAAGATGCCAGTCCCAGGTTATCAGGGACAAAATAAACCACAGGACTCAACGACTTCCTTCAAACACACTTGGGTCTATCACACTTCTTCTGGTCATTTCTGGTGGTGACAACCAACTTGTTTTCCAGTATTCCTGGACGTTTGGAAGTGGATGAAAATGAGTCCAGTTTAGTAGTGCATGAAGGATTATAGACTCATAGAAGACACATTTTGAGTCTTGGAAGGGCCCTTCAAGATTATCTGGATCCAATCTGCTGCCATGGGCAGGGACACCTTCCACTGGACCAGGTTACTCCAAGTCCCATCTAACCTGGCCTTGAACATTTCCAGGGATGAGGCAGCCACAGCTTCTCTGGGCAACCTGTGCCACTGTCTCACCACCTTCACAGCCAAGAGCTTTGTCCTAGTTAGGACAGCTGAGACCAGTTCATCACTGGATGGGTGTAACCCAAAACTGTGTATTCTATAGCCTTCCATGCCATTTCCCAGAAACTGTTTTCAGTAGACTATTTACACCCTCTGCCCAGAGCAGTCTGACTCCTCAGGCTACAAAGTAGGTGTTAAGAGGCCTCTGATACAGAAGGTTGCCTCCCTGTTCCTCACACCCTTTGTGAAACTCTCTGCCCTGAGGAAAGTACTGAGCATTCCTGCCTGAACAGGAGAATATATAATCTTGGAGTCTTGGAACTTTTTTTACCACTCGTGGGATCCAGAGGAAGACTGCAGATCACCGCTCTCAACCAAACTGCAGACCCCCACTCTCGACTGGACTGCAACCACCACTTTTGACAGACTGCAACAGCACTCTCACCAACAGGTTTTCCCCCTCTCCCTTTACTTTGGACTCAGGGGGCCCAAAGAACACCACTCTGTTCATGCCCCAGGGTGCTGGGTTATATATTTGGGTTTTGTGGGTTAAAACCAATTGTTTGTCTGTATAATCGTACTTATTGTATTATTTTATTCAATTGTTATTCTGATTTATAATCTCTCTTTTGAAGTGAGTTCATTTTCCCCTGCTGGTTTAACTTAAACCAGCACAAGTTTCTTCCTCATATCCAAACTAAATCTACACTCCTTCAGTTTAAAACCATTCCACCTTGACCTATCAGCTCCCGGCCCTTGTGCAAAGTCTCTCTCCAACTCCCTTGCACACCCTTAAAGAACTGGAAGGGGCTCTAACATGTCCCCAAGATCTCTTTCTCAGGCTGGTGGCAGGAATACGGGCTCTTACAAAGCCTTGGCAATGCAGGCTGGCCATATTAATTATCTACTTAGAGGCTGCAGAAGAGCTGACTGTGAACATCTGGGGGTGCTCCAAGACAGATTGGTCAAAGGCCCCCAGAGATGTTCTGCCAGGAACAGAAACCTGTGTGGGTGCTGCAGTAGCAGTGGCTGTGGCCCCTGGGGAATGAGGAAATGGAAAGGGATGTCACCAGACCCAGTTAACTGCTCCTGACCTGTGGCTTCAATCAGCTACCTTTGGAGATAACCAGAAGAAATTGCAAATAGCAACTGTCACCCAATTTCTGTGCAAGGATGAACAAATCTCCCCTGAGTAACAACAGAAAACTTCTCTTTTCTGTGGAATTCCCTGTTTATCAGATTTACAACTGGTTATATATTGCAGTGGGACTCCTGAGGGATCAGCCAACTGTTTCTCCAGGGAGAAGAGGCAAGGAGCGGCTCAGCTGCCTGTTCTGAGACTCTGCTTCAAGGTAAGCTCTTGCTCCTTTCTCAACATTGACTCCAGTATTTCAAGTATTTCCTTAGCTTTGGAATAAAGAGATCAGACAAAGCATAGGCTGGAGTTGCTGAGCTCCACCATCTGCCTTCCATGGAGAAATGAGAGGTTATGCATGCACTGAATTGTGCAGCTCTTTAACTTTTTGTATTAAGGAGGGCACAGAAGGATCCATTTGGGAGAGAAATTCAAGCCAGGTCACCTGTAAAATTCACACCATAATGTTGACTAAGAATCAGGAGGGGTGAGGTGTGGTGCTGAGCCTATGGAGGACCAAAATTCCACCCATGACCTTGCAAAAAACCTCAGGACAAACATAGGTGATGGCTGCACTCCTGGGCAAACTTAATCTGAAACCCTGTGTGGGAGATGTTATAACTCTTCCTTCCAGGAGATCATATATGAACAGCCAGTCTCAGACTGCAGCAGAGACATTTCAAAGTCCTCTGCCACTCTGGGGCTGGGAGCAGAGTCCTGAGCCCATATTTCCCACGGTAAGTTGGTTTCTCTCTATCTGATATTGAGTAAGTGGGATATATTTTAAGCTCATGGAGGGGTTGGTGCAAAAGGACCTTCAGGAACTTCCGTGCTTGATTTGGGGCAGAGATGGTCCTGCTCTGCAGAGCACTGTACAAAGCTACAGCTTGTGGCTCATATTTTGAGTTTCCTCCTCACTGGTCCCCACGTTCCTGATCCAGGGCTGGTAAAGAGAAAAAGGACCAGATGTCTTGGGTGAGAGCAAGGGTATGTGTAGCTCTATATCCTGAACTGATTGGATATGAAGAGACAAAGGTCAGGACAAAGGGTCAGAAGAGAGCAAATGTGTAAGGTGCCTTGTCAAGTCTTCTGGAGTCCTCAGCCCAGACCCTTTTGCAGTGTCAGGTGGGCTGTGGCAGCTTCCTGTCCCATGAATCCTTCCAGCTGCCTCTCCTGCCTACCTTCTTGAAAATGCTAATTATTTTAAAATCACTCTGTTGATTTTAAAATAGCCTTTTAAGTATTGTATATAGCACTGAAAATGGAAATATCACTGCTATCCTTAAGCCTCTGGTGCATCAGAAAGAAGACAAAGCTCCCTGCTTGGCTGCCACCATCAGAGGGACTTTTCAGTGTTGTCTCCAAGAGCAATGATCTCACTGAGTGCTGAAAATCATGACAATGCTGAGCCAAATAAAAGAGGACTTGTTTCTGTTGAAGAAATAGAAATTCCTGCAACAGTGCCCTTTACTGTACAGGAACTAGTCCAACTCCGGGAGTTTGGACAAGGTGACCTTGTCCCACTGCTGTGCCTCAGACCCTCAGAGTCAGATAACTTTGCTGTGAGGGCGGAGTGGACATGAGGTGGGTTTGGATCCCTCCTCAGATAAGATGAATTCTCCCACTGCTGCCTCCTGTAGTCACCTTAACCCTCTTTTAGATTTCAGCCTGTTTGCCCTGGCACTTTTCCATATCCAGGAGGTCAGACAGTACCCTCTTCTTGTTCCCTCATAGTCCCCTTGTCAGCCAGCTGTGTCCCACCTGCACAAAAATGACTGCAGGCCATGGTCAGCTCTCTCCAAGCTGAGTGTCCCTCTGCATTTGCCTTCCAGGGGCGCAAGAGCCCTTCACCTGAAATCCTCCCACGATGCTGTGGCTGCTGCTGCTGCAGGTCTGGGCGAGCTGCCTCTGGCTGGGACACAGCGAGCTGGTGCCATTGTTTGTAAGTTGTCTTGAGTTCTTCTATGGTGACACCCCCCCAGATGCAGCAATGACGCCACAGAACCCAGCCTGGATCTGCCAGACCTTAAACAACCAGCGTTTCTTTGCCACCTTGTACGACAGACAGATGCGTATTCCCATGTACTCTGCTTATAAATACGAGCCTGGAAAGCTCCACACAAACCACACATGGACAATTGAGCCCCAGGTGAGTGTCCTCTCTTACAGCATTTCACTCAGCAGTCACTAAAAGATGAACTGCAGCATTTAACCAAACATCTCTATTTCCTCCCACCCCCATACACACACATGCAAATGGATCCACTGGGTGGGATTCACCTCATCTCACTTCAAACACCTGCACCCCATGATTCCTCTGATGCACTTCAAACAGCAGCAGGAGGAGGAGTCCTATCCCAAAGGTGCCCAGTTTTCTGCATTGACCTGAGAGCAACATAAGTCAAATTCCATTCCATTCCATTCCAAATTCAAATGACCTCCCTCTCTGTGCCCTGCTGTGGTGGGAGACCCAGAGATGGGGAAAAGGCATCCAACAGCAGCTAAATTTGGGGGACCAACAGTCCTGCTGGATTCTGATCTCCACTTTGCCCTGAGCTGTTTTGCAACCCTGACAGAGCTTTATTTCTCACAGTTAAGACTGAATTTGTTTTTGTAAGTGATGTGAGAGAAGTGAGGAGAAACTCATTATTGGGTGAGATGACCCAGGGAAAAAGCCTTGGCACAGACACTGAGTGGTGAGAGGGTTTGGTGAACACTGGGGAATTTATTCATATTTCAGGCAGTGAAAAGTGAGGAGCATCAGTGTCAGTCCAGTCAGAAGGGGGTGATCTCCAGCCATGACCAGTTGCCCCTGAGCACTGTTGCCTCAGGCTTGGTTCAGAAGGATCCGTCAGACACTCAGATCTCCACAAACAACAGAGCTCTCCCAAATGTCCTTCAGACCTCCAGTGAAAAAGACCAAGGGAATTATGGAACAGAAAGAGAGGAAGTTCAGGTCATTGCTAAGGACAGAGCAGCAGGAGGCAATTTGGGTGTTCATGAGTGACAGCAGAAAGCCACATGCCCTGTTCCAGAGGGAGAAGAAATATGTGTTTCCAAAGATGAACAGAAAGGTGTTGGAATTCTGAAAAAAAAAACAACATTTCCACTCTGTACTCATTGGAACTCAAACAACTAATATGATATTACACCACTGCAGTCTCCACATTTAGAGCTGGGATAAAGCCTCTCTCATTCTGTAGAATCATAGAATCACTATGAGGTTTGTGTTGGAAAGAACTTCAAAGATCATCTCAATTCAACCCCCTTGCCGTGGGAAGGGCCACATTCCACTAGACCTGGTTGCTCACAGCCCCATCCAACCTGGCCCTTTTCCTCCTGGACCACAGAGCCAGGCCACTTGCAAACTCTTTGATTTTGGTAACTTTCTCCAGAGGTCCTTTTTCAGTACTTGGGTTCCTCAGGACTCTTTCAGGATTATGAGCTCTTGAAGAAGTTGATCATTTTTAACTTCTTTGCAGTGAGGCTGCAGAAGATGCTCCCTGGCTCAGATCAGCTCTGAGACACATTATTAGGACTGCAGTAGCAGATCCCATTTGCATCGAGGTCTTTTTGATTAATGAACAAAAAGGCTTCATCCTTGCAGTGGTCTGTTGCCTCCCCCGGGAAACCTCACCTCTAGGACTGGTTTCTCCACACATCTCCCTGTGTCTGGGGTTACAGGAGGCAAACCCTGGTGTTCCAGGAGTGTGGTACACCTGTAGCAGCCACAGATGGAATCAGAGAATGACAGACTGGGGGTGGGAGGAACTGGGGTAGAAGTGGGTTTGGAGACAGGTTGAAAGGGAACCAGGTGTGTCATGGAAGGTTTCTCAACAGACCTTTCTCCTTTCAAAGCTGGAGTGGAAAATGCTCAGTATCTCATGTATCCAGCTACATTCCCAACTCAGGCTTCAGGCTGGATCACAAAGGTCACAAGTCAAGAGGAGAGAAGTCACATTCTGAGTTTCTTTTGTCTTAAAAGCTCTTGTGTTCATCCAGGAGGGAAAGCTATAGGATTTCTCTCAGATTCATGTTTACATAGGCTGAGATGAGAAAAAATGTGTTCTTGACACTCAGAGACTTCTTCTCGAGGGAAACCTGCTCCATTACTCCCATCCCCAACACTAACACCTTTTCCTCTTTCTTATCTGTCAAGCTGATAAATGACAGTTTGCCCCAAGACATGTACACAGTGCAGGCCCTTGAACGTGCATACAACATCACCAGAGCGCAAATCATGCAAAGCCAGGCTGTCAGCGCAGACTATGAGAACAGCGGTTGGGACCGTGGCCATTTGAACCCCAATGGCCACCACAACACCCTGGCCAGCAGGAATGCGACCTTCACCCTCACCAACATAGTGCCCATGAACGAAAAACTCAACCGAAAAGCCTGGAAAAAGTACGAGCAGCAAACGATGCGCCTGAAAACCAAGAAGTGTCAAACTGACAAAATCTACGTCATTGTGGGGGCTGTGCCTGGGAACTCCTCCATTGCCGGTGGGAGGGTTAATGTACCCAGCCACATCTGGTCTGGTGCCTGCTGCAAGACCAAGAACAACACTGTGAGTGCTTGGGGGGCCATTGCCAACAACAAGCACAACAGGATCTGGAAAATCTCTCTGGGGCAGCTGGAGAAGAGGTTGGCCCAGCTGTATAGAATGCAAAATGTTTCTCTCTTCCACGATGACTGTCCCCGAAACGTAAGCCTCACATCCTGAGCGTAAAAGGCTCGGAGGCTTTTCCCACAGATCACAGAATCACAGAATGCTTTCAGTTTGAATGGACCTCAAAGGCCATCCAGTTCCAAACACCCCTGCAAAATAGCAGGAACACCTTCCACTAGACCAGTTTTCTCAGAGCCACGTCCAACCTGGCCTTGAATGCTTCCAGGGAAGGGGTAGACACAGCTGCTCTGGGAAACCTGTGCCAGGGCCTCACCACCCTCACAGGGAAGGATTTCTCCCTGACATGTAGTCTGCCAGTTTAAAGTCATTCCACTTTCTCCTGACACTCCATGCCCTTGTCCCTCTCCAACTGTCCTGGAGACCCTTTAGGTACTAGAATGGGATCCAAATTCTCCTAAGAGCCTTCTCCAGCTGAACACCCACAGCTCTCTCAGCCTGTCTCCAGAGCAGAGGTGATCCAGCTCTCAGAGTACCTTTGTGGCCTCCTCTGGACTCCACCCCAACTGGTTGGTGTCCTTCTCTTGTTTTGAGCCCAGGGTTGGAGGCAGCACTGCAGGTGGGGTCTCATGAGAGCAGAGGAGAGGGGAGCAAATGTCCTGTGCAGTGTCCATCCTGGTGGGTTTCCAGCTCTGTCTCTCAGGGCAACTCCTCCTCCTGCTCTGATAAAAAGGGAGAAGGAGGTGGGCAGAGCCTCCAGCTGGTTTGCTTTGCTGCCCATGCTGGCAGGAGCTCTTAGGGGTGAGTCCTTGCCCTGGCAGTCTGGAGGGAACAGGTGGAGAAGAGCCCATGGACAAGGAAATCAGAGCTTCTCAGTGAGACCAGAAGGGCTCTACCCTGTTTCCCTTTTGCTCCCTGCCCACAGACAGGTCTTAGTTCCTTCCTCTCCTCATTAGTCCCTCAGAGTGTGCTGCTGACTTGTCCCTCACCTCCTTAGGAAGGTTGTGGGATGAGGGTGGCTCAGGTTGCCCACAGGTGTTGTGGAGTCTCCATTGCTGGAGATGCTCAAGCCCCAAGTGGACATGATCCTGGACAACCTGCTCTAGCTGAGCCTGCTTGAGCAGGGGTCTGGACTAGGAGATCTTGAGAGGTCCCTCCAAATCTCAACAATGCAGTGATTCTGTGATCCAGGGAACCAGATTTTGTTGGCTTGCTTTTGAAACCTGCACCTTGTAGAAGCAGGAGCTGAGGTCTGAGATAGGCAGGCTCAGGCATCAGATCTACAGGAAGCTTTGACCAGTCAGAAATAAATTTCTCTGATAAACCGCTTGGATAACTTCATTCTCTGCTGTGCTTCTGAACCTTTTCTGCAGATTTATGGCTAAAGGATTTCATAAAATGTATTCAGAGTATCCAATATAATCAATGTATTCAGTGTATTCAATGTATCAATCAAAAGATCCGTGTGTGCCAGATCATGTAGTTCCTGAGTAGCTCATAATAAAAATTATTTGCTCCAGTGCTGGATTGTGGGGTCATCTTACATATAAACCACAAGTTGCTTCTTGCTGAAATTTCTACCACTGGTGATGTCGCAGTCCCCAGAGCATCCTTGCAGGAGAAGGGGTGTCCAAATCCAATGTAAAGATGCCATCACACGTACTAAAGTGTCCCCATCAGACTGCAGTTACTTCTCCCAGGAATGTGCATGAACCAAGTGGATCAGGCTGCAAACAGCTCCTACAAGCTGTGTCACTTCCAGAGGTACCAGCTTGAGCCTCAACTTCTCAGCTCAGCAACTGTTGTTCACCGTCCTACAGCGTCTCATCTCTCATCCTGAACCAATGTCCTTGGGGGTTGTAAAATATCAGAAGATAAGGGGCTAATGTGTATGGCTCAAACCCCAATAGCTGCATGGCTGTGGAGTCTGCCAAGGATTGCTGGTAATGACAGAACACGAGAAAGAACAAGATGTGGCTGGAGAAGGGGCCATGTGGACCTAGGGCAGCACATATATCCTTGTTGGAGTTCCTGGAGATAAGCACAACACAGTACAGCCCAAGTGTAGGAATGAGGCCCAGAAGTGAGCATGGATGGCTGGGGGAGAACAAGACCACCCAAGACCCCCTAAGCCCTCCAACCCCTTTCCAGAAAGGTCGGACAGAACAGACTGCACACAAAAACTGATTTGCTGAAGTGGGTTGACCCTGGCTGGATGCCTGGTACCCTCTAAAGCCGCTTTCTCACTCCCCTCTCCAACAGGAAAGAGGAGAGAAATATAACAAAGGATTATGAGCTAAGTATCAGGACAGATCACTCACCGATCAGCGTCACGGGCAAAGCAGACTCCATGACTGGTGCAACCGGATGAGTCCATACTCATTGTCCATGGCATTTCCTGGTTACAGTGGCAGTTTCATTCAGCAACCAGTATTAGATATGCAATCCACCCTTACAGATGGTTCTCACCCAAAATCAAATCCCCCTGAGGTACGCATCGTGTTTCCCCCACTTTCCCCAAGTGCACTCAGGTCCTTGAGCAAAAACAATCCCACGAGTGGGTTTGCCTTTGCCTGAGGCAGGACTACTCCAAACTGTCCTTCCTAATGCATTTCTCATAAGCATCACGGGGACTTTGTCTCCAGTACATAAGGGTTCGGATTGGGCAAGGCCAGTTTGATTGGTAGAGCCTTGGGAGTTGCAGTGTTGTTCTGTAGCCCAACTCCTCAGTCCATGTGCATCTCCATGATGTACTTTCACAGGCAACATCTCTTCCTGGGCAGTGATGTCTTCCCACAGTTCAGCAACCCAGATGGGTTCCCCCCTGTGCTGCTCATTGGTCTTTGCCATCAGTTCAAACACCTTGAGAGACCATTTGCTACCATCCCTTCACGAGTCAGTGCAGGGATTGAGTGTTGGCCATTTCTCTCATTCAGCGATATCTAAAGGCAGCTGGAAGGTTTCCAGCTCTGCAACCTGCCTTGTTGGTGTCCGTGGGTCTGTTTTCCTTCCCTTCCCCCTGAAGGTGCTGTACCCCAAGGAGCAGTGTCCAGTAGGCAGTAGCCAGGGCCCAGCACTTTGCATAATTTTCCATCTCTCTGGAATGGCGAAAGTAGTTTTCTTTCAAATATTCTACTACTTTTATAGTACTTTTTTAGTACTCCTTTTAACCTGCAGCACAAAACCAGCCTCAGCTGCTGAGTTTCAGAAGAGAATTAGATTGGTCAAAGATACTGTCAAGTTTCCTTGTGTTCTTTTGACTTTTTTTCCTTACTTTCTGAAAAAGAATAAAGCAGCCCAGTCTAATCTTGAAAACTGCAGTTGCTCTGTGTCCGACTGAGACTACCGTCTGCTATCTTGTGCCTTGGGGAAGTGAAGAGGATAGGGAGAACTCTGGGATGACAACCTGTTCTGTGTCTCTCCCCACCGGATGCCCTTCCCTTCCCTTGTCCCCTTGTGGCAGCAGCAGGAACACTAGGAGAGACCAGAAGTGGGAATCAGAGTTTTACTGAGAAAAACAAAAAAGCCTCGCAATAGAACACAATAACAGAGAGGAAATGGTTGCCCCACAAAGAGGGGAATCCACCAGGACCGAACAGGAACTGCTTCCTGTTGGGAACACCTGACTTGGATTCCCCACGTGGCCTGGGAGAGCAAAGAAGCCAAGTGGCAAACCCTCCCTCCTCAACCAGGTAAACAATGGAGAAACAGGGACAACGCAAAACCTGGGAAACTATTTCATCCAAAAGGAGTTTTGATGCCGAGAGGCTGGTTCCAGGTCCTGACATTAGTGGTTGGGATTGTTTTTGGATTTGGGGCAGCTCCAACAGTGACTGGGACTTGTGGAGCAGCTCCACCAGTGGCTGGGACTTGAGGAGCAGCTCCAACAGTGGCTGGGACTTGTGGAGCAGCTCCACCAGTGGCTGGGACTTGTGGAGCAGCTCCAACCTGCAGTCATGGGCAGCAGTGGCTCCCTCTCCTGGGAGCCAGGGTAAAGAATGGCCCCTTTCTGCTTCTGCCTGTGGTTTTTTAAAAGGGGCCAGTCCACCCCTGCTTGAAGAAGGGAAGAAGAAAACCATTCTGCTTCCAATGCCTTTGAGTTCCCTGACAAACAAAAACTTCCTCCCCACAATGATAACGTGGGTTGTGTGGATAATGGGTTGTGTGGATAATGGGTTGTGTGGAATAAACATCTCTACAATCTCCGCCCCTACTATACCTAGGATATTATCCGCCCCTTATTCTAGACCATCCACATCATGCCCAAATGTCATACCTTTCAACTCTATACATATACATCTGTATACATATGACTAGACACAAGCACAGGTGTTACTTCAGGTGTCACTGACCCTCCCCCAAGATGTGTGTTGAGTTCCTTTAGTTCATGACTGGTGCAACCGGATCAGTCCATACTCATTGTCCATGGTATTTCCTGGTTACAGTGGCAGTTTCATTCAGCAACCAGTATTAGATATGCAATCCACCCTTACAGATGGTTCTCACCCAAAATCAAATCCCCCTGAGGTATGGATCGTGTTTCCCCCACTTTCCCCAAGTGCACTCAGGTCCTTGAGAAAAACAATCCCACGAGTGGGTTTGCCTTTGCCTGAGGCAGGACTACTCCAAACTGTCCTTCCTAATGCATTTCTCATAAGCACCACGGGGACTTTGTCTCCAGTACATAAGGGTTCTGATTGGGCAGGGCCAGCTCAATTGGTAGAGCCTCAGGTGTTGCAGTGTTGTTCTGTAGCACGACTCCTCGGTACATGTGCATCTCCATGACATACTTTCACAGGCAACATCTCTTCCTGGGCAGTGATGTCTTCCCACAGTTCAGCAACCCAGATGGGTTTCCCTCCGCACTGCTGACCGGCCTTTGCCATCAGTTCAACCACCTCGGGAGACCATTTGCTACCACCCCTTCACGAGTCAGTGCAGGGATTGAGTGTTGGCCATTTCTCTCATTCAGCGATATCTAAAGGCAGCTGGAAGGCTTCCAGCTCTGCAACCTGCCTTGGGGATGTCTGTGGGTCTGTTTTCCTTCCCCTCCCCCTGAAGGTGCTGTACCCCAAGGGGCAGTGTCCAGTAGGCAGCAGCCAGGGCCCAGCACTTTGCATAATTTTGCATCTCTCTGGAATGGCCACAGTAGTTTTCTTTCAAATATTTTACTACTTTATCAGGGTCCTGCACCTGTTCAAGGGTGAACTTCAAAACCACAGGAGCAGAATACTCCTTCAAAAGCTGGCCCATTTTCTCCCACATTCCCTGCCACTCAGGGTTATTCATCCCTAGGGCAGATCTCTGGACAACTTGCCAAGAAATCTTTGTCCTGTCTCTAAACATGATGTAAACTGTACAGAGGAGACATAGTAGAATTAGCAATAAGAATATGCCGTCCTTAACAGGCAGAGGGAATTCATTGTTCTCAAAAGCTGCTGTAGCAGACCTGAAGGAAGAGAAGGGGGTGAAAGGCTGGGAAAAATTGTCCTCTCCTATTCTCCGGACAGACTGTGGGAGATGGTTAATAAATCCCTAGAGGCAGCAGTCAAGGCCAGGGCAGGAGAACAACACTGAATACACATCCCCAATGACCCCTATTACCTTTGATGTTATAATGCCATGGACTGTCATCACAGGTGACCTGACTAAAGCAATCCTGACTCCAATGCCTGCTGTGGAAAAAAACACTGTGAGGAACACAAAGTTGCAGGGAAAGGTTGGATCCCAAGGAGAAGAGTCAGCCCAGAGGATGCATAAACTTTGGACTTGCTCAGTTGCATCCATGTGCTGGCCCTTGGTCTAGCAGGAGGTCTGACTGAGCGAGTCACCTGCACAAGGAGCTTTTGACTGCACTGCTCAGGAACCAGAATTTGAATCTAGCCCATGACTAGTTTAGCCTGAGCTCATCTTCATGCCAGGTGATCTTTGGTACCAGCAGCTCTTTGGGGATTGAGTAAGATGTAAGCAGTAGGAGAAATAATCTCTGATCCTCACCGCCTATTGTCTTTTACAACCACATCGAACACCTGGATGTGAGATCATTAAGACAGAATTGCATGAAGTGCACACTTCCCGTCTGTTCTTGCTACATTGATTATTTATCTATTGTTCTCTCAGGAAAACATCCTCCCACACAGGGAAGGTGCTGTGACTGCAGCAGGTTAGGACATTCCCTTGAAATTCCTGCTGGATTGACAGGTCAAGCTCATGACAATGAATGGGGAGAGGATGTTTGCATCAGAGGCCTGCCTATGAGGAAGGGAATTGGAAAAGGATGGCTTTTGTATTTTGATGGTATCCTTTGTCTAAGTAATGGAATACAGACATCTTGGGTGTAGGGATGTCAACACAGAGTGGGACTCACCTCGTGTAATCTGAGAGGTGTCAAGCAGAGCTTGTCCCTCTGGGAATCCTTATGGTCATCAGAGAGAAATGAGCACTTTTGTAGTGTAATTGCCTTCATCTGCCTGGTGGCAGGTGGCAGCTGTGCCCTGGACATGTGTATTCCTCTTGTCTTGACTGCACAGGGAGTGGTGAGAACCAGCTCTTAACAGGGCAAATCCTGCTCAGCCAAAACCAGAGCTGCTGGGACTTCAAGTCCCTTAGATAGGGGGAGGTAGGACGGACTTCCTACAACTGTTTTCTGTGTTAGTCTGTCTCCAAAATCCAGTTTCTTGCACATGCAGTTTAATTAGGGCATGTTCCTGATCAGGCCAGGCTTTGAGTCCTGGTTGCTTTCTTCACCCACACATGGTGATGCAGCAGTGGGCCTCAGTGTCTGTGAGTCATCTGTCTATTCCCCTGGTGCTCAGCTTTATTCCAGATGTGAATTTTAGGTAATAGGTTTTGTTGTGTTTAGGTGTATCCACTGTCTCTAACATTTACATCCTTGAAATGTCCCTGGGAAACATTACCATGTCTTGGGCATTCAAAATGCAAAGGGTTTCCCACTGACTTCCCACTGTACGTACTCAGCTGAAGTGGTTGGCTCATGTCCTCATCCACTGTAAGACAAACCATCATCCTGCAGTTGGGGAGCACAGACTGTTTGCTCCTGCTCTGTCCGGCACAGATCCTGACTTAAACTTACTAAGTTTTCCAATGAACTCCTAAGATCATCTCAGTGGCATTTTAGCACTTCACACCCAGTGGTGTTATCACCATCCCAAAAGCCTTTATGTCAAGTCTGTTCAGGAATCACTGAGGGTGAGCATTGCCCAAGATTCAGGAATCTGTTTACTCAGTCTTCTGGATTTTTCAGGAGTGGCAAGAAAGTCCCAAACCCACAAAATGACAGAACACCTTGTCACAAAGATGGTGAAGGGTGTAGAGGGGAAGCTGTATGAGGTCTCTTGGCTTGTTCAGCCTGGGGAAGAGGAGACTGAGAGAAAACCTCAACCTCACTGTGGTCTGCAGCTTCCTCATGAGGGGCAGTGGAGGGGCAGGCACTGATCTCTTCTGTCTTGTGACCAGTGACAGGACCCAAGGGAATGACCTGAAACTGGGAAGTTTATGTTGGCTATTAGGAAAAGATTCCTCACCCAGAGAGTGGTTGAGCACTGGAACAGTCTCCCCCGGGAAGTGGTGACAGCAGCAAGCCTGTCAGAGTTCAGGGAGCATTTAGACAACACTCTCAGGCACGTGGTGGGATTGTTGGATTTTCCCATGTAGGGACAAGAGTGACTCGAGGATCCTTGTGGGTTGCTCCCAGCTCAGGTTGTTCTATGATTTTAGGATTACACTTAATGGGAACAAGGGCTCTCCTGTCAATTTCAGCATTTCCAAGTGCTTTCTCTTAAATCACAGTTTGAGTCTCTTAATAGGAGTTGATGTCTGTGTATCAGCAGGATCTGCCACCTCCTACCATGCAGCATTGTCACCTCTCTCCTGGCTGGAGGCAGTGAGCACTGAATGAATAGAGTTGACACATTCAGAGGTGAAGGGTAGATCAGTGTTGCCCATGGCAGACAGCTGACCCTTCCTGCCATGTCACATCCACAGACCCCCAGGGGATGCCAAGTCCAGCAGAGATGACCCAAGGCACAGCCCCTGATCACAAGGGCTGCTCTTCCTCATGAGCAACGAGGCCCTTCCTCTGGAGTCTGGTCTGACATATTTCCGCTCGCAATCAATAATCTCATTTCCATATGGAGTGAGACAACAGATAAACAGGAAATCATAATAATGTGACTGCTAATTACCCTCAGCATAATTAATGTCCAGTAGCAAACAAAGCCTGTATATATTGAAGCGTGGCTCTTCCAGCGGTGTGGCTTTCCAAAGAAGCGGGCTGGTGTATCCAACGGGATCCATCTCTCCTTGTGGAAGAGACGAGCTGCTGGGATCTCATCTAGGAGTCTGAACCAGGACTCTGGGAGTGTGTCTTCTTCTTGCCTGTCTGAGGTACGTGGTGTATTTTTTGTGGCTTTGGGCTGTAGAAAGACTTAGATGTACAACTCCCGGGATCAGAAAATGTTGTAGAAATTCACTGCATGGTGGAAAGAAAAGGAAATTTCACAAATCCAGGCTGCAGAGTTGTATCAGTATCTTGGGCCTTCCATTTCCCTTGGGAATAACGGCGGGGTTTGAGACACTTTCCAGTCAAACCTGCTAGCCTTTGAATTCCCTTGCTGCCAACAAGACCAGCAGTCAACTGGAGCAGTGCATCATCTTGCTGCTGCTGCTTTTCTCCAGGTAAAGTTTTCCCTTTGGTGCAGATGAGTGACCTGCTGCCTGTAAAGGTGAGCAGAGCCCGGAGGAGGAGGAGGAAGGGGCTGTTCTCCAAGCTTGCAGGGAAAGTGCATTTGCTCCCCAAAAGAAAGATTTGAAAGTTTCAGTGTGCTTATTCCCAGTCCACTTACTGAGGATCTGACACAAGAAGGAATCTCTCAGCATTGAGGAGTAACTTTGAGAGGTGTCCCTTCTCAAGGGGAGATGTGTCATGAGCGACAGTGGGACTTCAGAGAAAGTTTATTAGAGAAGTCCTCTCACTGTGCTATGAGGTGCAGAGAGGACCCCTTAATTTCTAAACTCCTTCTGTGAGTGGAGTCTGGATGCGGCTGGATCCAATGTTAGTCACAGACTTTGTCAATGGTTTTCAGTATGACTTTGTCCCACAGGGTTCAAGATGTCAAACCAGGTATATTTACATAAAATGCATTCTTTATTATGACAAATGATCAGACAAAGGATCTTAATCAGAACTATTTACTACACAATATAAAAGCTAAAACTACCAGAAGTGGTTAGGATAGGATAGGATAGTGCATTATATCAAAGCAATTATAATTAAAGATAGCAAGAAGAAACAATCATTAATTAGGGATTGGTGTAACTCACCATACCAACACTTGTGGGCAGATCTCTATCTCTTAACCTCAAGGAGTAACCTCGAAGGGGAATCTCCACTTCAAAGGAGAATCTCCACACACTCCAAGAAGAGGATGTTAGAAGAATCTGATGGCATGAAAGTGGACTGGGCTTCTAAACTGAGTGACTGCCAGTCAGTCATATGTCTCCAGGTCAGTTTAGCAGCTTATCTGCCAAATCTCTGCCTGACTATCAGGATGTTAATTTGGGGGTGATGTGTCAGACTGGTTTTAGCATAATCGAAGACCAAAACCAGCACGATGCCCCCTCTCAGCCCACCCTAACAGCTTGTAAAACCAGGCATTGCTTGAGTTGTTTGACCACATTGTGAGGGTAGAGTATCCTGCTGCAAGACCTGGGCATGCAGCCTGCAGCAGGCCCAGAAGGTCTTTCAATTTCCCTGAAGTTGCTCAGCTACCTCCCAGCTTGCCCTGCTTTGAGAATGAGGTTGGACTGCTGCCTTTAGCATCTGATAGAAAGAAAACTGAGGTGGAAATCAGGAGAACATCCACATGGAGAGTCTAGATCTGGACTTTGGTTCAGTTTCCCTAGAAAGTGCTGCTAGTCTTGCTTCTTTTCATGCATGACATGGAAAACTTATCAGAAGTACTTAATCTGTGTATCTTTGAGCTCCCAGTTGGGAGAAGACTGGAGGATCAAATAGGATTTTCTAGAGGTTGAAGAAATGGAGGTTTGTCTTACAGAACAGACCCCATGGGAGCTGGATCAATGAGCAGCAGAGCTCATTCAATATCACTCACAGCACTTCTCTATCCAGGAAGTGCACAGGTCCGGACAACATGTAGGCACTGCCTAAACTGACATGAAAGCAGAGCAGTGCCAGTTATTAGGCGCTTTTATAAACATCAATGAAATGTAAACCATGAGCTTGTAGACCCCAGAGGTGGGATGAAATGTTCATGACTTCTTCTGCTTATTTCTGGTTATAACAATCAACACATTGTTACAGTATTCCTGGACTTCTGGAAGTGGAGGGAAATGAGCCCAGTTTAGTTGTGAATGAATGAGCAGCTCCCTCCTCTGCCAGCTGTGTCCCACCAGCACAGAAATGACTGCAGGCCATGGTCAGCTCTCTCCAAGCTGAGTGTCCCTCTGCATTTGCCTTCCAGGGGAGCAAGAGCCCTTCACCTGAAATCCTCCTATGATGCTGTGGCTGCTGCTGCTGCAGGTCTGGGCGAGCTGCCTCTGGCTGGGACACAGCGAGGTGGTGAATCCCTTTGCGAGTTGTCCTCAGTATTTCTACGAGAATACCCCCCCAAATAATGCTCTGCTGCCGCAGAACCCAGCCTGGATCTGCCAGCGCTACAACAACAGTTATTACTATGCCACCCTGTATGACATAAACAGGCGTATTCCCGTGTACTCTGCTTACATCTACCAGCCTGGACCTGGCACGAGGCGTGACGAGTGGATGGTTGAGCCCCAGGTGAGTGTCCTCTCTTACAGCATTTCACTCAGCAGTCACTAAAAGATGAACTGCAGTGTTTAACCAAACATCTCTATTTGCACCCACCCCCATACTCACACATGCAAATGGATCCACTGGATGGCATTCATGTCATCTTATTTCAAACACCTGCACCACATGATTCCTCTGATGTGTCTGAGACATCAGCAGGAGGAGGAGATGAGTCATATCCTAAAGGTGCCCAGTTTTCTGCATTGACCTGAGAGCAACATCAAGGCAAATTCCATTCCATTCCAAAGTCAAACAACCCCCCCTTGCTCTGCCCTGCTATGGTGGGAGACCAAGTGATGGGGAAAAGGCATCCAACAGCAGCTAAATTTGGGGGACCAACAGTCCTGTTGGATTCTGATCTCCACTTTACCCTGAGCTGTTTTGCATCCTTGGCAGAGCTTAATTGCTCCCAATTAAGAGTCAAATAGGCTTTGTAAGTGATGTGAGAGAAGTGAGGAGAAACTCAGAACTGGGTGAGATGACCCAGGGAAAAAGCCTTGGCACAGGCACTGAGTGGGGAGAGGGTTTGGTGAACCCTGGGGAATGTATTGAGTGATATTTCAGGCAGTGAAAAGTGAGGAGCATCAGTGTCAGTCCAGTCAGAAGGGGGTGATCTCCAGCCATGGCCAGTTGCCCCTGAGCACTGTTGCCTCAGGCTTGGTTCAGAAGGATCCACCAGACACTCAGATCTCCACAAACAACAGAGCTCTCCCAAATGTCCTTCAGACCTCCAGTGAAAAAGACCAAGGGAATTATGGAACATAAGGTGAGGAAGTTCAGGTCATTGCTAAGGACAGAGCAGCAGGATGTAATTTAGGTGTTAATGAGAGACAGAAGAAAACCATATGCCTTGTTCTAGAGGAAGGCTAAATGTCTTCCGCTAAAGAGGAAAATAAATGTGTTGGAGTCATGAAAAAAAATCTTTTGCACTTATTACTCACAGGAATTTCAGCAAGTAATGTGGTATTGGACCACTGCAGTCTCCATATGTAGGGCAGGGATAAAAGCTTCTTCCTTTTTGTAGAATCATAGAATCATAGAGGGGTTTTGTTGGAAGGAACCTTAAAGATCATCTCATTCCAAGTTCCCTGCCATGGACAAGGGCATCTTCCATTAGAGCCGCTTACTCAGAGCCCCATCCAACCTGGTCATTTCCTTCTGAACCATGGAGCCAGGCCACCTGTAAATGCTTTGATTCTGGTAACTTTCTCCAGAGGTCCTTTTGCATTATTGAGTTTGTTGCCTAAAATCGGCTCTCAATAGAAACCTCTGAGATTCCATTTGTGAGTTTTAGCAAGCAGACATTCCTTATTATGACACCCTGCATGGTCACAGCATGCTGGAACCCTGGGAATTGGTTTGCCCAAGTGCACACAGAGGTATCTTCACTACAGCTGAGATGTCAGCATTACATTACACGTGATTATTCATTTTTTGTTCCCCACATTCCTGTTACATATTCATATCTCCCAACACTTATTAGCATATATACATGTCCTTGTAAGGTCTCTGAGGGGCTTCATTGGGGATCTCTGGTGGTCAACTCTGTCTGGAGTCCCTGAAGTTCTAAGTGACTGCCTTAAGACAATAGACCTGGTTACAGAGTAAGCTGGTGTTGCTTGGCTGGCTGCCTCAGTTCCCTTCTTCACTGTTTCTTTACTTTGTTTGGTTAGTCCCTTTAAATCACTTGGTTCTGCTCTATGGAGTTTCTGTGGTACATTAGGTTGCAAATACTATTAGTTCTTGCTACATCACTAAACCCTGATGTCAAGGTTCCTCAGGACTCTGGGGATTATGAGCTCCTTGGAGAGGCTGATCATTTCTAACTTCTTTGCAGTGAGGTTGCAGAAGATGCTCCCTAGCCCAGATCAGCTCTGAGACGTTATTAGGAATGTAGTAGCAAATCCCATTTGCATTGAGGTCCTTTTGATTATTGAACAGAAAAAGCTTCATCCTTGCAGTGACCTGTAGCCCCCCTGGGAAACCTCACCTCTAGGACTGGTTTCTCAACACATCTCCCTGTATATGGGGTTATAGGAGACAAACTCTGGTGTTCCAGGAGTGTGGTACACCTGTAGCAGCCACAGATGGAATCAGAGAATGACAGACTGGGGGTGGGAGAATCTGGGGAGAGCCGTGGGCAGATGTGGGGTGTGGAGAGAGGTGGAAAAGGAAGCAGATGTGGCAGGGAGGATGTCTTACCAGAGTCAACTTCAAACCTAGGAGTGGAAAATTCTGATTGTCTCATGTATCCAGCCACATTCCTAGCACAGGTTGCAGGCTGGATAACAAAGGTCACAAGTCTAAATGAGAACAGTCAGATACGGAGAGTCTTTTTTTAAAGCTTTAGTGTTCATTGGGGAGTGGCAGCTACAGGATTTTTTCTTGGATTCATACATTCTCATAGACTGAGATTGTCTATGAGACAAAAAATGGGGTCTTGACACTCAGAGACTTCTTCTTCAGGGAAACCTGCTCCATTACTCCCATCCCCAATACTAACACCTTTTCCTCTTCCTTACCTGTCAAGCTGATACGGAACAATTTGCCCAAAGAGATGGAAACAGAGAAGACCCTCAGCAAAAACTACAACATCACCTCACAGCAAATTGGCCAGAATCAGGCTGTCAATGCAGACTACAAGAACCTGACAGGTTTGAACCGGGGCCATTTGAACCCCAATAGCCATCACAACAGCAATAGCAGTAAGTATGCTACCTTCACCCTCACCAACATAGTGCCCCAGAACAGCAACCTCAATGGTGGTGCCTGGAACGACTATGAGCAGAATACGATGGCCAACGAAAGCAAGGGGTGTATCAGCAACACCACCTACGTCATCGTGGGTGTTGTGCCTGGGAACACTTCTATCGCCAATGGGAGGGTTAATGTACCCAGTCACATCTGGTCCAGTGCCTGCTGCAGGATGACCTCCAACAAGACAAAGGCTTGGGCGGCCATTGTCGAAAACAAGGCGAAGAACATCACACTCCTCACGCTGGGGAAGCTGGAGGACCAGTTGACCAACTTGTATGGAAAGGGAAAAGTTTCTCTGTTCCACAGTGCCTGTCCGCGTACTTAAGCCTCACATCCTGGCTGTAAAAGGCTAAGGAGCTTTTACTGCATGTCAAGGAATCACAGAATCACAAAATGGTTTGGATTGGAAGGGACCTCAAGGATCATTCAGTTCCAACTCCCCTGACATGGGCAGGGACACTTCCCACTAGACCAGGTTGCTCAGAGCCACCTCCAACCTGGCCTTGAACACTACCAGGGAGGAGGTAGTCACACCTTCTCCAAGCAACTTTGTCAGTCCCTCACCATCCTTAAAGTTAAGAAATTCTTCACAACTTCTCATCTAATGCTGCCTTCTGCCAATGTGAAACCATTTCCCCTTCTGACACTCCATGGCCTTGTTCAAAGTCCCTCTCCAACTCTCATGAAAACCCTTCAGGTACTGGTAGGGGACCTAAATTCTCCTTGAAGCCTTCACCAGGCTGAACAACCCTAACTTTCTCAGCCTGTCTCCAGAGCAGAGGTGATCCAGCTCTCAGAGTACCTTTGTGGCCTCCTCTGGACTCCACCCCAACTGGTTTGTGTCCTTCTCATGTTGTGGGCCCAGGGCTGGAGGCAGCACTGCAGGTGGGGTCTCATGAGAGCAGAGGAGAGGGGGACAAATGTCTTGTGCAGTGTCCATCCTGGTGGGTTTCCAGCTCTGTCCCTCAGGGCAACTCCTCCTCCTGCTCTGATAAAAGGGAGAAGGAGGTGGGCAGAGCCTCCAGCTGGTTTGCTTTGCTGCCCATGCTGACAGAGAGCTCTTAGGGGTGAGTCCTTGCCCTGGCAGTCTGGAGGGAACAGCTGGAGAAGAGCCCATGGACAAGGAAATCAGAGCTTCTCAGTGAGACCAGAAGGGCTTTGCCTTGTTTCCCTTTTGCTCCCTGCCCACAGACAGGTCTTAGTTCCTTCCCCTCCTCATTAGCTGTCCCTCAGAGTGTGCTGCTGACTTGTCCCTCACCTCCTTAGGAAGGCTGTGGGATGAGGGTGGCTCAGGTTGCCCACAGGTGTTGTGGAGTCTCCATTGCTGAAGATGCTCAAGCCCCAAGTGGACATGATCCTGGACAACCTACCCTAGCTGAGCCTCCTTGAGCAGGGGTCTGGACTAGGAGATCTTGAGAGGTCCCTCCAAACCTCAACAATGAAGTGATTCTGTGATGCTGGGAACCAGATTTTGTTTGCTTGCTTTTGAAACCTGCACCTTGTAGAAGCAGGAGCTGAGGTCTGAGATAGGCAGGCTCAGGCATCAGATCTACAGGAAGCTTTGGCTGGTCAGAGATAAATTTCTGTCTGTGATACACTGCTTGGATAACTTCATTCTCTGCTGTGCTTCTGAACCTTTTCTGCAGATTTATGGCTAAAGGATTTTGTGACATGTATTCAGTGTATTCAATATAATCAATGCATTAGATATATCAATCAAAAGATCCGTGTGTGCCAGTTCATGTAGTTCCTGAGTAGTTCATAATAAAAATTATTTGCTCCAGTGCTGGATTGCAGGGTCATCTTACACATAAACCACAAGTTGCTTCTTGCTGAAATTTCCACCACTGGTGATATCACAGCACCCAGAGCATCCTTGCAGAAGGAGGGGTGTTCAAATCCACTTAGAAGATGCCATAACACCTACAATAGTGTCTCCCCCATCAGACTGCAGTTACTTCTGCTAGGAATGGGCATGAACCAAGTGGATCAGGCTGCAAACAGCTCCCACAAGTTGTGTCACTTCCAGAGGTACCAGCTTGAGCCTGAACTTCTCAGCTCAGCAGCTGTTGTTCACCATCCTACAGTGTCTCATCTCTCACCCTGGACCAACCACTTTGGGGGTTGCACTGAAACAGTGGATGGGGTTGAGGTGCAAAGTCAGGCAGCAACATGCAGATGTCTCCAGGTGTGCTGGGTGTCCCAGCTCTGATCCCAGCCACCAGAGATCCAGGGCTGGCTCAGCTCCATAAACAGATGCACCCTGGGCCCTTGAGGTGCCCTGAGGTGTGTGAGAGCCCCGGTGGGGCTGATCTGCTGCAAAATCCTGGGGAACACCAAACCCATCTGGGCCATCAGCCAGAGGCCAGGCAGGTTCCCCAAGGGCATCTGCAGTGGCTCTGGACACCTGAGCACAGGGAACCAGATCCCAGCACAGACCCTGGGCAGTGCCCAGTAGCACCAGGGACTTGTGCTCTTGTTGTCTCCATGACATGGAAAGCTTATCAATAGTCCTTCATCTGTGCATCTCTGAGCTCCCAACTGAGAGAAGACTGGAGGATCCAATAGGATCCTTTACAGGTTGAAGAAATGGAGGTTTGTCTTACAGAAGAGACCCCATGGGAGCTGGATCAATGAGCAGCAGAGCTCCTTCAACATCACTCACAGCACTTCTCCATCCAGCATGTACACAGCTCTGGACAACACATAGGCAGTGCCTACATTGACATGAAAGGCAAAGTAGTGCCAGTTATTAGGTAGTTATTATTAAATTGTATAAAAAAGCAGTGAAATGGAAAACCAGGAGCTCCTAGACCCCAGGGGTATGATGAGAGGTTCATGGCTTCTTTTTACCAGCAACCTCCGAGGCAGGATGACCTTAGTTCTTCTAATAGATGATTGAGGTGGACATGATGCTGAATGACCAGTGTCTGTACGAGGCAGGTTTATTTTAAAACAACTGGGTTGCAGTGGAAAGGATGCTTGTAGCCATTTTAGTTCTTTTCTATAAAAGTATAGAAATACCAAGAAGAAAAAATCTAAGGAGAAGACAGAAGGAAAGAGAAGGAAAGGACAAGAGCAGATAGTGGAGAGGAAGGAGATCACCACTTGTGGATCCAGCAACGAGACCTGCAATTTCAGTGTCTGTAGCCTTGATCCTTTGGGAGTGGGGGCCAGAGGCACAGAGAGTTGGATGGGTTCTATTCATTCCAGCTCTCATGAGAATGCCCCACTGCCTTCCCTGGAGTGGGGTTTTACACAGTGTGGTGCTACACTGTGGAACTGAGTCAGGAGATGCTCCGGGGGTCTTTGGTGGTTTATGGCCCTTTCTCATGACATGAACACAGTTTGGCCTTGCTTCTTGCAACTGCTGCTTTGTCAGGCCAGTTGGGCCTCATCAGAAAGGAGGAAATATGATAAAAAGGATACAAAGGATTGCCCCAGCTCTGCTGGATCTGCTTTTTGTCAGCCTTCTACCTTATTTGCCTCAAAACCACTTTAAGATGCCAGTCCCAGGTTATCAGGGACAAAATAAACCACAGGACTCAACGACTTCCTTCAAACACACTTGGGTCTATCACACTTCTTCTGGTCATTTCTGGTGGGACAACCAACTTGTTTTCCAGTATTCCTGGACGTTTGGAAGTGGATGAAAATGAGTCCAGTTTAGTAGTGAATGAAGGATTATAGACTCATAGAAGACTCATTTTGAGTCTTGGAAGGGCCCTTAAAGATTATCTGGATCCAATCTGCTGCCATGGGCAGGGACAGCTTCCACTAGACCAGGTTGCTCAGAGCCCCATCTAACCTGGCCTTGAACATTTCCAGGGATGGGGCAGCCACAGCTTCTCTGGGCAACCTGTGCCACTGTCTCACCACCCTCACAGCCAAGAGTTTCTTCCTTGTATCCAAACTAAATCTACACTCCTTCAGTTTAAAGCCATTCCACCTTGTCCTATCAACTCCCGGTCCTTGTGCAAAGTCATTCTCCAGCTCTCTTGCACGCTCTTAAAGAACTGGAAGGGGCTCTAATGTGTCCCCAAGACCTTCTCTTTCCCAGGCTGGTGGCAGGAATACGGGCTCTTACAAAGCCTTGGCAATCCAGAAAGGGAAAATATGCAGCCTGGCCATATTAATTATCTCCTGAGGGGCTGCAGAAGAGCTGACTGTGAACATCTGGGAGTGCTCTGAGACACGTTGGTCAAAGGCCCCCAGAGATGTTCTGCCAAGAACAGAAACGTGTGTGGGTGCTGCAGCAGCAGTGGCTGTGGCCCCTGGGGAATGAGGAAATGGACAGGGATGTCACCAGACCCAGTTAACTGCTCCTGACCTGTGGCTTCAATCAGCTACCTTTGGAGAAACCCAGAAGAAATTGCAAATAGCAACTGTCACCCAATTTCTGTGCAAGGATGAACAAATCTCCCCTGAGTAACAACAGAAAACTTCTCCTTTTTTTGAAATTCTGTGGTTATCGGATTTACAACCAGGCATATATTGCAGTGGGACTCCTGAGGGATCAGCCAACTGTTTCTCCAAGGAGAAGAGGCAAGGAGCGGCTCAGTTGCCTGTTCTGAGACTCTGCTTCAAGGTAAGCTCTTGTTCCTTTCTCAACATAGACTCCAATATTTCAAGTATTTCCTTAGCTTTGGAATAAAGAGATCAGACAAAGCATAGGCCGGAGTTGCTGAGCTCCACCATCTGCCTTCCATGGAGAAATGAGAGGTTATGCATGCACTGAATTGTGCAGTTCTTTAACTTTTTCTGTTAAGGAAGGCAAGGACAGAAGGATGGATTTGGGAGAGAAATTCAAGTCAAGTCACCAGCATAATTCACATCAAACTGTTTAATAAGAATGGAAGGAAGGGGGTGAGGTGTGGTGCTGAGCTTATGGAATACCAAAATTCCACCCATGACCTTGCAAAAAATCTCTGGACAAACACAGGTACTGGCTGCACTCCTGGGCAAACTTAATCTGAAACCCTGTGTGGGAAATCTCACAACTCTTCCTTCCAGGGGGATCATATATAAACAGCCAGTCTCAGACTGCAGCAGAGACATTTCAAAGTCCTCTGCCACTCTGGGGCTGGGAGCAGAGTCCTGAGCCCATATTTCCCACGGTAAGTTGGTTTCTCTCTATCTGATATTGAGTAAGTGGGATATATTTTAAGCTCATGGAGGGGTTGGTGCAAAAGGACCTTTCAGGAACTTCTCTGCTTGATTGGGGCAGAGATGGTCCTGCTCTGCAGAGCACTGTACAAAGCTACTGCTTGTGGCTCATATTTTGAGTTTCCTCATCACTGGTCCCCACGTTCCTGATCCAGGGCTGGTAAAGAGAAAAAGGAGCAGATATCTTGGGTGAGAGCAAGGGTGTGTGTAGCTCTATATCCTGAACTGATTGGATATGAAGAGATAAAGGTCAGGGCAAAGGGTCAGAAGAGAGCAAATATGTAAGGTGCCTTGTCAAGTGTTTTGGAGTCCTCAGCCCAGACCCTTTTGCAGTGTCAGGTGGGCTGTGGCAGCTTCCTGTCCCATGAATCCTTCCAGCTGCCTCTCCTGCCTACCTTCTTGAAAATGCTAATTATTTTAAAATCACTCTGTTGATGTTAAAATAGCCTTTTAAGTATTGTATATAGCACTGAAATTGGAAATATCACTGCTATCCTTAAGCCTCTGGTGCATCAGAAAGAAGACAAAGCTCCCTGCTTGGCTGCCACCATCAGAGGGACTTTTCAGTGTTGTCTCCAAGAGCAATGATCTCACTGAGTGCTGAAAATCATGTCAATGCTGAGCCAAATAAAAGAGGACTTGTTTCTGTTGAAGAAATAGAAATTCCTGCAACAGTGCCCTTTACTGTACAGGAACTAGTCCAACTCCCGGAGTTTGGACAAGGTGACCTTGTCCCACTGCTGTGCCTCAGACCCTCACAGTCAGATAACTTTGCTGTGAGAGTGGATTGGACATGAGGTGGGTTTGGATCCCTCCTGGGATAAGATGAATTCTCCCACTGCTGCTTCCTGTAGTCACCTTAACCCTCTTTTAGATTTCAGCCTGTTTGCCCTGGCACTTTTCCATGTCCCAGAGGTCAGACAGTACCCTCTTCTTGGTCTCTCCTAGTCCTCTTATCAGCCAGCTGTGTCCCACCTGCACAAAAATGACTGCAGGCCATGGTCAGCTCTCTCCAAGCTGAGTGTCCCTCTGCATTTGCCTTCCAGGGGAGCAAGAGCCCTTCACCTGAAATCCTCCCACGATGCTGTGGCTGCTGCTGCTGCAGGTCTGGGCGAGCTGCCTTTGGCTGGGACAGGGCGAGGTGGTGAAGTCCTTTGCAAATACATGTAATCAGTTTTTCTACCAGAACATGCCCCCAGCAAAAGGCCTGGAGCCACAGAACCCAGCCTGGATCTGCCAGACCTTCAAGGACCGTCCTTTCTATGCCACCTTGTATGACAAAAAGGGGCGTATTCCCGTGTACTCTGCTTACATCTACCAGCCTGGACCTGGCACGAGGCGTGACGAGTGGATGGTTGAGCCCCAGGTGAGTGTCCTCTCTTACAGCATATCACCCTCTAGTCACTAAAAGATGAACTGTAGTATTTAACCAAACATCTCTATTTCCTCCCACCCCCATACACACACCCGCAAATGGACCCACAGGATGGGCTTCATCTCATCTCACTTCATGTTGGGTTATTAATATAATAAATAAATGCAGTCTGACTCCTAGCTGAGGTTGCAGCCAAAAGGGATTTATTTCAAAAGGTAGTGCCTTTTTATCCCCTGGGAACATGTGACCAAATAACCAATGGGAATACAGGGGACCGCACATGTGTCCTGGACTCTTCTCCCAGGATGCTTCCCCCGCATCCTCAGGACACGCCTCCTCCAACTTCAGACACCTCCACCCCATGATTCCTTTGATGCATTTCAAACAACAGCAGGAGGAGGAGTCCTATCCCAAAGGTGCCCATTTTTCTGCATTGACCTGAGAGCAACATCAAGGCAAATTCCATTCCATTCCATTCCAAAGTCAAATGACCTCCCTCTCTGTGCCCTGCTGTGGTGGGAGAACAAGTGATGGGGAAAAGGCATCCAACAGCAGCTAAATTTGGGGGACCAACAGTCCTGCTGGGCTGTGATCTCCACTTTGCCCTGAGCTGTTTTGCATCCCTGACAGAGCTTAATTGCTCCCGCTTAGGTGTCACATAGGCTTTGTAAGTGATGTGAGAGAAGTGAGGAGAAACTCAGAACTGGGTGAGATGACCCAGGGAAAAAGCCTTGGCACAGGCACTGAGTGGGGAGAGGGTTTGGTGAACCCTGGGGAAGTATTGAGTGATATTTCAGGCAGTGAAAAGTGAGGAGCATCAGTGTCAGTCCAGTCAGAAGGGGGTGATCTCCAGCCATGGCCAGTTGCCCCTGAGCACTGTTGCCTCAGGCTTGGTTCAGAAGGATCCGTCAGACACACAGATCTCCACAAACGACAGAGCTCTCCCAACTGTCCTTCAGACCTCCAGTGAAAAAGACCAAGGGAATTATGGAACAGAAAGAGAGGAAGTTCAGGTCATTGCTAAGGACAGAGCAGCAGGAGGCAATTTAGGTGTTCATGAGTGACAGCAGAAAGCCATATGCCCTGTTCCAGAGGGAGAAGAAATATGTGTTTCCAAAGATGAACAGAAAGGTGTTGGAATTCTGAAAAAAAAACAAAAACATTTCCACTCTGTACTCATTGGAACTCAAACAACTAATATGATATTGCACCACTGCAGTCTCCACATTTAGGGCTGAGATAAAGCTTCTCTCTGTTCACAGAATCATTGAATCGTAGAGGGGTTTGTGTTGGAAAGAACATCAAAGATCATGTCATTCCAACCCCCATTCCATGGGAAGGGCCACCTTCCCCTAGACCTGGTTGCTCAGAATTCCATCCAACCTGGCCCTTTTACTCCTGGATCATGGAGCCAGGCCTCCTGCAAACTCTTTGATTTCGGTAACTTTCTCTAGAGGTCCTTTTTCAGTACTTGGGTTCCTCAGGACTCTTTGGGGATTATGAGCTCCTTGGAGAGGCTGATAATTTTTACCTTCTTTGCAGTGAGGCTGCAGAAGATACTTCCTGTCCCAGGTCAGCTCTGAGACACATTATTAGGACTGCAGTAGCAGATCCCATTTGCATCGAGGTCTTTTTGATTAAGGAACAAAAAAGCTTCATCCTTGCAGTGACCTGTAGTCCCCCCTGGGAAACCTCACCTCTAGGACTGTTTTCTCAACACATCTCCCTGTGTCTGGGATTACAGGAGGCAAACCCTGGTGTTCCAGGAGTGTGGTACACCTGTAGCAGCCACAGAAGGAATCAGAGAATGATAGACTGGAGGTGGGAGAATCTGGGGAGAGCCCTGGGCAGATGTGGGGTGTGGAGAGAGGTGGAAAAGGAAGCAGATGTGGCAGGGAGGATGTCTTACCAGAGTCAACTTCAAACCTAGGAGTGCAAAATTCTAATTGTCTCATGTATCCAGCCACATTCCTGGCACAGGTTGCAGGCTGGATCACAAAGGTCACAAGTCTAAATGAGAACAGTCAGATACGGAGAGTCTTTTTTTAACGCTTTAGTGTTCATTGGGGAGTGGCAACTACAGGATTTTGTCTTGGATTCACACATTTTCATACACTGAGATGACAAAAAATTAGATCTTGACACTCAGAGACTTCTTCTTCAGGGAAACCTGCTCCATTACTCCCATCCCCAATACTAATACCTTTTCCTCTTCCTTATCTGTCAAGCTGATACGGAACAATTTGCCCAAAGACATGGAAACAGAGAAGACCCTCAGAGAAAAATACTCAGTCAGCGAAAAGGATATCAGGGAGAGCCAGGCTGTCTACCAAGACTACCTTAAACTTAAGGGTTTGAACCGTGGCCATTTGAACCCCGCTTCCCATCACAAAACCCAGGATGGTAGAAACGCGACCTTCACCCTCACCAACATAGTGCCCCAGAATACTGCACTCAACAAGGGCAAATGGAATGACTATGAGCAGAAAACAATGCCCAAGAAAAGCAAGGACTGTAAAACCACCTATGCCATTGTGGGTGCTGTGCCTGGTACCTCCTCCATCGCTAATGGGAGGGTTAATGTACCCAGCCACATCTGGGCCAGCGCCTGCTGCAAGACCAAAAAGAACACCGTGATTGCTTGGGGGGCCATTGCTGAGAACAACCAGAACAAGATCCGGATCCTCACGCTGGGGGCACTGGAGAAAAAGTTGGCTGAGCTGTATAAGAGGGGACCAGTTTCTCTGTTCCACAAGGACTGTCCCCGTAAATAAGCCTCACATCCCGGGTTTAAAAGGCTCGGGTGCTTTTCCCACATATCACAGAATCAGAGAACAGTTTCATTCAAGGGATCTCAAAGATCATTCAGTTGCAAACCTCCCGCAATAGAGCAGGGATATCTTCCACTAGACCAGGTTGCTCAGAGCCATGTCCAACCTGGCCTTGAACACTTCCAGGGATGGGGCAGACACAGCTTCTCTGGGCAGCCTGTATCAGTGTCTCACCACCTCACAGGGAAGAATTTCTTTCTGATACGTAGTCTGACTCTGCCCTCTACCACTTTAAATCCCCTTTCTCCTGACACTCCATATCCTTGTTCAAAGTCCCTCTCCAACGCTCCTGGAGACACCTTAGGTACTGGAATGGGATCTAAATTCTCCTCAGAGCCTTCTCCAGCTGAACACCCCCAGCTCTCTCAGCCTGTCTCCAGAGCAGAAGTGATCCAGCTCTCAGAGTACCTCTGTGACCTCCTCTGGACTCCACCCCAACTGGTTGGTGTCCTTCTCTTGTTGTGGGCCCAGGGCTGGAGGCAGCACTGCAGGTGGGGTCTCCGGAGAGCAGAGGAGAGGGGAGCAAATGTCCTGTGCAGTGTCCATCCTGCTCCCTTCTCTGTTGGGTTTCCAGCTCTGTCCCTCAGGGCAACTCCTCCTCCTGCCCTGATAAAAAGGGAGAAGGAGGTGGGCAGAGCCTCCAGCTGGTTTGCTTTGCTGCCCATGCTGACAGAGAGCTCTTAGGGATGAGTCCTTGCCCTGGCAGTCTGGAGGGAACAGCTGGAGAAGAGCCCATGGACAAGGAAATCAGAGCTTCTCAGTGAGACCAGAAGGGCTTAGCCTTGTTTCCCTTTTGCTCCCTGCCCACAGACAGGTCTTAGTTCCTTCCCCTCCTCATTAGCTGTCCCTCAGAGTGTGATGCTGACTTGTCCCTCACCTCCTTAGGAAGGCTGTGGGACGAGGGTGGCTCAGGTTGCCCACAGGTGTTGTGGAGTCTCCATTGCTGAAGATGCTCAAGCCCCAAGTGGACATGACCCTGGACAACCTGCTCTAGCTGAGCCTGCTTGAGCAGGGGTCTGGACTAGGAGATCTTGAGAGGTCCCTCCAAACCTCAACAATGAAGTGATTCTGTGATGCTGGGAACCAGATTTTGTTTGCTTGCTTTTGAAACCTGCACCTTGTAGAAGCAGGAGCTGAGGTCTGAGATAGGCAGGCTCAGGCATCAGATCTACAGGAAGCTTTGGCTGGTCAGAGATAAATTTCTGTCTGTGATACACTGCTTGGATAACTTCATTCTCTGCTGTGCTTCTGAACCTTTTCTGCAGATTTATGGCTAAAGGATTTTGTGACATGTATTCAGTGTATTCAATATAATCAATGCATTAGATATATCAATCAAAAGATCCGTGTGTGCCAGTTCATGTAGTTCCTGAGTAGTTCATAATAAAAATTATTTGCTCCAGTGCTGGATTGCAGGGTCATCTTACACATAAACCACAAGTTGCTTCTTGCTGAAATTTCCACCACTGGTGATATCACAGCACCCAGAGCATCCTTGCAGAAGGAGGGGTGTTCAAATCCACTTAGAAGATGCCATAACACCTACAATAGTGTCTCCCCCATCAGACTGCAGTTACTTCTGCTAGGAATGGGCATGAACCAAGTGGATCAGGCTGCAAACAGCTCCCACAAGTTGTGTCACTTCCAGAGGTACCAGCTTGAGCCTGAACTTCTCAGCTCAGCAGCTGTTGTTCAGCATCCTACAGTGTCTCATCTCTCACCCTGGACCAACCTCTTTGGGGGTTGCACTGAAACAGTGGATGGGGTTGAGGTGCAAAGTCAGGCAGCAACATGCAGATGTCTCCAGGTGTGCTGGGTGTCCCAGCTCTGATCCCAGCCACCAGAGATCCAGGCCTGGCTCAGCTCCATAAACAGATGCACCCTGGGCCCTTGAGGTGCCCTGAGGTGTGTGAGAGCCCCGGTGGGGCTGATCTGCTGCAAAATCCTGGGGAACACCAAACCCATCTGGGCCATCAGCCAGAGGCCAGGCAGGTTCCCCAAGGGCATCTGCAGTGGCTCTGGACACCTGAGTACAGGGAACCAAGATCCCAGCACAGACCCTGGGCAGTGCCCAGTAGCACCAGGGACTTGTGCTCTTGTTGTCTCCATGACATGGAAAGCTTATCAATAGTCCTTCATCTGTGCATCTCTGAGCTCCCAACTGAGAGAAGACTGGAGGATCCAATAGGATCCTTTACAGGTTGAAGAAATGGAGGTTTGTCTTACAGAAGAGACCCCATGGGAGCTGGATCAATGAGCAGCAGAGCTCCTTCAACATCACTCACAGCACTTCTCCATCCAGCATGTGCACAGCTCTGGACAACACATAGGCAGTGCCTACATTGACATGAAAGGCAAAGTAGTGCCAGTTATTAGGTAGTTATTATTAAATTGTATAAAAAAGCAGTGAAATGGAAAACCGGGAGCTCCTAGACCCCAGGGGTATGCTGAGAGGTTCATGGCTTCTTTTTACCAGCAACCTCCGAGGCAGGATGACCTTAGTTCTTCTAATAGATGATTGAGGTGGACATGATGCTGAATGACCAGTGTCTGTACGAGGCAGGTTTATTTTAAAACAACTGGGTTGCAGTGGAAAGGATGCTTGTAGCCATTTTAGTTCTTTTCTATAAAAGTATAGAAATACCAAGAAGAAAAAATCTAAGGAGAAGACAGAAGGAAAGAGAAGGAAAGGACAAGAGCAGATAGTGGAGAGGAAGGAGATCACCACTTGTGGATCCAGCAACGAGACCTGCAATTTCAGTGTCTGTAGCCTTGATCCTTTGGGAGTGGGGGCCAGAGGCACAGAGAGTTGGATGGGTTCTATTCATTCCAGCTCTCATGAGAATGCCCCACTGCCTTCCCTGGAGTGGGGTTTTACACAGTGTGGTGCTACACTGTGGAACTGAGTCAGGAGATGCTCCGGGGGTCTTTGGTGGTTTATGGCCCTTTCTCATGACATGAACACAGTTTGGCCTTGCTTCTTGCAACTGCTGCTTTGTCAGGCCAGTTGGGCCTCATCAGAAAGGAGGAAATATGATAAAAAGGATACAAAGGATTGCCCCAGCTCTGCTGGATCTGCTTTTTATCAGCCTTCTACCTTATTTGCCTCAAAATCACTTTAAGATGCCAGTCCCAGGTTATCAGGGACAAAATAAACCACAGGACTCAACGACTTCCTTCAAACACACTTGGGTCTATCACACTTCTTCTGGTCATTTCTGGTGGTGACAACCAACTTGTTTTCCAGTATTCCTGGACGTTTCAAAGTGGATGAAAATGAGTCCAATTTAGTAGTGGATGAAGGATTATAGACTCATAGAAGACACATTTTGAGTCTTGGAAGGGCCCTTCAAGATTATCTGGATCCAATCTGCTGCCATGGGCAGGGACAGCTTCCACTAGACCAGGTTGCTCAGAGCCCCATCTAACCTGGCCTTGAACATTTCCAGGGATGGGGCAGCCACAGCTTCTCTGGGCAACCTGTGCCACTGTCTCACCACCCTCACAGCCAAGAGTTTCTTCCTTGTATCCAAACTAAATCTACACTCCTTCAGTTTAAAGCCATTCCACCTTGTCCTATCAACTCCCGGTCCTTGTGCAAAGTCATTCTCCAGCTCTCTTGCACACTCTTAAAGAACTGGAAGGGGCTCTAATGTGTCCCCAAGACCTTCTTTCCCAGGCTGGTGGCAGGAATACGGGCTCTTACAAAGCCTTGGCAATCCAGAAAGGGAAAATATGCAGCCTGGCCATATTAATTATCTCCTGAGGGGCTGCAGAAGAGCTGACTGTGGACATCTGGGAGTGCTCTGAGACACGTTGGTCAAAGGCCCCCAGAGATGTTCTGCCAAGAACAGAAACCTGTGTGGGTGCTGCAGCAGCAGTGGCTGTGGCCCCTGGGGAATGAGGAAATGGACAGGGATGTCACCAGACCCAGTTAACTGCTCCTGACCTGTGGCTTCAATCAGCTACCTTTGGAGAAACCCAGAAGAAATTGCAAATAGCAACTGTCACCCAATTTCTGTGCAAGGATGAACAAATCTCCCCTGAGTAACAACAGAAAACTTCTCCTTTTTTTGAAATTCTGTGGTTATCGGATTTACAACCAGGCGTATATTGCAGTGGGACTCCTGAGGGATCAGTCAACAGCTTCTCCAAGGAGAAGAGGCAAGGAGCGGCTCAGCTGCCTGTTCTGAGACTGCTTCAAGGTAAGCTCTTGTTCCTTTCTCAACATAGACTCCAATATTTCAAGTATTTCCTTAGCTTTGGAATAAAGAGATCAGACAAAGCATAGGCCGGAGTTGCTGAGCTCCACCATCTGCCTTCCATGGAGAAATGAGAGGTTATGCATGCACTGAATTGTGCAGCTCTTTAACTTTTTCTGTTAAGGAAGGCAAGAACAGAAGGATGGATTTGGGAGAGAAATTCAAGTCAAGTCACCAGTAAAATTCACATCAAACTGTTTAATAAGAATCAAGAGGGGTGAGGTGTGGTGCTGAGCTTATGGAATACCAAAATTCCACCCATGACCTTGCAAAAAACCTCTGGACAAACACAGGTACTGGCTGCACTCCTGGGCAAACTTAATCTGAAACCCTGTGTGGGAAATCTCACAACTCTTCCTTCCAGGGGGATCATATATAAACAGCCAGTCTCAGACTGCAACAGAGACATTTCAAAGTCCTCTGCCACTCTGGGGCTGGGAGCAGAGTCCTGAGCCCATATTTCCCACGGTAAGTTGGTTTCTCTCTATCTGATATTGAGTAAGTGGGATATATTTTAAGCTCATGGAGGGGTTGGTGCAAAAGGACCTTTCAGGAACTTCTCTGCTTGATTGGGGCAGAGACGGTCCTGCTCTGCAGACCACTGTAAAAAGCTACTGCTTGTGGCTCATATTTTGAGTTTCCTCATCACTGGTCCCCACATTCCTGATCCAGGGCTGGTAAAGAGAAAAAGGAGCAGATATCTTGGGTGAGAGCAAGGGTGTGTGTAGCTCTATATCCTGAACTGATTGGATATGAAGAGATAAAGGTCAGGGCAAAGGGTCAGAAGAGAGCAAATATGTAAGGTGCCTTGTCAAGTCTTTTGGAGTCCTCAGCCCAGACCCTTTTGCAGTGTCAGGTGGGCTGTGGCAGCTTCCTGTCCCATGAATCCTTCCAGCTGCCTCTCCTGCCTACCTTCTTGAAAATGCTAATTATTTTAAAATCACTCTGTTGATGTTAAAATAGCCTTTTAAGTATTGTATATAGCACTGAAAATGGAAATATCACTGCTATCCTTAAGCCTCTGGTGCATCAGAAAGAAGACAAAGCTCCCTGCTTGGCTGCCACCATCAGAGGGACTTTTCAGTGTTGTCTCCAAGAGCAATGATCTCACTGAGTGCTGAAAATCATGTCAATGCTGAGCCAAATAAAAGAGGACTTGTTTCTGTTGAAGAAATAGAAATTCCTGCAACAGTGCCCTTTACTGTACAGGAACTAGTCCAACTCCCGGAGTTTGGACAAGGTGACCTTGTCCCACTGCTGTGCCTCAGACCCTCACAGTCAGATAACTTTGCTGTGAGAGCGGAGTGGACATGAGGTGGGTTTGGATCCCTCCTGGGATAAGATGAATTCTCCCACTGCTATTTCCTGTAGTCACCTTAACCCTCTTTTAGATTTCAGCCTGTTTGCCCTGGCACTTTTCCATATCCCAGAGGTCAGACAGTACCCTCTTCTTGGTCTCTCCTAGTCCCCTTGTCAGCCAGCTGTGTCCCACCAGCACAAAAATGACTGCAGGCCATGGTCAGCTCTCTCCAAGCTGAGTGTCCCTCTGCATTTGCCTTCCAGGGGAGCAAGAGCCCTTCACCTGAAATCCTCCCACGATGCTGTGGCTGCTGCTGCTGCAGGTCTGGGCGAGCTGCCTTTGGCTGGGACAGGGCGAGGTGGTGAAGTCCTTTGCAAATACATGTAATCAGTTTTTCTACCAGAACATGCCCCCAGCAAAAGGCCTGGAGCCACAGAACCCAGCCTGGATCTGCCAGACCTTCAAGGACCGTCCTTTCTATGCCACCTTGTATGACAAAAAGGGGCGTATTCCCGTGTACTCTGCTTATATCTATCAGTTTGTCACTAGCAAGAGAACTCCACAATTATGGATGGTTGAGCCCCAGGTGAGTGTCCTCTCTTACAGCATGTCACCCTCTAGTCACTAAAAGATGAACTGTAGTATTTAACCAAACATCTCTATTTCCTCCCACCCCCATACACACACCCGCAAATGGACCCACAGGATGGAATTCATCTCATCTCACTTCATGTCGGGTTATTAATATAATAAATAAATGCAGTCTGACTCCTAGCTGAGGTTGCAGCCAAAAGGGATTTATTTCAAAAGGTAGTGCCTTTTTATCCCCTGGGAACATGTGACCAAATAACCAATGGGAATACAGGGGACCGCACATGTGTCCTGGACTCTTCTCCCAGGATGCTTCCCCCGCATCCTCAGGACACGCCTCCTCCAACTTCAGACACCTCCACCCCATGATTCCTTTGATGCATTTCAAACAACAGCAGGAGGAGGAGTCCTATCCCAAAGGTGCCCATTTTTCTGCATTGACCTGAGAGCAACATCAAGGCAAATTCCATTCCATTCCATTCCAAAGCCAAATGACCTCCCTCTCTGTGCCCTGCTGTGGTGGGAGAACAAGTGATGGGGAAAAGGCATCCAACAGCAGCTAAATTTGGGGGACCAACAGTCCTGCTGGGCTGTGATCTCCACTTTGCCCTGAGCTGTTTTGCATCCCTGACAGAGCTTAATTGCTCCCGCTTAGGTGTCACATAGGCTTTGTAAGTGATGTGAGAGAAGTGAGGAGAAACTCAGAACTGGGTGAGATGACCCAGGGAAAAAGCCTTGGCACAGGCACTGAGTGGGGAGAGGGTTTGGTGAACCCTGGGGAAGTATTGAGTGATATTTCAGGCAGTGAAAAGTGAGGAGCATCAGTGTCAGTCCAGTCAGAAGGGGGTGATCTCCAGTCATGGCCAGTTGCCCCTGAGCACTGTTGCCTCAGGCTTGGTTCAGAAGGATCCACCAGACACTCAGATCTCCCCAAACAACAGAGCTCTCCCAAATGTCCTTCAGACCTCCAGTGAAAAAGACCAAGGGAATTATGGAACAGAAAGAGAGGAAGTTCAGGTCATTGCTAAGGACAGAGCAGCAGGAGGCAATTTAGGTGTTCATGAGTGACAGCAGAAAGCCATATGCCCTGTTCCAGAGGGAGAAGAAATATGTGTTTCCAAAGATGAACAAAAAGGTGTTGGAGTTCTAAAAAAAACCCTTTGCACTTTGTACTCATTGGAACTCAAACAACTAATATGATATTGCACCACTGCAGTCTCCACATTTAGGGCTGAGATAAAGCTTCTCTCTTTTCACAGAATCATGGAATCGTAGAGGGGTTTGTGTTGGAAAGAACATCAAAGATCATGTCATTCCAACCCCCGTTCCATGGGAAGGGCCACCAACACATCTCCCTGTGTCTGGGATTACAGGAGGCAAACTCTGATGTTCCAGGAGTGTGGTACACCTGTAGCAGCCACAGATGGAATCAGAGAATGACAGACTGGAGGTGGGGGGATCTGGGGAGAGCCCTGGGCAGATGTGGGGTGTGGAGAGAGGTGGAAAAGGAAGCAGATGTGGCAGGGAGAATGTCTTACCAGAGTCAACTTCAAACCTAGGAGTGGAAAATTCTAATTGTCTCATGTATCCAGCCACATTCCTGGCACAGGTTGCAGGCTGGATCACAAAGGTCACAAGTCTAAATGAGAACAGTCAGATACTGAGTCTTTTTTTAACACTTTAGTGTTCATTGGGGAGTGGCAGCTACAGGATTTTGTCTTGGATTCACACATTTTCATACACTGAGATGACAAAAAATTAGATCTTGACACTCAGAGACTTCTTCTTCAGGGAAACCTGCTCCATTACTCCCATCCCCAATATTAATACCTTTTCCTCTTCCTTATCTGTCAAGCTGATATGGGACAATTTGACCAAAGACATGGAAACAGAGAAGACCCTCAGAGAAAAATACTCAGTCAGCGAAAAGGATATCAGCGAGAGCCAGGCTGTCTACCAAGACTACCTTAAACTTAAGGGTTTGGACCGTGGCCATTTGAACCCTGCTTCCCATCACGACACCCAGGACGGCAGGGACGCGACCTTCACCCTCACCAACATAGTGCCCCAGAACACTGCACTCAACAGCGGCAAATGGAATGTCTATGAGCAGAAAACAATGCCCAAGAAAAGCAAGGACTGTCAAACCACCTATGCCATTGTGGGTGCTGTGCCTGGTACCTCCTCCATCGCTAATGGGAGGGTTAATGTACCCAGCCACATCTGGGCCAGCGCCTGCTGCAAGACCAAAAAGAACACCGTGATTGCTTGGGGGGCCATTGCCGAGAACGATAAGGACAAGATCCGGGTCCTCACGCTGGGGGCACTGGAGGAAAAGTTGGCTGAGCTGTATAAGAGGGGACCAGTTTCTCTGTTCCACAAGGACTGTCCCCGTAAATAAGCCTCACATCCCGGGTTTAAAAGGCTCGGGAGCTTTTCCCACATATCACAGAATCAGAGAACAGTTTCATTCAAGGGATCTCAAAGATCATTCAGTTGCAAACCTCCCGCAATAGAGCAGGGATATCTTCCACTAGACCAGGTTGCTCAGAGCCATGTCCAACCTGGCCTTGAACACTTCCAGGGATGGGGCAGACACAGCTTCTCTGGGCAGCCTGTATCAGTGTCTCACCACCTCACAGGGAAGAATTTCTTTCTGATACGTAGTCTGACTCTGCCCTCTATCACTTTAAATCCCCTTTCTCCTGACACTCCATACCCTTGTTCAAAGTCCCTCTCCAACGCTCCTGGAGACCCTTCGGGTACTGGAATGAGATCTAAATTCTCCTCAGAGCCTTCTCCAGCTGAACACCCCCAGCTCTCCCAGCCTGTCTCCAGAGCAGAGGTGATCCAGCTCTCAGAGTACCTTTGTGACCTCCTCTGGACTCCACCCCAACTGGTTTGTGTCCTTCTCTTGTTGTGGGCCCAGGGCTGGAGGCAGCACTGCAGGTGGGGTCTCCGGAGAGCAGAGGAGAGGGGAGCAAATGTCCTGTGCAGTGTCCATCCTGCTCCCTTCTCTGGTGGGTTTCCAGCTCTGTCCCTCAGAGCAACTCCTCCTCCTGCCCTGATAAAAGGGAGAAAGAGGCAGGCAAAGCCTCCAGCTGGTTTGCTTTGCTGCCCATGCTGGCAGAGAGCTCTTAGGGATGAGTCCTTGCCCTGACAGTCTGGAGGGAACAGGTGGAGAAGTGTAGCACTTGTATCTTCAAGGACCAAAGAGATGCATGCGCAGCTGTAAATTGGTTTATTCGCGCGCTAACAAGCCCTTATACACATCCCGTGACACACGTATTTCCCACAGTTCTTAGCCAGTCCTCCCAGCGGGCATGCTCCATTGAGTACTCTCTCTGGGAGTTTGCTGTGGAGACTACATCTCCCAGGGCTCCTTGGGACATCCTTCCTATACCGTGTTAACCCTTTCTGCCACAGATAAGAGCCCACAGACAAGGAAATGAGAGCTTCTCTCTGCAATTACATGGGCTTTGCCTTGTTTTCCTTTTGCTCCCTGCCCAGAAACAGGTCTTAGTTCCTTCCTCTCCTCATTAGCTGTCCCTCAGAGTGTGCTGCTGACTTGTCCCTCCCCTCCTTAGGAAGGCTGTGGGATGAGGGTGGCCCGGGTTGCCCACAGGTGTTGTGGAGTCTCCATTGCTGGAGAGGCTCAAGCCCCAAGTGGACATGATCCTGGACAACCTGCTCTAGCTGAGTCTGCTTGAGCAGGGGTCTGGACTAGGAGATCTTGAGAGGTCCCTCCAAATCTCAACAATGCAGTGATTCTGTGATGCTGGGAACCAGGTTTTGTTTGCTTGCTTTTGAAACCTGCACCTTGTAGAAGCAGGAGCTGAGGTCTGAGATAGGCAGGCTCAGGCATCAGATCTACAGGAAGCTTTGGCTGGTCAGAGATAAATTTCTGTCTGTGATACACTGCTTGGATAACTTCATTCTCTGCTGTGCTACTGAACCTTTTCTGCAGATTTATGGCTAAATGATTTTGTGAAATGTATTCATTCTATTCAATATAATCAATGTAATCAATGTGTCAATCAAAAGATTGCCAGATCATGTAGTTCCTGAGTAGTTCATAATAAAAATTATTAGCTTCAGTGCTGGATTGCAGAGTCATCTTATATATAAGCCACAAGTTGCTTCTTGCTGAAATCTCAATTTCCTAGTGATGTCACAGTCCCCAGAGCATCCTTGCAGGAGGAAGGGGTTCCAAGTCAACCCTGAAAGTGACATAACAGGTACTAAAGTGTCCCCATCAGACTGCAGTTACTTCTGCTAGGAATGGGCATGAACCAAGTGGATCAGGCTGCAAACAGCTCCTACAAGCTGTGTCACTTCCAGAGGTACCAGCTTGAGCCTGAACTTCTCAGCTCAGCAGCTGTTGTTCACCATCCTACAGTGTCTCATCGCACCCTGTGCCCTTGAGGTGCCCTGAGGTGTGTGAGAGCCCCGGTGGGGCTGATCTGCTGCAGAATCCTGGGGAACACCAAACCCATCTGGGCCATCAGCCAGAGGCCCGGCAGGTTCCCCAAGGGCATCTGCAGTGGCTCTGGACACCTGAGCACAGGGAACCAGATCCCAGCACAGACCCTGGGCCATGCCTGGTCGCACCAGGGACTTGTGCTCTTGTTGTCTCCATTGCCAAGGTGAGAGCAGCAGTAGCACTCACTTGTGCCAGCTGGATAGCTTAGAGAGGTAAGAGAATATTTTGCTGTTTAGGAGGACAAAGTAGGAATATCGCTTTGACACCCTTCTGCTGGACAGCCCCTGTGCACCAGGTCCCTGCCCCCATGCTCCAGGTCCCTGCCCCCATGGGTTTTTTCTCCTGGGATCAAATGCCAACACAGCCCACTCCTGGTGCTGGTTCAGCCTGAAGTAAATCTCTGCTGTACCTCATGGGGCTCCGTCTGACTTGCTCCTCAACCTCTTCACTCCAGCTGAGTCTTGAAACTCATCCTTGTGGGGCTCATCCAGTGCCACACAGCCCTTGCTTTCCAGGCTCTGAAACCACTGGCTGTTTGGCCATCCCCAGGAATCCCATCCCTATCACCTCCCTGGGGGTCTCCCCAGGATCAAGAGTCCTGTCAGTGCCCAGAAAAGCCCTCCCCTCCACATCAAGCATGTGAAATACATGGGAAGCCCAACAGAGAAAGGAATTAGCTTGGAGGTGCTAAAGGCACAAATCCCCTTTTTGCAGTGCTTCAGTCACAAGAGGTTTTTCCATTTCCATTTGCTCAGCTACCTCCTGCTTGGCCTGCCTTGAGAATGAGGTTGGACTGCTGCCTGTAGCCTCTGATAGAAAAAAAAGTGAGGTGGAAATCAGGAGAAGATTGACATGGAGAAGGCAGATCTGGATTTTGGTCCAATTTCCCTAGAAAAGTGCTGCTAGTTCTGTTTCTTTTCGCGCATGACATGGAAAGCTTATCAATAGTCCTTCATCTGTGTATCTCTGAGCTCCAAGCTGGGAGCAGACTGGAGGATCCAATAGGATCCTTTACAGGTTGAAGAAATGGAGGTTTGTCTTACAGAAGAGACCCCATGGGAGCTGGATCAATGAGCAGCAGAGCTCCTTCAACATCACTCACAGCACTTCTCCATCCAGCATGTGCACAGCTCTGGACAACACTTAGTGCCTACACTGACATGAAAGGCAAAGCAGTGCCAGTTATTAGGTAGTTATTATTAAATTGTATAAAAAAGCAGTGAAATGGAAAACCAGGAGCTCCTAGACCCCAGGAGTATGCTGAGAGGTTCATGGCTTCTTTTTACCAGCAACCTCCGAGGCAGGGTGACCCTGGTTCTTCTAATAGATGATTGAGGTGGACATGATGCTGAATGAGCAGTGTCTGTACAAGGCAGGTTTATTTTAAAACAACTGGGTTGCATTGGAAAGGATGTTTGCAGCCATTTTGGTTTTTTTCTGTAAAAGTATAGAAATGTCAAGAAGAAAAAATCTAAGGAGAAGACAGAAGGAAAGAGAAGGAAAGGACAAGAGCAGATAGTGGAGAGGAAGGAGATCACCACCTGTGGATCTGGCAACGAGACCTGCAATTTAGATCCTTTGGGAGTGGGGGCCAGAGGCACAGAGAGTTGGATGGGTTCTATTCATTCTGGGTCCTGTGGAAATGCCCCACTGCCTCCCCTGGAGTGGGGTTTTACACAGTGTGGTGCTACACTGTGGAACTGAGTCAGGGGATGCTCCGGGGGTCTTTGGTGGTTTATGGCCCTTTCTCATGACATGAACACAGTTTGGCCTTGCTTCTTGCAACTGCTGCTTTGTCAGGCCAGTTGGGCCTCATCAGAAAGGAGGAAATATGATAAAAACGATACAAAGGATTGCCCCAGCTCTGCCGAATCTGCTTCTTATCAGCCTTGTCCCTTATCTGCCTTAAAACCACTTTAAGATGCCAGTCCCAGGTTATCAGGGACAAAATAAACCACAGGACTGAACAACTTCCTTCAAACACTCTTGGGTCTATCACACTTCTTCTGGTCATTTCTGGTGGTGACAACCAACTTGTTTTCCAGTATTCCTGGACGTTTCAAAGTGGATGAAAATGAGTCCAATTTAGTAGTGGATGAATGATTATAGACTCATTCTGAGCCTTGGAAGGGCCCTTAAAGATTATCTGGATCCAATCTGCTGCCATGGGCAGGGACAGCTTCCACTAGACCAGGTTGCTCAGAGCCCCATCTAACCTGGCCTTGAACATTTCCAGGGATGGGGCAGCCACAGCTTCTCTGGGCAACCTGTGCCACTGTCTCACCACCCTCACAGCCAAGAGTTTCTTCCTTGTATCCAAACTAAGTCTACACTCCTTCAGTTTAAAACCATTCCACCTTGTTCTATCAACTCCTGGTCCTTGTGCAAAGTCATTCTCCAACTCCCTTGCACACCCTTAAAGAACTGGAAGGGGCTCTAATGTGTCCCCAAGACCTTCTCTTTCCCAGGCTGGTGGCAGGAATACGGGCTCTTACAAAGCCTTGGCAATCCAGAAAGGGAAAATATGCAGCCTGGCCATATTAATTATCTCCTGAGAGGCTGCAGAAGAGCTGACTGTGGACATCTTGGGGTGCTCTGAGACAGGTTGGTCAAAGGCCCCCAGAGATGTTCTGCCAGGAACAGAAACGTGTGTGGGTGCTGCAGCAACAGTGGCTGTGGCCCCTGGGGAATGAGGAAATGGAAGGGGATGTCACCAGACCCAGTTAACTGCTGGCCTGTGCTGACCTGTGGCTTCAATCAGCTACCTTTGGAGAAACCCAGAAGAAATTGCAAATAGCAACTGTCACCCAATTTCTGTGCAAGGATGAACAAATCTCCCCTGAGTAACAACAGAAAACTTCTCCTTTTTTTTGAAATTTTGTGTTTATCAGATTTACAACTGGTTATATAGTGCAGTGGGACTCCTGAGGGATCAGCCAACTGTTTCTCCAGGGAGAAGAGGCAAGGAGTGGCTCAGCTGCCTGTTCTGAGGCTCTGCTTCAAGGTAAGCTCTTACAATTGACTCCAATAATTTCATGTGTTTCCTTAGCTTTGGAATAAAGAGATCAGACAAACATAGGCTGGAGTTGCTGAGCTCCACCATCTGCCTTCCATGGAGAAATGAGAGGTTATGCATGCACTGAATTGTGCAGCTCTTCAACATTTTCTGTGAAGGAAGGCAAGGACAGAAGGATGGATTTGGGAGAGAAATTCAAGTCAAGTCACCAGCATAATTCACATCAAACTGTTTAATAAGAATGGAAGGAAGGGGGTGAGGTGTGGTGCTGAGCTTATGGAATACCAAAATTCCACCCATGACCTTGCAAAAAACCTCTGGACAAACACAGGTACTGGCTGCACTCCTGGGCAAAGTTAATCTGGAACCCTGTGTGGGAAATCTCACAACTCTTCCTTCCAGGGGGATCATATATAAACAGCCAGTCTCAGACTGCAGCAGAGACATTTCAAAGTCCTCTGCCACTCTGGGGCTGGGAGCAGAGTCCTGAGCCCATATTTCCCACGGTAAGTTGGTTTCTCTCTATCTGATATTGAGTAAGTGGGATATATTTTAAGCTGATGGAGGGGTTGGTGCAAAAGGACCTTTCAGGAACTTCTCTGCTTGATTGGGGCAGAGATGGTCCTGCTCTGCAGAGCACTGTACAAAGCTACTGCTTGTGGCTCATATTTTGAGTTTCCTCGTCACTGGTCCCCACGTTCCTGATCCAGGACTGGTAAAGAGAAAAAGGAGCAGATATCTTGGGTGAGAGCAAGGGTGTGTGTAGCTCTATATCCTGAAGTGATTGGATATGAAGAGATAAAGATCAGGGCAAAGGGTCAGAAGAGAGCAAATATGTAAGGTGCCTTGTCAAGTCTTCTGGAGTCCTCAGCCCAGACCCTTTTGCAGTGTAAGGTGGACTGTAGCAGCTTTCTGTCCCATGAATCCTTCCAGCTGCCTCTCCTGCCTGCCTTCTTGAAAATGGCAGACAAAAGATGAATTCTCCCACTGCTGCCTCCTGTAGTCACCTTAACCCTCTTTTAGATTTCAGCCTGTTTGCCCTGGCACTTTTCCATATCCAGGAGGTCAGACAGCACCCTCGTCTTGGTCTTTCATAGTCCCCTAGTCAGCCAGCTGTGTCCCACCAACACAAAAATGACTGCAGGCCACGGTCAACTCTCTCCAAGCTGAGTGTCCCTCTGCATTTGCCTTTCAGAGGAGCAAGAGCCCTTCACCTGAAATCCTCTCGTGATGCTGTGGCTGCTGCTGCTGCAGGTCTGGGCGAGCTGCCTTTGGCTGGGACACAGCGAGGTGGTGGAGTCCTTTGCCAATACATGTAATCAGTTTTTCTACCAGAACATGCCTGCAACAAATGGTCTGCTGCCAGAGAACCCAGCCTGGATCTGCCAGACCTTCAAAAACCAGCCTTTCTATGCCACCTTGTATGACAAAAAGGAGCGTATTCCCGTGTACTCTGCTTACATCTACCAGTTTGACGCTGGCAAGAGAGTTACACCATTATGGATGGTTGAGCCCCAGGTGAGTGTCCTCTCTTACAGCATATCACCCTCCAGTCACTAAAAGATGAACTGTAGCATTTAACCAAATATCTCTATTTCCTCCCACCCTCATACACACACATGCAAATGGACCCATTGGATGGGATTCATCTCATCTTACTTCAAACACCTGCATCACATGATTCCTCTGATGCATTTTAAGCAGCAGCAGGAGCAGGATTGCTATCCCAAAGGTTCACAGTTTTCTGCATTGACCTGAGAGCAACATCAAGACAAATTCCATTCCATTCCAAAGTCAAACTGACGTCCCTCTCTGTGCCCTGCTGTGGTAGGAGATCAAGTGCTGGGGAAAAGGCATGAAACATCAGCTAAATTTGGGGGACCAACAGTCCTGCTGGATTCTGATCTCCACTTTGCCCTGAGCTGTTTTGCAACCCTGACAGAGCTTAATTTCTCACAGTTAGGACTCCATTTGTCTTTGTAAGTGATGTGAGAGAAGTGAGGAGAAACTCAGAATTGGGTGAAATTACCCAGGGAAAAAGCCTTGGTACAGGCACTGATTGGGGAGGGGGTTTGGTGAACCCTGGGGAATGTATTGAGTGCTATTTCAGGCAATGAAAAGTGAGGAGCATCAGTGTCAGTCCAGTCAGAAGGGGGTGATCTCCAGCCATGGCCAGTTGCCCCTGAGCACTGTTGCCTCAGGCTTGGTTCAGAAGGATCCACCAGACACACAGATCTCCACAAACAACAGAGCTCTCCCAAATGTCCTTCAGACCTCCAGTGAAAAAGACCAAGGAAATTATGGAACAGAAAGAGAGGAAGTTCAGGTCATTGCTAAGGACAGAGCAGCAGGAGGGAAATTAGGTGTTCATGGACAATAGAAGAAAGCCATATGCCCTGTTCCAGAGGAAGAATAAATATGTTTCCTCAAAGATGAACAGAAAGGTGTTTGAGTTCTAAAAAAAAAAAAAAAAATCCATTTGCACTTTGTACTCATTGGAACTCAAAGAACTAATATAATATTGCACCACTGCAGTTTCTACATTTACGGGGGATAATGCTTCACTCTTTTCATGGAATCATTGACTCATAGAGGGGTTTGTGTTGGAAAGAACATCAAACATCATCTCAATTCAACCCCCCTGCCATGGGAAGGGCCACCTCCTACTAGACCTGGTTGCTCAGAACCCCATCCAACCTGGCCCTTTCCCTCCTGGATCATGGAGCCAGTCCTCCTGCAAACTCTTTGATTTTGGTAACTTTCTCCAGAGGTCCTTTTTCAGTATTTAGGTTCCTCAGGACTCTTTGGGGATTATGAGCTGTTGAACAGGCTGATCATTTCTAAGTTCTTTTTAGTGAGGCTGCAGAAGATACTCCCTGTCCCAGATCTGCTCTGAGACACATTATTAGGACTGCAGTAGCAGATCCCATTTGCATCAAGGTCAAAAAAAGCTTCATCCTTGCGGTGACCTGTAGCCCTCCCAGGAAACCTCACCTCTAGGACTGGTTTCTCAACACATCTCCCTGGGTATGGGATTACAGGAGGCAAACCCTGGTGTTCCAGGAGTGTAGTATACCTGTAGCAGCCACAGATGGAATCAAAGAATGACAGAATGGGGTGGGAGGATCTGGGGAGAGCAGATGCGGGGTGTGGAGACAGGATGAAATGGAATCAATATGTCAGGGAAGGTTTCTTACCAAACTTAGGAGTGGAAAATTCTAATTGTCTCATGTATCCAGCCACGTTCTCAGCACAGGCTGCAGGCTGGATCACAAAGGTCACAAGTTATGGCTTTATTAATATAATAAGTAAATAAACCATGCGGACCCAGTTAGCTGGTTTGGGGTTCAAAGCCAAATTCTCTTTATTCAAATGAGACAACACCTTATATCTGGGTTAACATGTCACACCATGTGACCTTAACAACCAGTCACCATGGGTATGTCACTGCCCATGGGTGGGAGTACTTTGGGACTTCATTTCCCAGGATGTCCCTCTGGCATCCTTCCTTAAACCTGACCCCTACAACAAGTCAAAAGGAGAGCTGTCACATTCTGAGCTTCTTTTGTCTTAAAAGCTCTTGTGTTCATCCAGGAGGGGCAGCTATAGGATTTATGCTTTTCCATACAATGAGATGACAAGAAATTAGATCTTGACACTCAGAGACTTGTGCTCCAGGGAGACTTGCTCCATTACTCCCATCCCCAATACTAACATGTTTTCTTTCCTCTTCCTTACCTGTCAAGCTGATACGTGACAATTTGCCCAAAGATATGGAAACAGAGGCAACCCTCAGAGAAACTTACTCAGTCAGCCAAGATGATATCAGCGAGAGCCAGGCTGTCTACCAAGACTACCTTAAACTTAAGGGTTTGGACCGTGGCCATTTGAACCCCGCTTCCCATCACGACACCCAGGAAGGCAGGGACGCGACCTTCACCCTCACCAACATAGTGCCCCAGAACACTGCACTCAACAACGGCGCCTGGAACCGCTATGAGATGAAAACAATGCCCAAGAAAAGCAAGGACTGTAAAACCACCTATGCCATTGTGGGTGCTGTGCCTGGGAACTCCTCCATCGCTGATGGGAGGGTTAATGTACCCAGCCACATCTGGGCCAGCGCCTGCTGCAAGACCAACAACAACACCATGAGTGCTTGGGCTGCCATTGCTGAGAACGATAAGGACAAGATCCGGGTCCTCAAGCTGGGGGCACTGGAGGAAAAGTTGGCTGAGCTGTATAACAGGGGACCGGTTTCTCTGTTCCACATGGACTGTCCCCGTACATAAGCCTCACATCCTGGATGCAAAAGGCTTGAGGGCTTTTCCCACATATCACAGAATCACAGAATGCTTTAAGTTGGAATGGATCTCAAGGATCATCCAGTTCCAAACCCCCCTGCAAAATAGCAGGGACACCTTCCACTAGACCAGGTTGCTCAGAGCCATGTCCAACCTGGCCTTGAACACTTCCAGGGATGGAGCAGACACAACTTCTCTTGGCAGCCTGTATCAGTGTTTCACCACCTCAGAGGAAAGAATTTCTTGCTGATACATAGCCTGACCCTGCCCTCTACCACTTTAAATCCCCCTTCTGACACTCCATGTCCTTCTTCATAGTCCCTCTCCAATTCTGGAGACTCTTCAGGTACTGGAATGGGACCTAAATTCTCCTCAGAGCCTTCACCAGGCTGAACAACCCTAACTTTCTCAGCCTGTCTCCAGAGCAGAAGTGATCCAGCTCTCAGAGTACCTTTGTGACGTCCTCTGGACTCCACCCCAACTGGTTGGTGTCCTTCTCATGTTGTGAGCCCAGAGCTGGAGGTAGTACTGCAGGTGGGGTCTCACAAGAGTAGAGTAGAGGGGGAACAAATGTCCTGTGCAGTGTCCATCCTACTCCCTGATAAAAGGGAGAAGGAGGTGGGCAGAGCCTCCAGCTGGTTTGCTTTGCTGCCCATGCTGGCAGAGAGCTCTTAGGGATGAGTCCTTGCCCTGGCAGTCTGGAGGGAACAGCTGGAGAAGAGCCCATGGACAAGGAAATCAGAGCTTCTCAGTGAGACCAGAAGGGCTTTGCCTTGTTTCCCTTTTGCTCCATACCCACAGACAGGTCTTAGTTCCTTCCCCTCCTCATTAGCTGTCCCTCAGAGTGTGCTGCTGACTTGTCCCTCACCTCCTTAGGAAGGCTGTGGGACGAGGGTGGCTCCGGTTGCCCACAGGTGTTGTGGAGTCTCCATTGCTGGAGAGGCTCAAGCCCCAAGTGGACATGATCCTGGACAACCTACCCTAGCTGAGCCTGCTTGAGCAGGGGTCTGGACTAGGAGAACTTGAGAGGTCCCTCCAAATCTCAACAATGCAGTGATTCTGTGATGCTGGGAACCAGATTTTGTTTGCTTGCTTTTGAAACCTGCACCTTGTAGAAGAAGGAGCTGAGGTCTGAGATAGGCAGGCTCAGGCATCAGATCTACAGGAAGCTTTGACCAGTCAGAGGTAAATTTCTGTCTGTGATACACTGCTTGGATAACTTCATTCTCTGCTGTGCTTCTGAACCTTTTCTGCAGATTTATGGCTAAAGGATTTCATAAAATGTATTCAGAGTATCCAATATAATCAATGTAATCAATGTGTCAATCAAAAGATCCGTGTGTGCCAGATCATGTAGTTCCTGAGTAGTTCATAATAAAAATTATTTGCTTCAGTGCTGGATTGCAGAGTCATCTTATATATAAGCCACAAGTTGCTTCTTGCTGAAATCTCAATTTCCTAGTGATGTCACAGTCCCCAGAGCATCCTTGCAGGAGGAAGGGGTTCCAAGTCAACCCTGAAAGTGACATAACAGGTACTAAAGTGTCCCCATCAGACTGCAGTTACTTCTGCTAGGAATGGGCATGAACCAAGTGGATCAGGCTGCAAACAGCTCCTACAAGCTGTGTCACTTCCAGAGGTACCAGCTTGAGCCTGAACTTCTCAGCTCAGCAGCTGTTGTTCACCATCCTACAGTGTCACATCGCACCCTGTGCCCTTGAGGTGCCCTGAGGTGTGTGAGAGCCCCGGTGGGGCTGATCTGCTGCAGAATCCTGGGGAACACCAAACCCATCTGGGCCATCAGCCAGAGGCCAGGCAGGTTCCCCAAGGGCATCTGCAGTGGCTCTGGACACCTGAGCACAGGGAACCAGATCCCAGCACAGACCCTGGTAGTGCCTGGTAGCACCAGGGACTTGTGCTCTTGTTGTCTCCATTGCCAAGGTAAGAGCAGCAGTAGCACTCACTTGTGCCAGCTGGATAGCTTAGAGAGGTAAGAGAATATTTTGCTGTTTAGGAGGACAAAGTAGGAATATCGCTTTGACACCCTTCTGCTGGACAACCCCTGTGCCCCAGGTCCCTGCCCCCATGGGTTTTTTCTCCTGGGATCAAATGCCAACACAGCCCACTCCTGGTGCTGGTTCAGGCTGAGGGACCTCTGCAGACACCTCTGCTGTACCTCATGGGGCTCTCTCTGACTCGTTTACCCACCTCTTTATGCCCACTGGGTCGTCATCCTTACCATGTCTCATCCCATGCCCCATTACTCTTGCTTTCTAGCATTTGGAATCACGGGCTGCTTGACCATCCCTGTGAGTGCCACCTTTGTCAACCTCTCACATTCTCCCCAGGACCTTTAATCCTGTCAGTACCCAGAAATGCCCTCCACTCCTCAGTAAGCCTGTGAAATACATGGGAAGCGTAAAAACGAAAGGAATCAGCTTGGTGTCTGCCTTCCAGCAGGTCTCAGGTTGGAGCTGATCCGAGGGCTGCCCCAGCCCCACGAGCACCCTCTCAGGCAGCTTCCATCTGTGGTTTCCTCTGTTTTCTGCTGACCCTGGTTGTGAATGGGTGTGGTAGTTTGGTCTGGGCCTTCCTTGGTGACCAGTTTGTAACCAAGGAAGGGTCCAGATTTACCCGGTATTCCCTACGATTTTTACGTAAGCCGGGCTATAAGAAGACAGAAGGAGAGGCCTTCGCTCTCTCTTTCCTTCCGGCGGCTTTGGAGGTGCAGGTTCCCTGCTGTTGAGTCTGTCGGGTTGGGGAGCGAGGCCTGGTAAGGCCTTCTCGACCTTGGGAGACAGAGGTTGCCGGCGATTGTTCCAGAGCGACTCTCAGTTGTCCCAAGGAGAGTAGTGAGATATTTCTTTGCTAACTTTTTTAGTTGCTAGATCTCGGGCTACTGATTGGGATATATATATTTTATTTTGGTTTTGTTCCTTTTCCCTTCCCCCTTCCCTTTCCCTTGTGAAATTGTATATATTTCAATTGTATATAACTGTAACATAAGTGTAAATATATTTATATGTATATTACTTTAGCTGTCTCTCTCTCGTTTTGGGTTTTTTCTTGTTTTTTTTTTCTCCCTCTTCTCCCCGAGGTTTGGGGGAGGGGGGGGGGAGGGACTTCTTGTGGTAAGGTTTGGAGACTTGGCAGGGAGCCAGCTTCAAAACATATCAATGGGGAATAATGATTTAGCTCTTTCATGAGCCCAGAGCCAGTCCATGCCCCCAGTGGTGCTGGAAGCACCTCCATCCACTGGGAAGATGCAGCTGTGCTGACATGGGAAGGTAATTTTGCGGTTTGTTGTGTGTCTGTGCATCTCTGGGGAGAGCTGTGGGCACTGGTGTGTGCACGTGAAAGTGGGGGGAGTTCACCTGACCCTTAGAGAGGGGAGATTTTCTTGACCCACAGAGATTTATTTGTCTGTTAATGGCCCAGGGAAAACAAAACCGTGTATATCCAACCAGTCTGTCAAGTATCCCATAAGGGGACTCTTCACCAAACACTCTTCACAGGATGGGGGATGATTTGGTTGCCCTTTTCAGGGGGCTCCCACCCAACAGCATAAGGGAGAACCCCTCAGTGGACCTGCCAGTATGTTATTCCACTGCCAGCAATCTGTCAACACCTTATAAAGGACTCACTTTAACAGTTGACAGAATAATACTCTTTATTCATACAAACTGTGACAGGTTAATAAGGTTTGTAGGTCATTGGTGATAGTGTCTAACTGCAAAAATGTGTTTAAAGCAATCTAATCATACTATAAAGAAAGCACAAACACAAACTCTAATACAAAACAATCTACCAACAGATTATGGAGCAAAAGCAAGCTCTAGTCCTGAAAGCACCACATAGAATAAGTTTGTCACCTGATAGGCATCCCTAAAGCAGGGAGGGAAGACAGGTTCAGCCTGTCAGCCAATCCCAGTAGTTGAGGTGGAACCTTCCTCCAATTTCTCCCCATTTCCAACTTCCTTTCCTATTATTTCTTTAGATTTAGGTGGGGCTTGAGTGACTCTAGTCATAAGTATGTAATTGGGTAGTTGTCCTTGGCATCTATCTTTCTTGGTGGGCACGAAGTGTCACCATGTTGCCCTCCCTGCAGGACATTTCTGAAGGGAGGCTGCAGTGCCTTCATGTTGCTCCCCTCTCCACTGCATCCCCCATAACAGGTGTTTATCAGTGTTTAGGAAACCTCTGTGGGCCATGTGACTGTGTTCCACACGGGAAGTAGCAGCTGGGTCTCCTCTGTAATCCTTGTTCTCCTTTAACTTCCAACCGTATCCATTATTCCACAGTGTGTCACTGGGATTTTAGAGAGAAAGGAAAAATGATTTTGCCCAGGAGCTGTGAGGACATGCTGGGAGCTAAACCCACTGCACTGCCAAGAGCTGGACCATGCAGCTTGCTTAGTCCTTTTCCAATAACACCAGTGGTTCAGATTCCACGTTGGCACGTGCTGTTCCAAAAGAGAAGGAAACAAGAAAATCCAGACAGTGCCATCTTCTGTCCTGTGCTTGAGAAAACAGCTGGGCAAAACTCCTTTGCTCCGTGCAGGAGCACCTCTGGCTGCCACGTGGGGAAGGCAGGCTGGGAACTGCTTTACTGCAGTTTTGGCATCTCCTGGGCAAAGGAGGTGCCATCTCCATCTGCTGGGTTGGACACACTGGAGCTACTGGATCTCTTTGATGGAGGCAGCCAATGTACTGTGTGTGGTTCTGCAGGAAGCACGTGCTGTTTGTGGCACTGCCAAGCTGATCTCCAGCTGAGCATCCGAGGGGAGTGAACATCTCAACCTCAGCCTGCAGGGACAGGCTTTTTCCTGGGAAATGAGGCTCAAAGACATGAGGGCCCCTTCCAAGTCTCACAGGCGATCCCACTGGCAATTTCCTGTCTTCAGTTAAATGGTAATCTAGAAAAAGGAAAGAAAATATTACTTTCATCCATCTAAGTCCTTGATCTTGCTGGGAGCTATTAGAAGAAAGGAATGTTGCATTTATCAAAAACCAGTAATCTCAATTTTCACGTGTTATTTTCACACCCAGAGTTAGACTAAGAAATCAGGTCAATATTAGAGGTTTGTTTAACCAACTTAGCCTCTGCATACAAAGGCCAAAATTTCCTGTTATACGAGTTTTATAAGTTGACACCTTCAGTTCCTGAGGATTTCTGAGGAACTGCTTATCTACTGTGTATCATGATGGGATCTTATGAAGTTACACTCCATTTACACAAGAACCAGCAAACCTATTCAGACTAATTACACAGTGGGAGAATTTCCCTATTTATTTTTTTACTGGTGCTCTTGGTTATTTTTTTAGTTCCCCTCCAATGGGATTTATGCACTCAGCTTTCACACAGCAATTGTGCAAATACTGAAGCTCCAACAGTAATGAAAATCGTCAAGCATATGAAGTCTTTTGCACTTTCAAATATCTCTTTCCCTAGTGGATGGAATTCCATTTAAGAGCAGCTCATGAAAAACTATACAGATTATTAGTAATGTCTGTGTAAACATCAGATCTGTTCTAAGGCCACTACAACATGAGCTGCTTTGGACAATCCAGGTCACATTCAGGTTCCCTCTGAAAGCACCAACTACTTGAACAAACAAAGTCTGATTTCACTTGAAACCATTCCCATGGAACTGCTAATTGGTGATTCATTGTAAATTCAAGCCTCACAATGCTTTCTAATGCATTGTGGAACCTTCCAAAGAGGTAGATTAATTTAGTGAAAGGGAATTAAGAGAGAAAACACATTAAGGATCAGCCTGACCTGTCTGAAGTGCCAGACGGATGGTTCTGCTGTGTTGGTGGATTTGAGGGGTTTTACATCAGAGGCTCAAGAAGTCCAGGCAATGCCAACCTTGTTCAGCAGCAGTGCAGTACCTTGGGAATGCAGGCTCAGCTTCCTCCCAACCCTTCCATGGGCCAAGGGAGGAGGAGTCCTGACTGAGCTCCAGGCTGTGTAGATGGAGTGCAGCTACACACTGTCCTCCAGACCTAAAGGTTTCCATCCCTTCTCCCAGGTTTTATTTCCCCAGTGACTGCTATCACTTTGCCCTGCCAAAAGAGGTGGGAGATCCAGGTCCTACATGATTTGCATTTTCCCCAGATAAGCCATTTTAAGACAACAGAAAACACTGGAGAAAACCATCTGCCTTAAACAATCTCAGTCTCATTCAGACATGTTCCTCACTTTATGTATCTGAGATGATTGGATGTTTTAAAGAAAAACATCCTTTCTTTTTCATATGAGGTAACATTTTTCCCCGGGCAAGACTCAAAGGCCAAAGTAAAGGAAACCGTGTGATACAAATATGATAGATAAACCTGCAAGCTCAAGAAGGTTGAACCAGTGATTTCTGATCTGGAAGTAAGCAGGTTGCACTGCCTCCGTTCATCACAGAGTAAATGCTAGGAGAAGTGACTTTTCTCTATCCATTCCATGCTGGCTTATATGCAGGTGGAATTTGCTGACTAAGGTTACCCACAAAGACTTGGTGTCTTTGCAAGTGTCTGGGTAAACTCTGGATCTTAGATATCCAAAAAGATTTGAAAGCAAGGGGTATTATCTTGCTTTTTGAACAAAGAAAAAGAGGTAAAAGAAAAAAAAATGAGGAGAAGGTTTTGGGCTTCCTGTGT